>NC_058090.1:53637097-53959085 GCF_014858855.1 Bufo gargarizans
CGTCCCCGGCAGGGGCTGGATTTTTCTTTGTGAAAAAGAAGGGCGGTGAGTTGAGGCCTTGCATCGATTACAGGGGTCTCAATCGCATCACGATCAAGAACGCTTACCCGATACCCTTGATTTCCGAGCTGTTCGATCGCCTCAAAGGGGCCACGGTCTTTACCAAACTCGACCTGAGGGCGGCATATAACCTGGTAAGGATCAAGGCGGGCGATGAGTGGAAGACCGCGTTTAACACCAGGACCGGTCATTATGAATCCTTGGTTATGCCCTTTGGGTTGTGCAATGCGCCCGCAGTCTTCCAGGAATTCATCAACGATGTTTTCCGTGACCTGTTGCAGCAGTGTGTGGTGGTCTATTTGGATGACATCTTGGTATATTCTGAATCCATGGAGGCCCACATTATGGATGTCAGACGAGTGTTGCAACGGTTACGAGAGAACAGGCTGTTCGGTAAGCTTGAGAAATGCGAATTTCACCGATCCCAGGTAACCTTCTTAGGTTACATCATTTTCGCTGAGGGGTTCTCCATGGATCCTGAGAAGGTTTCGGCTGTCTTACAGTGGCCCCAGCCCAGTGGTCTCCGTGCCCTGCAGCGCTTTTTGGGCTTCGCCAATTATTATCGGAAGTTCATCAGGGACTTTTCCATGCTAGCCAAGCCTCTCACGGATCTGACCAGGAAGGGCAGTAATTTCCAGGTCTGGCCGCTCGAGGCCATCCGAGCTTTTGAGGCTCTAAAGTCCGCCTTTGTGTCGGCTCCGATTCTGTCGCATCCCAACCCTGGGTTGCCCTTTGTCCTCGAGGTGGACGCGTCTGAGACAGGAGTAGGCGCCCTTCTGTCTCAGCGTAGAACACCAGAGGGTCCTCTGCTTCCCTGTGGGTTTTACTCCCGGAAACTGTCTTCCGCGGAGTGCAACTATCAGATTGGTGACAGGGAGTTATTGGCCATCGTGCAGGCCCTTAAAGAATGGAGGCACTTGCTCGAGGGCTCGGTGGTTCCGGTTCTCATCCTGACGGACCACAAGAATCTGACCTACCTTTCTGAGGCCAAGAGATTGACACCACGTCAGGCCAGATGGGCTCTGTTCTTGTCACGTTTTAATTACGTGGTCTCCTACCTACCCGGTTCCAAGAACATCAGAGCGGATGCCTTATCACGGCAGTACTCCGAGCTGTCCGGGGAGGAGTCGATTCCGACTTCGGTCATACCTCTGAATCAGATCCTGGCCGCCATTCGCACCAGCCTGACCTCTCCCCTGGGTGAGCAGATTTTGGCGGCTCAATCTGGTGCTCCCTCTGGGAGACCCAACGGCAGGTGTTTTGTGCCTGAGGAGTTGCGCACTCGGTTGTTGCGAACCTACCATAACTCCAAGGCCGCGGGGCATCCTGGAAAGAACCAGCTGTCCTGGGCTGTTTCACGTCTGTTCTGGTGGCCTTCTCTACGTTCCGACATCGCCGCATATGTAGCGGCATGCTCCGTTTGTGCCCAGAGTAAGTCCCCTCGGCACCTTCCGTTGGGCCTTTTGCAACCCATAGCCACCGGGGAGCGCCCATGGTCACACCTGGGGATAGATTTCATTGTGGACCTCCCTGCATCCCGAGGCCATACGGTCATTCTCATGATTGTGGACCGGTTTTCCAAAATGTGCCACTGTGTTCCTCTCAAGAAGTTACCCTCTGCACAAGAGTTGGCCACGATTTTCGCCAGGGAGGTCTTCCGGTTGCACGGTTTGCCCAAGGAGATTGTGTCGGATCGGGGGAGTCAGTTTGTGTCCAGGTTCTGGCGCGCCTTTTGCTCCCAGTTGGGGATTCATCTCTCTTTCTCCTCGGCCTACCACCCTCAGTCCAATGGGGCCGCAGAACGATCTAATCAGGCCTTGGAGCAATTCCTTCGTTGCTATGTCTCCGATTACCAAGACAATTGGGTTGACCTCCTGCCTTGGGCTGAGTTTGCCAGGAACACGGCGGTGAACTCTTCCTCTGGGACGTCTCCCTTCATGGCCAATTATGGGTTCCAACCTGCCGTGTTACCGGAGGTATTCTCTCCCCAGGATACTCCGGCTGTGGAGGATCACCTTTCCGTCCTACGTGCTTCTTGGGTACAGATCCAGAGGTCCCTTGAGGTCTCTGCGCAGCGCCAGAGACTCCAGGCTGATCGCAGACGAGCGCCCGCTCCTTCCTACCAGGTCGGAGACCGTGTATGGTTGTCCACCCGCAACCTCAACCTTCGAGTGCCCACTCCCAAGCTGGCGCCTCGCTTTGTTGGTCCCTTCCGAGTGCTTCGCAGGGTAAACCCGCATAGCCTATGCCCTTGCGCTTCCTCCTGGCATGCGGATCTCCAACGTGTTTCATGTCTCCCTGTTGAAGCCGTTGGTGTGTAATCGTTTCACTTCCTCGGTTCCTCGGCCCCGTCCGGTCCAAGTGGGCAATCATGAGGAATATGAGGTGAGCAATATCCTGGACTCACACCTGGTCCGCGGTCGGTTGCAGTTTTTGGTCCATTGGCGTGGTTATGGTCCAGAGGAGCGTTCCTGGGTTCCCTCCGCAGATGTCCATGCTCCTGCTTTGCTCCGAGCCTTCCACGCACGCTTCCCTCAGAAACCGTTCCTTACTCCGCGGAGGAGGGGCCCTTGAGGGGGAGGTACTGTCATGGTCTTACCTTCGTTTGACATGTGCTGGCGGCCATCTTGGTTTCTGGGTTTCTTGTAGCCTCCCACCCTGCGGCTTCTCCTTCCCACTGGGAGGAGCTGGATGCCTAGCTCATATATATAGAAGGTCTGTGGCTTCAGTTCCTTGCTTGGTCCTCCTGTGTTCACATGCTTCTAAGACTGCTGCTGCTTCTGGTTCCTGATCCTGGCCTCGTCTGACTACCCCGTTGGTTCCTGATCCTGGCTTCGTCTGACTACCCCGTTGGTTCCTGATCCTGGCTTCGTCTGACTACCCCGTTGGTTCCTGATCCTGGCTTCGTCTGACCACCCTCCTGGTTCCTGACCTCTGTCTACGCAAGACCCTGCTTCGGTTTAGCCATCCGTTTGGACTTTTGCTACGGCTTGATTTCCAATAAAGCCTTCTTATTTCCACTCATCTCTGTTGTACGTCTGGTTCATGGTTCCATGACACCCAGTCAGAGTCCTGACCTCAAACCGATTGAGATGCTGTGGCATGACCTCAAGAAAGCGATTCACACCAGACATCCCAAGAATATTGCTGAACTGAAACAGTTCTGTAAAGAGCAATGGTCAAGAATTACTCCTGAACGTTGTGCACGTCTGATCTGCAACTACAGGAAACGTTTGGTTGAAGTTATTGCTGCCAAAGCAGGTTCAACCAGTTACAAAATCCAAGGGTTCACATACTTTTTCCACCTGCACTGTGAATGTTTACATGGTGTGTTCAATAAAAACATAGCAACATTTAATTCTGTGTGTGGTATTAGTTTAAGCAGACTGTTATTGTCTATTGTTGTGACTTAGATGAAAGATCAGATCACATTTTATGACCAATTTGTGCAGAAATCCATATCATTCCAAAGGTTCCACATACTTTTTCTTGCAACTGTATATAAGACAAGGACCATTCTTTGTTCTAGGTCAGTGGTTCTCAACCTAGGGGTCGCGACCCCTTTGGGGGTCGATCGGCCCTTTCCGGGGGGGGGTCGTCTGAGGCTTCCTATTGTGGGTCGCCCGCACAACAGCAGCGGCCCCTTATCCTCGCGCACAGGAAGTAATGTCCTATCACTGCCTGTGCTTGAAGGAGCCTGACGTCTGGACGGGTAAGTCGGGCCGCCTGTCTGCTGAGGTCCGTGTTTTTTCGTTAATGACACCGCCGCTGAGCACCACTGCCACCAATGATTTAATTGAGCCTGGCTAATTTTATTTTAATTATTTGGCTGAGCAAGGCTTAATTTATTTGGGGGGATATGAAGCACCGCTGATTTATTTATTTGGGGGACCCTGAGCACTTCTGATTTATTTATTTAAGGCTTAAATAAATAAATCAGAAGTGCTCAGGGTCCCCCAAATAAATAAATCAGAAGTGCTCAGGGTCCCCCAAATAAATAAATCAGCGGTGCTTCAGGTCTGCTTAAATTTTAAGCAGACCTGAAGCACCGCTGATTTATTTATTTGGGGGACCCTGAGCACTTCTGATTTATTTATTTGGGGGACCCTGAGCACCATTGATTTATTTATTTGGGGGAAACCTGAAGCCCCGCTGATTTATTTATTTGGGGGACCCTGAGCACTTCTGATTTATTTATTTGGGGGGGACTTGAAGCACCACTGATTTTTTTATTTGAGGGGTACCCAACATTTTGTCTTTGTGATTAATTACTCTGCTTTAATTATGTTCAATTTGTAGCAATAAAAATACATCCTGCATATCAGATATTTACATTACAATTCATAACAGTAGCAAAATTAGTTATGACGTAGCAAGGAAAAAAATGTAATGGTTGGGGGTCACCACAACATGAGGAACTGTATTAAGGGGTCACGGCTTTAGAAAGGTTGAGAACCACTGTTCTAGGTGATGGCGGATATGTGTGGGCTGGCATGAGGAAATTCAATTACACATTGTCATCACAGGTGTTGAATTCCTTCGAGATCCATGCCTCATTCATTTTTAGAAATGTGAGGTAGTCCAGACTGTCGGGAGCCAGGCGTGTGCGCTTATCGGTCATGATACACCCTGCTGCGCTGAGCGTCCTTTCGAACAGGCCACATGAGGAGGGGCAAGCTAAGTGTGCCTTAGCAAATTGTGCCAGCTCTGGCCACAGGTCAAGCCTGCACACCCAGTAGTCCAGCGGTTCCTCACTTCTCAGAGCGTCCACATCGGCCATTAACCCGATGTAGTCGGACACCTGTCGGTCTAAGCGTTCCCTGAGGCTGCATTCGGAGGGCTGCTGTCGATGGGTTGGCTGCAAGAATGATGTCATATCCAAAGTGACTAACACATCTTCAAACCGCCCTCTTCTTGAAGGCGCGGCAGCATTGGTACCCACACCTGTTACTCTGTGGGTGTAAATACCTCTGCCAGCGCCCGCAACAGCAGAATGCAGCATCTCTTTGTGTTTGTTCCGGGGTTCTAAGTACGTTGCCACCCAGTACTGGTCCTTGCCCTTTATGCTTTTTATATGGGGGTCCCTCTTCAAACACTGGAGCATGAAGGCCCCTATTTGCACTAAATTGGAAGCAGTGGAGCGCCCTGGCTCCTGCTCATTGCCCAGGAGAATGTCGTCCTAGGTCTCCTCTCCCCAGCCACGGACAACGCCAGGGATCCCTGAAAAGTTTAAAGTCCCCCTCAAAGCCTGCTCTTCTTGCTCCTCCTCCTCCCCTTCCAGCCAACATCCTCCTCTGACTCCTCTTCAGACTCCTGCTGACTTGTCTCAGATGGAATAGCCCCCCTGGCAATTCATTCAGCATTGCGACTTCCTCATCTTCCTGCTCCTGCTCCTCGCCAGCTTGATCAATGACACAATGCAATGCACGCTCCAGAAAGAAGGCGTAAGGTACGATGTCACTGATGGTGCCCTGGCTGCGACTGACCAGTTTGGTGATCTCATCAAATGGCCGCAAAAGTCTGTATGCATCGCGCATGAGCAGCCACTGGCGCGGTGAAAAGAAACCAAGCTCCCAGAACCCCTGTCCTGCTGCACAGTCCGTACAGGTAGTTGTTAACGGCACATTGCTGCTGGAGCAGCCTATCAAGCATATACAAGATGGAGTTCCAGCGCGTCGGGCTGTCACAAATCAGACGTCTGACAGGCAGGTGGTGTTGTTGCTGAACGTCAGCAAGGCGAGCCATGGCCGATCTTCTAAAATCGCCAGAGATTTTCCTTGGCTGCCGAGAGACATCCTGGACCCCGGGGTATTTGGGAACGAATCGCTGCACAACTAAGTTCAGGACGTGTGCCCATTTGTGTCATTTTGCTCTGTTTCAACACGCTCAGCAGATTGGCACCGTTGTCGCCCACCACTTTACCAACTGTCAAATTGAGCGGGGTTAGCCACTGATCGGCCTGTGACCGCAGAGCTGAAAGCAGTGCAGGATCGGTGTGGTTCTTGGCTTCCAGGCACAACAGCCGCAGCACATCATGGCAACATCTCACCTGGTACGTCGAATAGGTTCTGGGGAGCTTAGGGGTGGAGCAGAAGAGGCTGTAGCAGTGAAAAAGGAGGAGTCAGGCGAGGAGGAGACTGAGGATGAAGTAGGAGTAGGAGAAGAAGAGGCAGGCCTGCATCCAATCCGTGGCAGTAACACCAAATCCACACGGGTGCCACGGGTTACATGCTTGACGGCCGTCAGAAGGTTCACCCAGTGGGCAGTCAAAGTTATGTACCTTCCCTGTCCGTGTTTGCTAGGCCAAGTGTCTGTGGTCAGATGTATCTTGGCACCGACACTGTGCCAGAGATATATTCAATTGCCGCTGAACATGGCCATATAGCTCTGGGATGCCCTTCTGGGAGAAATATTTTCTTCCAGGGACCTTCCATTGTGGTGTGCCAATGGCCACAAATTTTATAAAGGCCTCCAGAGTCCACCAGTTTATATGGCAGTAGTTGGCGGGCTAGCATTTCTGAAAAGCCAGCGGTCAGCCGTTTAGCAAGAGGGTTATCCAGCGTCATTAACTTTTTACGTTCGTATATTTGGGCCATGGAAGCCTGCCTTCTGCCAGATGAACGCGACAACGTTGGAAGGTGGAGTGGAGGACAAATGGGAGGAGAGAGGAGAAGGAGAAGCTGCTGGACGTGGAGTGCCGGGAGTGTGGCCTTGTGGATTCTGACGGTGTTGCTCCCACTGGGCTCAGTAATGGGAGGCCAGGTGCCTTCTGAATGTGGTCGTTCCTAGGTGAGTGTTGGGCTTACTGCGACTTATGGAAACACTATTGTCAGCAACTGATGCGTTAAAAAAAGCCCACACTGCAGAGCCATGTGCCGGCATCCTGGAGCGCAAGATGTGACCGTGCATGGTGGATGGCTCGTTTCAGATACAATTGCAGTCTGCTTTTTTCCTCCTGTGCACTGCAAGTTCTGCCTGCTTCTCCTCCTTCTCCTCTCCCTCTGAACTCCCCTCCTCTTCCTCTCTTGTGGGTACCCAAGTGACATCCATCGACACGTCATCATCGTCACCTTCACCACTACTGACATTAGAGATCTCAGAGTAGGCAGCAACAGTGTGGACCACCCTCCTTGGGCTGATCTGGGTACTGTTGTCAGACTGCTGGGTGGCGGCCATTGCTACCGCCTCTTCCTCATCCGATGCCAAGAATGGCTGCACATTGGAAAGGTCTGGGAATGGATGGAAAAATAATATCTCTGACTCAAGTGGAGGGGCTATGGTGGTGGTGATTTCTTTGGGGTGCACACAGCAGAGAGTGAAGAGGTTGCAGATGCAGAGGATGAGGAGGGTGCAGAAGCGGAATGCTGAGTGAGCCACTCAACAAACTCTGGTGCGTCCTTTGACGTAATCGCACGCACCTTCTCTAACTTCGCACTTAGGCTCCGGCCTAGTGCACCTGCCCGACCCCTACCACCCCTGCGAAATGGCTTGCCTCTTCTTCTGCCTGTCATTTTCAAAATGACCCTGTGCCAAAGTCCCTAGAGAAGAGCAGTATTTGTGGAAGCAGGTATATCGCAGGCCTTAATCAGTATTTCATGGAAGCCGGTATATCGTACCCCCTCAATCAGTATTTTGTAGAAGCAGGTATATCAAACCCCTCAATCAGTATTTTGTGTAAGCCGGTGTATCGCAGGCCTCAATCAATATTTGGTGGAAGCAGGCATATCAATCCCCTCTATCAGTATTTTGTTGAAACTGGTATATCAACCCCTTAATCAATATTTTGTGGAAGCAGGTATATCGCACCCCTCAATCAGTATTTTGTGGAAGCAGGTATATAGAACCCCTTAATAAGTATTTTGTAGAAGCAGGTAAATCGCACCTCTCAATCAGTATTCTGTGGAAACCGGTGTATCGCAGGCCTCAATCAATATTTGGTGGAAGTAGGTATATCGCACCCCTTAATCAGTGTTTTTTGGGGGCGACAGGTATATCACACCCATTGCAAATAGTTGTTCCAATAACGTTGTCCCTCTATATAGCTGCGGTATCGCAGCAGAACCGCACACAACTGCTGCACAATACAAATGCACTATAATATTCTTTATATGTTAGAAAGTATATTATAAGTATATCACAACCCTCAGTAAGTCACACCTATCAATAGCACACCTATACCAGTCCGTAAAAGGAGATTTGTGGCCCTATTAGCTAGCGTTTGGTGTCCCTAACAGTCTGTCCCTGCTGCACAAAGCAACCTCTCCCTACACTGGCAAAACACAGAATGTAAATGCCAGATCGGGTTTATTTATAGGGTAGGGGGTGTGCCCATGTGCTGAAACTTGTCCTGTCCCACCTGATGGATGTGTCATGGGTCAAAGTTCGGCACAATGCAAAAGAATATGACGTGTGCGAATATCTCTATATGTTTGCATGTTCTGCGAATCGCAAACAAGCAAAATTCACAGCGAAACGACCACCGGGCGAACCGCAAGGCCATCTCTATTTAAGAATACACAGACATTTCCTGGGTTCTCTATCTCCCTCCCTTCTCCTTACTATATGATTGTCAGTCATGGGCAGCAATTCCTTGTGGCTACTTTGCTAGGAACACAAGGTGAAGGCACATTGACACTGCTATAGAAACGACCACATGCACCCTGGTGGCTAGAAATGGATACCCCTACTATTAGGGTTTCCACTAATTATAATGGAAGGATAGGTCTGGTAGGAAACTGCTATAAAACAATACCATCTTATACAACACAATTATAAATGTAGAGTACCCTAGAGGCACGAAAGGTTTGAGCAAATAATTGGAAATACGCTCTGATAGAGTGGATTAACAGCTAATGTGCATGTTAAAACAGCTAAATGTACCAAGCTAATAAATGACAATGCCCTCCTCTTGTTATAGCATTTATCTGAATCCACAATTCACAATTGATTAAACAGTGGATAGCGCTACTTATGGGTAAGTTATTTCATCAGCAGCTCTGAAGTAAAATCTTTGATTTTGTCCATGTGGCTTGAATGATACAGAGATAGAAAACCCAATTAATCAGCTCGAGGTATTTATTTATGTTCTGTTCCTGCTGGCTTTCTTCCCTGTTGTCTGCATTAAGCTGCTGGAAGGTTGCATTGATTGGCTATCTCACAGCTTGCTGTCTGTTCTTTTTGACAGGCAATTTAGTTGCTACATGTCGGCCTCAATAAAAGGAAAAAAAAACATTCAGACGACTGACATTTCTACAGACAAGCAATTTATCCAGATGGAATTTTCCTCACCGCCGCGTAGTCTGTGTGTAAGTGGCAGAATGTGTAATATTGCAGCCTTTGTAACTGTTATGTGAAAACACAGACAATGGAATTAAAGGGTTCAGGGTAAACACTTGTCTTACTTGGAAATCAAGAAATAAGACTAAGAACATACTGTGTCCACATAGCAGTTAGGGTTTTATTCTCTGCCTTGCTGTAGCCGCTAATTACGGAATAGAAGCTTTTCGTGATGATTGCTGCATACAGCCTGCTACCAGTCAATAACCCATATTAAAGGATATCAGGTTGGTGGGGGGTTTGACACCAAGCACCCCCTCTGATCAGCTGTTTTGGGCAGCCGCTGACACCAGAGTAGAGCCGGAAGCAAAAGGGTCTGTCCACTTATCAACATAGCTCCCATTGAAGGACATCAAAATTGAGAAAATAGAAAACCCATTAAGTAGCAAATTGGGCAGAAGAGATGCAACAGGGCATTGAATGGAAGTCTTCTATACTCATTGTCTGCAGTAGGGTATGGCGGCCACGCGCAACAAGTCTGCAGCAGAAAGTTCACAATGGATCTGCCACACATACATACTCTCTGCATTGCACTGTGTGAAATTTGCTTCAGATATATGCAAACACAAGTTGGCAGGCTGCGGATTTAAAATTAGCACGGCATGTCCAAGTAATGTTTAAACTTTCTCCATAGCATGCAGGTGACATTTTATATCCCATCCACTTTGCTGCTATTAGAAACACCCAGGTACGCTGCTACCAGATCACCTCCAGAAAAGCCACAGCATTAAAACTACCTGTGGCAGTATCCTAAGGGTGTAGACAGTCAATGGTAGACTTGGCATAGACTCTACAGGGAAATTTCCCAGTGGGATGATGCCCACCTCACACCTGCCAGCTGGGTACATAACGTTCTGATGCTCTCAGCAGTGATTTCTACAAGGTGCATCAAGTACCTATACACTTGGATGGCTACTGCAGGTGTCCTCAGGATTAGTGTTGATCACGAATATTCGAATTTTTATCGCGAATATAAGTACTTAGAAAATTTGCGAATATTTAGTGATATATATTCGTAATTTCGAATATTCTAATTTTTTTTTTAATCGGTACACATGATCCCTCCCTGCTTCTAGCTTGTGGGCCAATGAGAAGGCTGCAGTATATTTGACTTTAGGAGTAGTGTTGTTTGCTAATCTTCGTAATGCTAATTTTTTATTGCGAATTTTAACTTACAACTATTAGACAAAGAAGATTATATCACTATATTAGCAAAATTGCTCTATATTCGATTTTTTTTTTGAATTTTCGCTGTATGGCTATACAGAGCAATTTAGCTAATATAGTGCTATAATCTTCGTTGTCTAATAGTTGCAATTTTTTTCTCATCTGAAGTTCAGATTGGAAAAAAATTACAACTATAAAAAAAAATGATAGCACTATATTAGCTAAATTGCTCTATATTCGTTTTTTTCGAATATTCGCTATATTGCTATATATTCTTGTTTTAGAATATTACGAATATTCGAAAAATCGAAGTTATAGCAATATAGCGAATATAAAAAAAAAACGAATATAGAGCAATTTAGCTAATATAGTGCTATAATCTTCTTTGTCTAATAGTTGTAAGTTGAAAAATTAGCAATAAAAAATTTGTATTAAGAAAATTCGAATTACGCAAATTTGCATATTACACAATCATTACCTTGCCGATTTTTTGAGTAAAAAAAATCGTAGAATATAACGAATATTCGAATTTGCGAATATTCTACAAAGTATTTGCGAAATATTGCAAATTCGAATATGACCCCTGCTGCTCATCACTACTCAGGATGGTGATACAGTTGAATACTGTGGCATGGGAGGAAGTATTATGTGCTGCACTGTGGTATTTGGTTCTGCTGGGGGGGCTACTTTGTGCTGCACTATGGCTTTTCTGGGCCGCCTACTTATGTTGGACCTGATCACTTATGTAGGTTGTCTTCTGTCAGTTAGGATCCACCTATAGGGGCCAATTTTATATATATTTTTTATATTTTTAGTTTTTTTCCAGGGTCACTTTACGTTCTCAGTCAGTTCTTGTAGAAATCAGAAGCAATCCTGTCGAGTGCAGGCAAGCTCTTCTTACTAAATTATACTGAGAGTCAGCAAGATGCACAGGGTCAGCACCCTCCGCACAAGCTGCCATTTACCTATTAGGATTGTCTAGGCTCAGAAACCCACATACAGAACATGGAATATTCCCTTCAGAGCACAGACACACAGTCAGCACCCTCCGCACAAGCTGCCATTTACCTATTAGGATTGTCTAGGCTCAGAAACCCACATACAGAACATGGAATATTCCCTTCAGAGCACAGACACACAGTCAGCACCCTCCGCACAAGCTGCCATTTACCTATTAGGATTGTCTAGGCTCAGAAACCCACATACAGTACATGGAATATTCCCTTCAGAGCACAGACACACAGTCAGCTTTTGTATCCATGGAAGCACAATTTACCAACCAGTCATTTCATCTTGAAAGCAATTCTTAACGCATTCAATCTCTTTTCTTACAACAACAATAGACATGACAGAATAATAAAACAAATGCATTATCAGGTTAAATTTACAGTGTAAATATTTTCCATGTCTTTCCCAGGTGTACCGACAGAATGTGTTACTGAGAAATTGCGATTTCTCATGTGATGCTTTGCTAATAAGCTGCACCCCCGCAAGGCAACATAGGTTAATTGCAAGTCTGCAGATTCTCCCCTAACTACACATCATTGTCATACACTCCTATCTCCTTCCAATTATGATTCACAATTGTTATCAAACCCCTATTATGCTAAAAGACTAAAAATATTGTATGTAACATTCTTTATTAATTATCTTTAGACAAATATATTTGGCCACCAATTTATGGTCCCCCTCTAATACTTGTTTTCCCTACCCTAAGTTCACACCTGAGCATTTTACAGCGCGTTCCTACGCGCTGTAGAACGCTCAACAAGGAGAAACCAATGCTTCCCTATGGGAATGGTTCTCACCTGGCCGTTTTACAGTGCGTACGATCGCGCTGTAAAACGCCCGATGCTCAAACGAGTTCTTGAGCTTTTTTTGGGGCGTTTGTCGCGCGTTCCTGTACATAGACTTCAGCGGGAACGCGCGACAATGTGTGTTCGCTTGTCTCTGTATGCGCGATTGTAAACGCCGGTACAATCGTGCATACAGAGCGCTCGTTTCAGAACGCTCAGGTCTAAACGCAGGGTTAGGGCTCTTTCACACTTGCGTTCTTTTCTTCCGGCATAGAGTTCCGTCGTCGGGGCTCTATGCCGGAAGAATCCTGATCAGTATTATCCTAATGCATTCTGAATGGAGAGAAATCCGTTCAGGATGCATCAGGATGTCTTCAGTTCCGGACCGGAACGTTTTTTGGCCGGAGAAAATACCGCAGCATGCTGCGCTTTTTGCTCCGGCCAAAAATCCTGAACACTTGCCGCAAGGCCGGATCCAGAATTAATGCCCATTGAAAGGCATTGATCCGGATCCGGCCTTAAGCTAAACGTCGTTTCGGCGCATTGCCGGATCCGACGCTTAGCTTTTTCTGAATGGTTACCATGGCTGCCGGGACGCTAAAGTCCTGGCAGCCATGGTAAAGTGTAGTGGGGAGCGGGGGAGCAGTATACTTACCATCCGTGCGGCTCCTGGGGCGCTCCAGAGTGACGTCAGGGCGCCCCACGCGCATGGATGACGTGATCGCATGGCACGTCATCCATGCGCATGGGGCGCTCTGATGTCATTCTGGAGCACCCTGGGAGCCGCGCGGACTGTAAGTATAATGCTCCCCCGCTCCCCACTACTACTATGGCAACCAGGACTTTAATAGCGTCCTGGCTGCCATAGTAACACTGAACGCATTTTGAAGACGGATCCGTCTTCAAATGCTTTCAGTTCACTTGCGTTTTTCCGGATCCGGCATCTAATTCCGGCAAGTGGAGTACACGCCGGATCCGGACAACGCAAGTGTGAAAGAGACCTTAGGGTGCTGGCACACAGTGCAGTTATGGCATGCATTTAGGATGCAGTTTTTTATTGTACCTAGCTGAAATTACTTGAATCAATCCCACAATACAGAACACCAGGGTTTAATGAGGCTGGTAAACTGGCTAAATAATAAACTGCATCCTGAATGCATGTCAGAACTGCACGGTGTGCCAGCACCCATAAACATAGACCACTTTGTGAAGTGTGGGGGGTTTAGTCAGCACAACCCTGTATGCAGGTGCACATTGCTATGGCGAAATACAGATACAAAACGCAAAAACACAAATGCAATCGCACTCTGCAACCAGCACTCTGCCCTGCCTCTATGCTGGATGTTGAATGAGGCATTGGTGTACATTTTGGCCAAAGCGTAATAAGCCACTCACCATGTCAAGGTCGCCTCCATGAGTGGTCCCTAACACTAGTTCCTACCTGTTATGGGCCATGACAGCCACACAAAGTCTGGGGAGCGCAGGTACAGCATGCACGCCAGGCACACTCTGCTTGTAAAGTGGTGTGGCTCCTAAATGTTGCAGAAAATGCTGCAATTGGCATGTTGTGCAACATTGTTACACCAAAAACCACACATCTGAGGATACTTTCACACTAGCGGTTTTCTTTTCCGGCATAGAGTTCCGTCACAGGGGCTCTATACCGGAAAATAACTGATCAGGCATATCCCCATGCATTCTGAATAGAGAGTAATCCGTTCAGTTTGCATCAGGATGTCTTCAGTTCAGTCGTTTTGACTGATCAGGCAAAAGAGAAAACCGTAGCATGCTACGGTTTTATCTCCGGCGAAAAAAACTGAAGACTTGCCTGAATGCCGGATCCGGCATTTTTTTCCATAGGAATGTATTAGTGCCGGATCCGGCATTCAAAATACCGGAATGCCGGATCCGTCCTTCCGGTCTGCGCATGCGCAGACCTTTAAAAATGAAAAAAACCAAAAAAACTGATCCGTTTTGCCTGATGACACCGGAAAAACGGATCCGGTATTGCAATGCATTTTTCTGACTGATCAGGCATTTTTCTGACTGATCAGGATCCTGATCAGTCTGAAAAATGCCTGATCAGTCAGAAAAAATGACATCCGTTTGCATGCAGTTTGCCTGATCAGGCAGTCAGTTCAGGCAACGGAACTGCCTGCCGGAATCAAACAACGCAAGTGTGAAAGTAGCCTAATTTGATAAATTTCCCCTGCAATGCATACAATATATGACCGTGCCAAATAAAGTAATCCATGTGTAGTGTACTTTATCTGGTGACATTGCCAACACCATAGAAAGAAGGATCTGACAGCGGTTGGGCTACAGATCCATTATGCAACATGTAAACAGCCCAAATTGCAAGATCACATACAAAAATCAGGTTCCAGGGTGTAGGCATGAACAAATAAAATCATACCTGATGCATGTCACCAAAGATCTTCGCTCCTCCAATCGCTGCTGAAGGATGAACAGCGATGCGCATTACCATAATGTATATTAGGTCTTGGACATCAGTGATGATTACTCATCAGTAATTATAGTAAGTATGTGCTTGCACACAACAGGAGGCAGTAGTCATACTGACCCCTATTAATAGGATGCAGCGCCCATATTGGTGTACTTCTATATATACTGTGGCTGAACAAAACTTGAATAAAAAACAGGCTAGAACAACAATGGATACCTAGGCCAACAGGAAGTAATTCTGCAGACCCACAGATAAATAAAGGCATGTATACCGGCCTTAACGCAAGGTAATAAACAAAGTCTGTGGTGCTATGGTCAGAAAAGTTGCCATACCATGATATACAGTCAACGATATGGATGATATTGCAGAACCACTTTTTGCAGGACGATATGCAAGCACGGGTCACACACGTTCATGTGCATTAGTCCTAATAACGATTTGAGTCAGTAATGAACAGTTGGGCCAGGGAAAACTGTACAATACAAAGAAGGCTCTAGTACCCTGTTGGGAGCCCATCCAGCCCCCCTCTCTGCTGCTGGTCGGGTACATAATGAGTTCTCAGTGGTAATTAACGCTTAAAATCAGGTACTTATGTACCCAGCCAGTGACCACACATGCTCTCCTGAATTCAACTGCTGTGGTCGGCATCTCACCTCCTAAGTCCCCTGCTCCATATGTTAATCAAAGGCAACTGGAGGAGGAGGAGAACACAAAATGGCATCTACTCATAACCAACACAGAGGGACAGCTTTTGGGGCAGTATAGTGTGCTACACGGTGGTATATGGTATTTTACTCTATGGTATTGCTGCACAATAAACTGCTTCAGCAGAAGCAAATACTCACAGTGCCGCACAAATTACCGCTGCCTTCACCAGAGTATTCATCTGTATCATTGTCCTGAGGATAGTGATACAGATGTGTTTAGGAGGTCACCTGTGTCCGTTGGCCAGGTGCACAGAACATGTACCCAGCAGATGGCCATGAGAAGGGCTTGGATGGCCAACCAGGAAATTTCCCTGTAGGATCTATGGCCAGTCTGCCTCGATCTACTTTATTCATCCATCCAGCATCATATAATCAATGTTAGAACATAGGCTACCTTAGGGCTGATTTACACGACCATGCTCGGTCAGGGAAACGGATCCCTGTGTCGGCTGCATCTCCCGGACATGATGATAGGAGCTGATGGTACCATAAAAAAACTATAAAATATAATAATATAAAAAACTATGATGTAGCCAGTTCTGGTCGGGGAGCCATGGTCAGTACAGGAAATTCGGCCAACACACAGAGCAAGTTATCCAGACCAAGCAAGTCGTGTGAAACAGCCCTTATAGGTAAAAAAAGCAGCATTTTGCAGCATGTCTTGAATGCCGCTGGAGGAGATGCAGACAGACACATGGCGTCTGTTTTGTAGTATGCATGTCTGCATTGCTTCCATTGTGCATTGCACTGTGCCCTTTGATAGGAGCAACACATGGAGGGAGACGGGATATGCAGCACCTCTAAGCAGGAAGAGGCTCATGGACTCCTTTAATACATTCACTGACAAAAAATAATTATGCACCAAGAAGGAAGCATAGAAACATAGACTGTGTTGGCAGATAAGAACCATTTGGCCCATCTAGTCTGCCCAATATACTGAATACTATGAATAGCCCCTGGCCCTATCTTATATGATGGATAGCCTTATGCCTATCCCATGCATGCTTAAACTCCTTCACTGTATTTGCAGCTACCACTTCTGCAGGAAGGCTATTCCATGCATCCACTACTCTCTCAGTAAAGTAATACTTCCTGATATTACTTTTAAACCTTTGCCCCTCTAATTTAAAACTATGTCCTCTTGTAGCAGTTTTTCTTCTTTTAAATATTCTCTCCTCTTTTACCTTGATGATTCCCTTTATGTATTTAAAAGTTTCTATCATATCCCCTCTGTCTCGTCTTTCTTCCAAGCTATACATGTTAAGGTCCTTTAATCTTTCCTGGTAAGTTTTATCCTGCAATCCATGTACTAGTTTAGTAGCTCTTCTCTGAACTCTCTCCAAAGTATCAATATCCTTCTGGAGATATGGTCTCCAGTACTGAGCACAATACTCCAAATGAGGTCTCACTAGTGCTCTGTAGAGCGGCATGAGCACCTCCCTCCTTCTACTGGTAATTCCTCTCCCTATACACCCAAGCATTCTGCTAGCATTTCCTGCTGCTCTGACATTGTCTGCCTACCTTTAAGTCTTCTGAAATAATGACCCCCTAAATCCCTTTCCTCAGATACTGAGGTTAAGACTGTATCACTGATTTTATATTCTGCTCTTGGGTTTTTACGCCCCAGGTGCATTATCAACATTAAATTTTTGTTGCCAGATTTTTGACCATTCCTCTAGTTTTCCTAAATCCTTTTCCATGTGGTGTGTCCCTCCAGGAACATCAACCCTGTTACAAATCTTTGTGTCATCAGCAAAAAGACACACCTTACCATCGAGGCCTTCTGCAATTTCGCTGATAAATATATTAAACAATATGGGTCCCAGAACAGATCCCTGAGGTACCCCACTGGTAACAAGACCATGGTCTGTCCATTCAACAATATGGGAGTCCACGCATAAAGACTAGAATTTATTGATAAGCCTTCTATGTGGGACAGTATCAAAAGCCTTACTAAGGTCCATATAAGCGATGTCTACTGCACCTCCGCCATCTATTATTTTAGCCACCCAATCAAAAGAAACTATAAGATTAGTTTGACATGATCTCCCTGAAGTAAACGTTTTTCATCTTTCAATCCATGGGATTTTAGATGTTCCACAATCCACTCCTTAAGTATGGTTTCCATTAATTTCCCCACTATTGATGTCAGGCTTACTGGCCTATAGTTGCCAGATTCCTCCCTACTACCTTTCTTGTGAATGGGCACAACATTTGCCAATTTCCAATCTTCTGGGACGACTCCTGTTGCCAGTGATTGGTTGAATAAATCTGTTATTGGATTTGCTAGTTCGCCGCTGAGCTCTTTTAATAGCTTTGGCCCCTGTGACTTATTTGTATTAATTTTAGACAGCTGACTTAGAACCTCTTCCTCTGTAAAGACACATGCATTAAAATATTCATTAGTCTTCTTTCCTAACTGAGGTCCTTCTCCTTCATTTTCCTTTGTAAAAACTGAACAGTATTCATTGAGGCACTCAGCTAGTTCTTTATCTTCTTCCATATACCTTCCTTCTTTTGTTTTTAATTTGGTAATTACTTGTTTTAGTTTCCTTTTTTCATTTATGTGTCTGAAGAATGCCTTATCGCCTTTTTTCACTGACTGAGCTAATTTCTCTTCTGCCTGTGCTTTAGAAGCTCTTATAACTCTCTCTGCCTAATCTTATAAATTTGCCTGTCATCCTCGTCTCTTCCTTTTTTTGCTTTTACTGACAAGCCTAATGCAATTTTCTGTTGCCTTCAATAGTGCCACTTTTTAGTCCCATTTCTCCTGGACTCCATTGAAACGGTTCCAATCTGATAGGGACTCGTATACCACTAATCTAATTTTAGAAAAGTCTGTTTTTCTAAAATCTAAAACTTTTGTTTTTGTGTGGTGTGAATCAGTCACTGTACTTATAGTAAACCACACTGACTGGTGATCACTAGATCCCAAGCTTTTCCATACATTATTATCAGATACCAAATTCCCATTTGTGAATACTAATTCTAAAATGGCCTCCTTCCAGGTCGGCTCCTCAACTATTTGCTGTAAAGATAATCCCGGTAGGGAATTTAGAATATCTGTACTCCTGGCAGAACTAGCTATTTTGGTTTTCCAGTTTACATCAGGAAGATTAAAGTCTCCCATAATGATAACTTCCCCCTTCAATGTCATTTTAGCTATTTCCTCAACTAGTAGATCATCTAATTCTTTGACTTGGCTAGGTGGTCTATATATCACACCTACACGAGTTACCTTATGATTATCAAGCTGCAAGGTAACCCAAAATGACTCTAATGACTCGCTAACTTGTATCAAATTAGGTTTTATGCTATCTTTCACATACAGGGCCACCCCTCCCCCTTCTTGCCTTCTCTGTCTTTCCTGTACAGAGAGAACCCTGGTATTGATATATCCCAGTCATTACTCCCCTTGAACCACGTCTCAGTAACGGCCACTACATCTATATTCTCAGATGCCATTATAGCCTCAAGTTCATTGATTATTCCGAGCGAGCATTTGTAGACAAGAATCTGAGCTTGTCATAAGGGTATACTGTAGGAGGCCCAACAGGGTACTAGAGTTGTTGTAAATAAATGAAATGTCACATGTTTGACTGTAATGATGATATATGTAAGTGATTTCAATATTAGAGCGATAGGATTCATTTTTGTGGAAAAACTGTACAACTGAAAGGAAGCTCTAGTACCCTGTTGGGCCTCCTACAGTATACCATGGATACAAGATGAGATATGATTGGGCACATCAGGTTCCGTATGGTATAATGCATACTGTATGGTATACTAGAAATGTTTCGGGCAGAGACAGAGGTGTGTAATAAAGGTGCCATCTGTGTCTGGATGGTGGACTATGAAACTGTAGGAGTTGTTCGTACTTTTCGGCGGATCAAATGATCGTCTCTACTGGTGCGCTGTCTGGGCCGACTGGAGCATGTTCACTTTGTGCATGCCCTCAGATAACCACTGCTCTTAAAACCTCCCTAGCATCTAGGGTCAGAATGGCTAGCATGGTGAGCAATTTGTTGAAACAACCATCCTGCTTCTCTCAGTTCAATGATGCGCCCTTATTCAAAGTTTGCCAACTAGGTAAAATGTCTTGGAGTGAGCATAGAGGCTTGTCTACTAGTCAATAATGTCTCAGCAAAAGGTGCACTATCCAAAAATAGCCTCTGAGAGACTTTTTATAGGGCAGTGAGGGAAGCAATTTTATGCCCTCTTAAAGAGAGACAAACAAAAATGACCCAGGGTATCCCCAAGGCGGGTAAGAGACAGTGCCCACCCTGAATAGCCACAGGGGATACACCTAAAGTGTAACTCGGTAAAAGCTCCCGAGTGAAATAGCAGAAACAAATGAAAAGAGAGCTCATATTACCAAAAATATATAAATTTTATTACAATACGTTAAAAAATGATAACAAAAAAAGGAGAAGGGTAAATTAATACATGAGATGCCGTGAAACAAGGTGATGGGAGCGGAGAAAAAACAGCACCACCCTGGGAGGAAGGAGCACACGGTTGAGACAAATGAAGAGATGTAATATACATAATATCTGACATGGGAATAAGCGATCTTGGGTACAGTGCCCAGTCCATGCAAAAAGTGAATGGAGAGATAGAACCATACAAAATCAGGTAAAGCACGGTCAGCTCATGCACCCCCACTAGAAGTAGATATAAACATGTGAGGATGGAAATTGTATCAAACAGGGCAAAGTGCCGGTGGACAAGAATTGACCACACAATCAGCGGGGGGCAATGGGAGACCAGAGCTTACCTGAAATAACCGTGTGCAAAGAAACCCAGGGTGGCGCTACCCTGGGTTTCTTTGCACACGGTTATTTCAGGTAAGCTCTGGTCTCCCATTGCCCCCCGCTGATTGTGTGGTCAATTCTTGTCCACCGGCACTTTGCCCTGTTTGATACAATTTCCATCCTCACATGTTTATATCTACTTCTAGTGGGGGTGCATGAGCTGACCGTGCTTTACCTGATTTTGTATGGTTCTATCTCTCCATTCACTTTTTGCATGGACTGGGCACTGTACCCAAGATCGCTTATTCCCATGTCAGATATTATGTATATTACATCTCTTCATTTGTCTCAACCGTGTGCTCCTTCCTCCCAGGGTGGTGCTGTTTTTTCTCCGCTCCCATCACCTTGTTTCACGGCATCTTATGTATTAATTTACCCTTCTCCTTTTTTTGTTATCATTTTTTAACGTATTGTAATAAAATTTATATATTTTTGGTAATATGAGCTCTCTTTTCATTTGTTTCTCCTCTTAAAGAGAGACCTAAGGGCTCATTTATTAAGACCGGTGTTTGACACTGGTCTTAGTAAGGCCCTGCTCTGGCAGTGGTCTGCCAAACTTTGGCTGATCCACTGCGCCTTCTAAATCTACGCCATCTCCCTTGCATAGATTTAGACCATTTTATATGTGTAAAGCAGGAGTAGAAAAACGATAATCGAGACAGGCCTGCTGGCCGGCCCCTTCCCCACCTACGTCACTCCCCCTTTTTTAGACCCGGTGTGAGAGGGGAAAAGTTGCAGCTTGCGGCACAAATAACATTTGCACTGCAATCTCCACCAGAAATACGCCTAAGGCCACATGCACACGACTGTGGTGTGTTTTGCGGTCCGCAAATAGTGGATTAGCAAAGCACAGATGGCATCCGTGCGCGTTCCGCAATTTGTGGAACGGTACGGACAGCCTTCAATATAAGTGCCTATTCTTGTCCGCAAAGCGCGGACAAGAATAGGACATGTTAATTTTTTTTGCGGACCACGGAACGGATGAACGGAGGCGGAGAGCACACGGAGTGCTGTCCGCATCTTTTGCAGGATCATTGAAGTGAATGGGTCTGCATCCGAGCCGCCAAACCGATGGCTCGGATGCAGACCAAAACAATGGTTGTGTGCATGAGGCCTAATAGACATATTTCTGGTTAGTAAATGACCCCACAAGTGTCTAATAAGACCAGGCCTGTAATCATTTACATATCTGTCTAAGACATAACTGCATGCATGGTTTTGCAGCAATCCAACATGTCTACTTGTGTTTATTATTTTTTATGTCAAAGAATGTACAGTATATGACAGCTGTGTAAGTATATGCAGCCAGTGCTGGGGGCAGGGAGGGATGTGGGCCACAAACAGCAGACACCGGCCCTGATGGATACAAATCAGCCCCTGATTGTGTTGGGTGTTAGGTGAGACAGGAAGCCTCAGCTGCTGATATTGCTCTCCTGGGTGGCCAAATATAATGAATCTGGGCATCACAGGCAAAATTGCATACAAGGCCCTGATGCTTGGTAGCGCCTTTACCTTGTGTGCCTGGAAGTGCCCAATGTGGTGGGAAGCCTGCGGGCCACAGTTGGAACTGCAACTGCTGAGACTCTATACTTACACTGCTAACTCCAGCAAAGGCAAGGGGCTGTTTTACCTGTGTAATTGTCTACGGTCCCCGTGTGTACATTACTGCTTACCAATATACTGTAACACTAGCATGGAGTAGTCAATGTGGAGCATATCTGTCAGGCCGGACAGCGGCAGCAGCATGTGGGGACTAACGTCTTTTCTATTGGGTAGCAGCATTATACAGTCAATGATATGTAAAGCAGCCTCTGCTACTGCCTTATAGTAATATGAACAGTATTCTACTTCTATATGTGCAGTCATAATTATTTATCAGACCTACATTTTATGGTGTCAGATAAATTTTCTATAAGATGTCAGATCAATATACTATGTACACAACAATTCATACGGAAATTGGTCTGATTAGCTCAGAAATCTGTGTGTGAATGCAGCCTGACCGTACACCGGAAATAACATTATATTTAGCTATGATTAGCAGAACAATAAGAAAAAAGGAAAAGAAAAGAAAAAGAAAGACAAAAGAAAGAAAGAGTAAAACCTTTCAACATAGATGTTTTTTCCTGTCCCAAGGGAGTACAGACTGCAGAGGATCCGGTAACAGGAAACTTGAACGTCATCCACTATAAAAACAAACAAAAAAAAATACAGTTTTATAATAGAATAATCATTAAAATCTAAAAAATATCATTGTAATTATTTGTATGTGATCTACTTCAAAAATGACCAACGGAGCTCCCTCATGTATTAATCAGAGGAGGTTTAGGATGTAATGACAGACAGATTTAAGCTCCTAAAGGGAACCTGTCTGTCACCGTCCATGGGATACAATGTAATCTGCAGGCAGCATGTTATAGAGCAGGAGGAGCTGAGCGGATTGATGTATCGTTTTGTGAACAAAGATTCAGAAAAACAGATAGAAATCTCTGCTCCTTCTGCATTTTGTTGTACACGGGGGCCATCAGTGACGGAAAGCATTCTCTGTGTGTACAGTCACTTATAGGAGGGCCTCCTGTACAACCGAATGAAGAGAGAGGGGACATTTAAATGAATAAATGATACGTTTTGCTGAATCTTTTCCAACAAAACTATATAGCAATCTGTTCAGCTCTTCCTGCTCTGCAGATTGTACCTTTGAAAGTACAATAGAAATGTATAGCCATATTACTGTATGCTTTTACCATTTCATATCATTTTTAACAATGAGCTTTTACAGTTTGTAGATTGTACAAAAGTAGAGTGGTAAAATATGAACTATACAGCAAAGCTCCCATTATACATGCTTTCTGACTAGCACTATAATCGCAGCACAAGTACTATTAGCGCTAGTATAATATACTATATGTGCCCTGTGACTGGCACTGTGCTTCCTGTGTAACTTGTGGCTGTCATGCTTCATCCATTTTGAAGCACTGACACATATACCTTTAGGCTATTGGAAAAACGAGTACAGTTTGAGGTGGGAGTCAGATATTGCCATCTTCTTTTCTGACAGCTAACATGAAAGTCCTGTCTCAATATCCAATGTAATGTAGAAAACCTACTTAATATCATAATATAAAATGTAAAAAATGAATAATGACCAAATAATGTCATAGTGTTAAGCATGCCCTGGGAATACACTGATAACGGTAATGGGCACTTTGAGCTTGCCTCGAGCCATGATCTATGATCAATTATAAATCTGATACGTTCTGCTGGCCTCCTGGAGATATCCTTCAACAGTGCTGAGGACTATCCGCTTTTCTATAAATGACACTGCAGACGCCAGCGGCCTGCTAAGGAAACCTGCTATGTTTTAGTAAAGATTGTATTTTATGTGGCAAAAATATATACCGGTATTTCTATTGAATATTTTAATGTATTTTTAATAATAGTATAATTATAAAATATTTGACATCATGTCTTTTTTTCCAGAAAACATAATATAAATCTCGCGCCATTATGTAAATCTCGCGCCATTCAGTATTCAGCACAGGCACAGTGAGGAAGCTGGCAGCCGGCGAGCGCCCTTCACTTACTGCGCCTGCGCCGAATACTGAATGGCGCGAAATTTACACTGCAGACAGGGCCGGAGGTAGGAGACCAACATTGCCTGCCCCAGTGAATCTAGTGTAGCAGGGCGTGGCCAGAGGTGGTAGACCGGAGCCTCTAGGAGCAGGGGCAACGGGGCCTAGAGGCTAATTAGCGTATTATAAAAGTTTGTTTTTCTCAATAACTACAGCAGGCAGTGAGACGGCACTGATATAGTTATGTTCAGTTGACATTAACACATTGCTAATGTCAGCCAGCTTAGGGCACTTTCACACTAGAGTTTTTCTTTTCCAGAGTTGAGTTCTGTCAAAAGGGCTCAATACCGGAAAAAACCTGAGCAGTTTTATCCTAATGCATTCTGAATGGAGAGCATTCCGTTCAGGATGCATCAGTTCAGTCCCTCTTATGTTGCTGCAGCTTTCTCTCCAGCCAAAAATCCTGAACACTTGCCGGAATTTCCATTGAAATGTATTAGTGCCGGATCCGGCATTAAGTGTTCCGGCAAAACGGAACCGGTTTTCCGGCCTGCGCATGCTCAGACCTTTAAAAATGCAAAAAAATAAATACCAAATCCATTTTTCCAGATGACACCGGAGAGACGGATCCGGTATTTCAATGCATTTGTCAGATGGATCCGCATTATTCTTTGGTTGAGGGCTTGTTTTTTTGCGGGACAAGTTGTACATTGTAATACCACCATTTAATATTGAATACAATGTAGTGGGAAGCAGGGAAATTCCAAATATGGTGGAATTTGAATAAAAAAATGCAATTCTGATACCGTTTTACAGGTTTTATTTTTACAGCGTTCATTATGCGGTAAAACTGACTTCTGCTCTTCATTCTCCAGGTCAGTACAATTCTAGCGAAATATGTTTAGTTTTTCTTGAATTTTAATACTGGGGAAAAAAAATACTTTTGAAAAACTGTATTTTTTTCTTGTCATGGCTGTATTTTGACCCTCATAACTTTTTATAGTTACATGAACAGAAATGTGTGAGGACTAATTTTTTTGCGGGCCAATCTTTTTGGTTATATCATTTTGTTGGGTATGACTTTTTAAAGACTTTTTATTACATTGTTTTGGGAAGTAAAGTAATGAAAAAACATAAATTTTTTTTTTTCCGTTACGCCATTCACCATATAGAATGTTTTTTATTTTATTTTAATAATACAGGCGTTTTCGTACGCGGCGATTCCCATTATGTAATTTTTTTAAAATTATACTTTTATTTTGGGGAAAGGGGGTGATTTTAATTTTTATATGTTTTAAATATTTTTTAAAAAAACTTATTTTTTAAAATTTTATTTTATTTTTTACTTCTTGGACCACAACTTGTATAGAACAATTACAATCATTGCAACCTCCTGCACTGGGACGCGAAAACTCAAGCCAGAGGCGGAAAGAGACCTGGGGACTGCATCGCAGATGGCGGTGGTGTATCGGACACAGATGAGTACAGGGGGAGAGCAATATATATTCAGGGGGTATTATACTACAGAGGAAGGAGTCAAGGAGAATTATTTTTTATAGGAGACATTATACTACGGGGAGAGCACTTTATATACTGGAGCATTATACTATAGAGGAGAGCATTATACCTACAGGGGGCAGATCATTTTAAAAACGGGGGCACTACATTGCATTGTATATACTACCGCTGCGAAAGGGCATTATAACATGGGGACACTGCCAGAGTATAGCATTATATATACTACCACTACAGGGGGCATTATATACTACAGGGGGACGGGTTGGTGGAGCATTATACATATTAGCACTATGGGGGGGGGGGCTGGAGCAAAACACGGAGCATTATACATTTGGGAATGACAGGAGTGCACAACATATTGGCACTACAGGGGGCATTATAACACAGAGTAAATTACAGGGGGTCATTGTAACTATAGAGGGTACTGCAGCAGGGCTTTGTAAGTACTGTGAGCACTATAAGAGGCATTATAACTACTGGGGACACTATCCAGGCTTTATTACTACTGGGGGATCTAAAGGAGTACTTATGGAGGGTCCTTGTTACTGACGGTGGCACTATAGGGACGTCTTATTTCTACTAGAGGCCCTGTGGGGGCTTTAATATTGGGCACAATATTGTGGGCATTACTACTAATGGGGTACAGAGGGTACTGTAGGGCCCACTATTACTATTGAGGGCAGTATGTGAGTTATTGAGGGAACTTTCTGTTTAGCACTATTATTTCTACAGTATAGTGTTTGTGGGCATTAGGGAGCACAGCAGGCACAGTATTTGGGGTAGCGACAGGATGACGATGTAGGGGCCGCAGGAGGGTGTATGATGGAAAAGTGAGTAAACTAAGATAGCGGTGTTGCAAGTTCTACAGAGACAAGATGTGGATAAAAAGTTGTCATCTTGGCAGTGTGCTTCAAATGGAGAAGATGAGGCAAGAGAATGTCTACATCAGATGAGACCTCACTGGACGTAAGAGGTGGTGTGGTGCTGTATTCTCCTGTATGTGTAATTGTACTGTATGTAATGTTCATCTACATATGCTTAACAATAGGGCTGGCAAGGAATGTTTGGAATGAGAATTTGGCATGGGGGGGGGGGTGATAGGGGTGGCGGTGTTTCAATTTTTGCCTAGAAAGACTAGAATCGACCATGTTACAAATCATTATTTTTGTCTGATCCTGCTGTCATTATTTGCTCAATTGACTCTGATCCCTCTTCTTGCTTCGGATCAGGGCAGAGAGCGGCTTAAGACTGCGGGCGTCTGCAGTTCAACAGTGAGACTTTCTTTGATGCAAATGGAGTATTATGCTGTTGCTATATGACAGGTTCACATTGCAGCTAGTGCCCTAGGGCAGACTCATTCCTATCACCCTAAGGATCTCTATAGGTCCAATGCGCAATATTCAGAAAGCATAATGTATATCAAACTAGGAGAATGGAGAAAGCTTGATTGTCACAACTGAACAGAGATTCCATTACATGACCAGTTACATAGCAAAATAATTTTAAGCACACCTGCAGTTTTATATAGAAACTATTATATTATAACTTGCATTGCAGATTCTTGCATTGCCGCGGTCCGTGCTGATCATATTTATGCTCGGTGAGACAGTGTCCTGTCCTGTCTTCTAGGCTCCCGTATTCAGTAGGGGACCCATTGATGTAGATTCACATCACAGTCTACAATGCAGGCTGCCCTACTGGACACTTGCAGACACTTGGATATCTGAAGATTGGTGGGGTCCCAGCACCCCATCCGATGGAGAGGCTTTTAAAGTGATTATTCAGAAATATCTCTATTTAAAAACTTACATAGCAAATCCACACCAAACTGGTGACGTGCCACATGTTCAAAAATGGAGGTCAGGATTGGAAGGAGAGCCACTGTGGTGTAGTTAATGTTCTGGGAGACACCCTTCATCTGAGTTCTTGAATGAGTGAATTTTCCCAGCTTTAAGTTTTCCAAGGTCTTTTCTAAATCTTCAGCAGCATTTTCAAAGAAAGCTCTAACTCCAGCTTTTACCAACTCGGAACCAGACTTCATCACTGTGCTGAATGGGAACAAACAGGCAAGCTCCATGTAAAACATTGAGTCGGTGAATAAGATACAAATCTCAAGACAATCTGTTAAGGTTCTTGACATATTAAAGGGCCGTAAGTATTTTTATCCAAAAAGAGTGCCATTCTTGCCAATGGTTTGTGTCTGGTATTGGGGTCCCATTTAAGTCAATGCAGCTGTAATACAAGATATGACCCATGGACAAGAATGGTGCAATTTGTGCTTAAAACAGCAGGCTTATTAGTTGGACAAAGACACAAAGGTTTGTCCATGATAAGATGACCATTTCAATATGCCCATGTGGATATTACACTTTACTGAATTACTTTTAAATTGACTTAGGTTGGAAATTTTTGTTCAACTTGAAAGAAGAGTCCAATACAATGCCAAATGAAGTAGAAGCTATTTTTTTGGGAGCACATAAGCCAAAACAGCAACATTCTGGCAAACAGGCCTTTCTCAAGCTGTATATGTCACCCAGGAGAACATATATAACAATATCAGATGTACAGTATCTACTGTACATATTGCTGCTAGAGCATCAGAGAAGGATCCAAAAAGGAGCAGAGAGGGCTTGAGAAAAGCTCTGCATGAAACGTTGAGATGTTTGGCTTATGTCCTCCAGATAAAGCAGCTTCTACCTCATTTGGTGTGGCCTTGGACTTTTCTTGCAAGTTCAATTAGTAAGTAAGCCCCATTATTGGTCTGACAGATTATTATGGGGCAGATAAGCAGATTTTACAGTATTTCTCAGTCTAACAGACACAGTAAGGGACCCAATACACGATTTTGTTCTAGTGTTTTTGCTCAATAAAACAAAACACCATAGAAACCACATGCTGCGTTTTTATGGCTTTTTTTTTTTTTATTAAACTGTATGAACCATGTTTTTTCTGGCACTCTTTCCCTATAGAGAAGATGCCAATAGCAATATTTTCATCTGGAGCTGGCATTTTTACTGCAAAAAACACCATGAAAACTGCACAGAAATGCCATAAAAAAACACTTAGGGTAATGCCAGATTCAGGTGAGCAAGATAAAACTGGACTGTGTTCCAGCTGCCAAAACGGGATGATTTGTTAAAAAAGGATGGTGACTGCATGGCGCCTTTGAGCTATCCATGTTCTGGTGAACCCATTAACTTGAACAGGTGAGTCTTGTGCATAAAAAATTGATCTAAGTACTCCATGGACCAATGGTCTGCTTATAAAACTGAACATTGGCCTAGTGTGCTAGTGTTCAGTCCGTGTGCTGTCCATTCTACACTTGGACAGCACACAGATGTGAACATTGCTCATCTGAACGGGCGTAAGTCCACACAGGGTGGATCTGCTGTGAATTTGCGCACATAAAATCCACAGTGGAAAGTGGATGAGATGTATAAATGTCATCCACATGTTGCAGACTTCTGTGCCGAAATTTAACAACCTGTTAACTTCTACTGTGGATTTTCACAATGGATTCCACCCCTTTCTCTCTACTAGGGCAAGCATCACCAACCTCCTGCATACCAACTGTTGTGAAACTGCAACTCCCAGCAAGCACGCTTCCTCAACTGTTCTTGGAACTCCCACAGAAGTGAATGGAGCATGCTGGGAGTTGTAGTTTAAGAATTAGGGTGCCAGAGGTTGAAACCACTGCACTAGGCAGTGAAATTCAAGTATACCAGCTGGAAAATATGCATGTTACACATGCACATTTTGGTATAGACTCACCATTTACAGTTAACCAGTTGTTTAAATGGTAAGTCTACTATTCCTTTGCATGGACCAGTTAGGTTTTGCTGTTTATGCAGCCCTCTCTGTAAGGCTATAGATATTTGGTGACACAGCTGTCTGGCATGACGACTGCACAGTAACTCAGTCCCAAAAACTTGAATCAACATAAAAAAACAAAAAACACCTGAACTGAATAAAATTTGAGTCACAGTCAACTTTTATATGGCTTCTGCACTAGGCTCAGCACCATGACTAGCATGAAAAATGTTTTCTTTAAAGAGAATCTGGCACTATGAAAGACTACTCTGAATTAGTACATGAATGTGATATCCTAAAGCTATACTAGTGGGCAAAATTTCATTCACTTAAAGAGGCTGTCAGAGTTCAGAGCTGAACCCGGACATATCCCCATCTTCACCCGTTCAGCCCCCCTGACATGAGCATCGGAGCATTTCATTCTCCAATGCTCTCCCGTGCCCTGTGCGATCCACTTTTTTGTTTATTATAACACTGCTAGGAGGAGGCTTCCGCCTATCAGTGTTCCCTGGCTCTTTTTACAGTCTAGGGCAGCGCTAAAGCCCGCCCATCAGTCCCGGTAATATCACTGGGCTCAGTGCTAGGTGGAAGCCTTTGCCTAGCTTTTCCCATGGAGAGTCCAGTACATCACCGGATCTCCAAGAAATGCCTTTGCCCTGCATGATTCAGAGCAGAGCAAAGGATATGTCCGAGTTTAACAGACCCAAAAACAGAGGACCTGAAAAAAATAACTTCCTGGTTCTCCGTTCCTCTAGTCCCAAACTGCAACACAAGATCCCTTTAACCATTGCTGACTGGCTTAGAGTGATCATGTGCTATGCCACATGATTCCACATAAGCAGGAAGTACTTTCTTTTTTAGCCCCCGCTAGCCACTTTGTAGGGCTTTTCGCTGGGTGTAATTGTTCCGACTCTGTTTGGCCTTCATTCAGATGTTGTTATTTTAAGGGTATTTTCACACGACCATATTTTCGGTCTGCATTTTTTGCGGATCGCATGTGGACCCATTCATTTCAATGAGGCCTCAAAAGATGTTGACAGTGCACAGTGTGCTGTCTGCATTTGTATGTCTGTTCTGCAGCCCCACAGAAAATAGAGCATGTCCTATTCTTGTCTGTTTTGCAGGACCTGCTGTAGGGGAAAATGCGGGATACGCACATCCGGTATCCGTGTTTTGCAGATCCGCGATTTGCAGACTGCAAAATGAATACAGTCCTGTGAATGCCCCCCGAGAGTTCTGTCAAAGCAACATTGTGGAACAGATATACTACCTATTTTGAAAAGTGGGGAGAGTAGTGAGAAGCCACAAATTTTGGTGCAAATATGGTGTGCGCAATAATTCGCTATGTTTTTATACCACAGTAGTGGCGGAAAACAATAAAATGTCCCTAATTCTCTTTAAAAAAAATCTCCATACATTAATTTCATTATTTCTATTGTGGCAGGTTCTGTTTATCATATAACCCATGACTCAGATTGTTAGAGATAAAACTTAAAGGGGTTGGGGTTCTGCAGATTTTTTCTAACTGATGATCTATCCTCTGGATAGATCAGCATCTGATTGGCAGGGGTCCAACATCCAGGACGCCTGCCTATCAGCTGTTTGGGAAGGTAGCGGTGCTGGCAGTAGCGCCGCGGCCTTCTCACTGTTTACCGCAGGCCCAGTGACGTCATAACTAGTATCAATGGCCTGGGCTGGGCTAAGCTCTGTTCACTTGAATGGAGCTTAACCCCGCCCAGGCCATTGATACTAGTCGTGACGTTACTGGGCCTGCGGTAAACAGCGAGAAGGACCTCGGCACTACTGCCAGCGCCGCTGCCTTCTCAGACAGCTGATCGGCAGAGGTCCCGGGTGTCGGACCACCGCCGGTCAGATGCTGATTATCTATCCAGAGGATAGATCATCAGTTTAAAAAAACTGCAGAACCCCTTTAATGTCAGACAGAGTATAAACTCAGAACAAGCTGGAATGAAAACAGATGAAGGTACCGTGTGTCGAGTGTCTGAGCCAGAATGTGCAGACAGCTCACCATGGTGGCAGAGTCACTTCCTGCAGTAAAGGGATGAGAGTAAACATATTAGGGTACACATCTACTGTCAATATGGGATGTTAATTAAACGTGTTTGCACTGGCTACTGTGTCATTCTTGCTTCTCATACATGTGACAATGGCTCACTGGTGACATGCAGTATTAGAAAGGATATGAAACATACACAACAGTGATGATGTTATACTAGGGTTTGGTTGCTACAGGACAAGTCCCTATTTTATTACTTATTAACTTACTAGCTGGAGAAAACATAAAACTCTTTTATTTTATTATTTGTTCACAAGGAACTATCAAATCTAGATTTTGGGCAACTGCAATCATTTATTTTTGCTGACTATAAATAGCTGAGCATGCTGGGAACACAAAACATATAAAGATTAAAAATTGATATGTTAGGGGTGTCTGGGAATAGATAATTGCTAACAGATTCCAGTAGTCTGCCTCTCCTACTGAAAGGATCATACTTCGGTACCTGCTCCCCACCGCTCCAGACCACTGTACTGGCTCCCGAGTCTTCATTTTACAGTCTGGGTTTTATTTTCTTCCTCCCTAGCTGCAGCATGGTCACCTAATCCTCTTCGGCCAACCGCTGGCTTTAACAGAGATGCGTCCACAAGAGACATGTCATCGATGAAGCCAGTGGTTGGCTAAAGAGGAGGATCAGTTTACCATGCTCATGTCGGGTATGAAAATAAACAAACCCCGGACCAGAGGACGGAGAGCAGGAGCCAGCTCTGAGGACCAGACTGGCGGGGAGCAGGTAGGCATGATCCTTTCAGTAGGGGAGGCATCTGAAATCTGTTAGAAATTATGTATTCCTGGACAATATCTTTAAAAGATTTATCCCTTTTGGAAACCCCATTTCTTATGGTGGGTCCTTTCAGTAAACATCATAGCATGAGGTGTCTGGGTATCAGAGGAATGAAAGCATCAAAGGGCACCCACTGAACAAAATCCTTCATGTCCATTGAGTTCAGCTAGGTGCAGCTCTTGGTGACCTCTTTAGCAGTTAAGGGGGTTGTTTGACATTAAAAACATGGCTCCCAGAAACAACACTAGTTTATTAAGAACAAACATGATCGGGAACTGTTCAATAGAAATGCCTTGATATTTTAATGCATTTCCAAAGTATCTTCATCTTATTATTGGAACGTCCTTGCGTCCAAACACAAATATAACTGTTAGATCTTTGCTATTTAAGCAGTTCCCCTGTAAGTGGCAGGCAAACAAATTTAAAGTGAATTTCCCTCTTCAATGCCATTTGTTCCTTTAATTTATATAGGTTTGAAATTCTGTGCTTTTTTGGTACATAGCTCCAAAATTTGGAGCTCTGCATGAAAACATTGGAGCTCAGTCTCCTATAATTGATACATGTTGAATTTAGCATAGAATTTGAACCTAAAAAAAAAAGAATGATAATAAAAGGCAGAGATTAAGCTGTTTTCAGTTGAGTATCCTTTGTAGATAATATGCAGCATAACATTACATAAAGTTACTTGAACTTGTGTCTGTTTACATAAATTTTCAAGATTTCCATGTGTTATTTTCACACAACACAGAAGTCATGTTACGTGCCATTTCCATGCATAATTTAAGAGAAAGTACCCTTGCTTGCAATTCCTTTCCTAACCTATCTGAAATTGACTTACCAAACAGTGATATCCTATGTCTTACAAGAGCTGCCAGTTTGCAGAACAGACTGAAGTGACAGGGAGAAGTACAGAGGAAATGAGAAAAAAATGGTAACAAGTTAGGAAAAAGATGCAAAGAATAATACTGAAATTGGTAAGACACAGACGTGCAAAAGCTGCACTTACATACAGATACAACAACTGCATTTCTTATCACTTAATGGAAACGCTCACACATTGAGACATGGTGGAAGTATGGAAGATTTAGCAGGACACTTATGTGCAACTATTAGTGATGTGCCCTAGAAGGCCTCAAATGAGAATGTGTAAATGATGGTTATGATGACTACACATAAAAGGCGATGAATACATAAAATGTTAGAAACAGCATAAACTACTAAGTGTATTTTCATATAGAGAAACAACAGCAATTAATATTACAGTAGTAACCAGGAGCACTGATAAAAAATACATGCTATTATGAGATGAACATTGATTCACTTTGAAGTTCATTTTATCTGGAATGAAACACAAATGGCCACTACTTACTTTGCCACCATCTCTTTCTCTTTGTTAGATGCATAACCGCTACTGCTCAGAGTTTTAATTGGGGAGGACAGAAAGTACAGACAGTGATTCTTAAAGTACTGGTCAACGAGAGGTAAGAGAACCTGCAGCAGAAAACACAAGCAGCTTTTAGATCTTCATCAGTGATGCAGATGGAAGAGAGGGGGCCACATAGCAAATATTTACATTTGGTTCTCTTGTGTGGTGTCTGGTTATCCACCATCCTTTCAAAGTCCTACCCTTGTTTGAGAACAATGCAGTTTCTATGAAAAGTCCTCCACAAGCTTTTGGAGGGGTTGTCCATCTCAAAAATATTCTCTAAATTCTTAAACTCTTTAAGTGTGTTTTAAATAAGATACACAACGTTGTCATACTCTTCAGTTAGCAACGGTGACCCTGACCTTCTGCTGTCACAGCAGGTCCCGGTTCTCCCAGCTCTACTTCTAGCTGGTGTTGGATACAGGATAGTGTTTCCTATGTCAGCTACTGTACTGTACTGACACAGGAAATGCTATCCTGTATCAAGCACAAGGCAGAATTTTAACTGCTGGACCCAACCCAGGATTGTGCTGACAGTGGGAAACCAGGAAACCTTTGAAGGCTATTAGTAAGTTGTATATCTTATTACTTGAAACTAATTTAAAGATCATTTTTTTAGTTGGACAATCCCTTTAATACCAATAGTAAAAGAGATTAAATGACTAGGCCCCATGCCTCCAAGGGTTTCATAGCAGTTGCACAGTCATTAACCCTCATAACAACTTTGCAGGACTCGCATAATATTATTATGGCATATGGATGTTATTGAATGGAGTCCCAAGTTGGTCATCAGCAAGCATTTTCATGTGTCGTAGAACAGAATTCCTAAGGACATTGTCTAAGTGGCACCCCTAGTCCTCACCTTTAACTCTTGTACTTTGCACTCTACTTCCAGAGGTAGTGACCCGCTGGATCCCCTGCAGCAGTCTCTGTTCAGAGAAAGCTCACCCAGGCGGGTCAAGAGACACTGGTGAGGGGCACCATAGGAGAAGGCATCTTAAGTAATCCATGGAAGGCAGCCATTGCTTGGGGAGAGATAATGCTGCACACACACTGGCCTTTCAATAGCCATGGAAACATCAAGTACCCTAACAGGCATGAAAGAGAAATGACCAGAAGAGGCCTACAGCGTGGGACCAGACTCTGGTGGCTATGCCTGCCGGGAGAGAGCAGAGAGATGCTAGCGGGTGTGAACCGCCGGCAACACAGAGTTGCTGAGCGGCTGAGACTGCTAATGTTACACAAGCAGATGTTTGTGATGTGTATTTTATACAAGTAATTTTCGACCTGAAACTTTTTTTTTAAACGTTTTTCTAAAAGGAGAATTGGAAAGGGACTAATCAGAAAAACATAAAAATTCCCCCTTTTTTCTAATTAAAGAAATGAGAATGCATCCTATTCACCAACAACTGGTAATCACATCAATACAGTGGGTCAGAATTTCTAATCCTATAGATGGCATAAACTCAAACAGGCTGTCTAGACAGGTGCCAATGGTTCATGCCGAAGGACAAATTATGTGCATGGCTGCACCCATTTTTAAATAAACCACACCCCTTGGTGAGCTAGGCGCTGAAGATTTCTAAATAATTAAATATGCCAGAACAGCACCATATTGTACCAATTTACTCCAAATTTTGGAGCAGTTTATGACAATGTCTAGGTGTACTGCCATTCCTATATATGGGACAGTGTATTTAATAACTTTTAATAAAGAAAAGCACAAATTTCATGCAGCATTTACAGTGAGGAGATGAAAACTCACAAATTGAAAAATAAGGATACAGCACAGCTTAAAGAATGATAATAAGTACTGTAAGAAGGAACAAGGGGTCGTCATTGACGGAAGATACATGTCACCGATGTTCTTATTGGGAGTAGCCAAAGAGCAGGGTGGGTGGCTGTTCCCCACGGTTCCAGGCTGGGTTTTGGGCTGGGATATAAAAACCCAGCCAGCACGTTCAGCTGTGGAGGATTATCCTCCATGACAGAGAAGCTGTGGAGTCCGTGTCTTGAGAGCCGCATGCTGGGGAAACAGGCCTCTAAAGCCTGCTGTGGACTGCGGGTGGAAAACTACTGACCAGGTGAAGGACTGTGGACAGGCACCAAAACTGAACACCGTTACTTTTGGCATGTTTTTTCTATTGTGTGAATAAAACACTGAACTTTGCTTTACAACCTTGTTTTTGCCTCTGTACTGCGTCCGCTTACCCTGCCTACCAGAGCGAATCCCCCCACAGTACCATCATTTATATTGCCATATCCTTAATGCACTTGTCATAATTCAAGCTCAACCATCCAAAATTAACAAAGTTATTTAAAAAAAATCTATCACCAGGAAGTTCATTCTAAGGCATCGTGCCTGGTTTAACCCCTCCCCAAGATCTTTCATACATGTAGGGCAGATGTCGGGTCTTTAAAGATGGCACCAGCTCCAGAGCAGAGCAAGTGCCATAGCTACCGGATGCCTTGTGTTTCAGAGCTAATGTCTGCGATCGGCGGTAATGCTGATCAAAGACTAGTGATGAGCGGCAGGGGCAATATTCGAATTCGCGATATTTCGTGAATATTTTGGTGAATATTCGTCATAAATTCACAAATTTGCCATTATTTTCTTGATTGCGAAAATCAGCAATGTAATATGCACGTAATGCGCGCGTAATACAGGTGTGGGTCACTTTTACTACATTTTTCAAGCTGCTAGAAGTTTCCTGAGACTGGAGAAAATGGTTGGCACGGCAGAACATTACAATACCTTTATATGCAGATAGAGTGCTCCAATATATTTGCTATTGCGCAAATTGGCAATTAATGATGCGCAATACGTGCAACTTCACATTTTAGCAGGTCTGACTACATATTACTGATTGGTGCACTAAGTATTGTGCTGAACTTGTCACATTACAGCACTATGTATGTACACTACCTAACACCCTGCACTGGAACCTGTCAGCTACACTATATCAGGATCTAACCTACACTGACTATCTCCCCCTAACTATCTGTATTACAGTGGATATAAAAAGGTCTACACACCCCTGTTAAAATGTCAGGTTTCTGTGCTGTAAAAAAATAAGACAAAGATAAATAATTTCACAACTTTTTTCCACCTTTAACCCCTTAGGGACCGGGCTCATTTTCACCTTAAGGACCAGGCAATTGTTTGCAAATCTGACCAGTGTCACTTCTTGTGGTGATAACTTTAAAACGCTTTGACTTATCCAGGCCATTCTGAGAATGTTTTCTCGTCACATATTGTACTTCATGACACTGGTAAAATGGAGTAAAAAAGCCAGGCTACATTTTGCAAAAACACATCTGAAGTCTCCCAAAATCATGTGGGAAAAGGAGTTATGGTCTGATGAAACCATGGTTGAACTTTTTGGCCATAATTCCAAAAGATGTTTGGCGCAAAAACAAAACACTGCACATCACCAAAAGAACACCATACCCACAGTGGATGCACTAACGTTATACTGGAAACGTAGCGCAGGTATTGTCGCGGCGGTAATGCAGCGGCCAAACAATTGCACGCTATTTAGCGCAGGTTGCACAAAAAATATATAATTGCTGCCAGACACAACAATAGTCCTTAAAATGACTTTTGGGTCTCTAACACCAACCCTGCCTAACAAAAAAATGTAATTTAATTGAATCAATTCCCTACACTATCTGTCCCTTTTACAGCACAGCTCTCCCTGACTAACACTGAGCCGAACCGCGTATCATCGGGTGCTTTATAGCACCCGAGGACACGTTTCGGCCAGCCAATCACTGTAATACCAGTAACCAACATGGCTATGGCATTACAGTGAGTGGCAGTAGTTACCTGCGAGTTTATTGGCTGCGTAGCAGCAAACAAACCTGTGGGGAGGAGGCTCTAGCCAAGCATATGAGGTATTCTGCCGAACACCTAGATGTGCCAAGCATGCAATGCTCGATCAACACTAGCGAGAACGCAAAAAAAGAAAATCTCCAGGTCAGGAAGGGGTTACCAGTACATTTTCTGATTACTGAATTCCTTTAAAAAATAATTTGTGTGGTAGAAGGCAGTGGTGTTGCAAGGCGGGTGCGGGCCGCACCTGGTGACACCAGCCTGATGGGGTGTCACCCGCCGGACCCAAGTTCCCAACACCACTAGCACCTGCCCCCTTGTTACTTGTGTTGCTGATCTGATCCTGTAGTTGCCGGTTGTGCAGGCATGAGTTCAGTAACTTCGGCGTGCAATCCCGCGAGACCCGTGACCTCCCGTGGTGGGTCTCACGGGATCACGGGCCGCAGGACGGGATTGCGCGCCGAAGACACTGAACTTAACTGAACTCATGCTCGCGCAGCGACATAAGTACGGGGGGCAGTGTGGGAGCAAAATTAACTTGTGTGGGGGCAAAATTACTTAGTGTGTGGGGCAAATAACTTAGTGGGGGGGCAGTGTGGCAGGCAAACTACATAATGGAGGGTAGCATGGGGGCAAAATTACTTAGTGTGGGGACAAAATTACTTAGTGTGGGAGCAAATGACATAATGGAGGGCAGTGTGGGGCAAATTACATAATGTGAGGCAGTGTGGGGGGCAAATTACATAATGTGAGGCAGTGTGGGGGGCAAATTACATAATGTGAGGCAGTGTGGCGGGCAAATTACATAATGTGAGGCAGTGTGGGGGGAAAATTACATAATGTGAGGCAGTGTGGGGGGCAAATTACATAATGTGAGGCAGTGTGGGGGGCAAATTACATAATGTGAGGCAGTGTGGGGGGCAAATTACATTGTGGGGGCAGTGTTGGGGGCAACTTACATAATGTGGGGCAGTGTTGGGGGCAACTTACATAATGTGGGGCAGTGTGGGGGGCAAATAACAATGTTGGGCAGTGGGGGCAAATTACATAATGTGGGGCAGTGTGGGGGGCAAATTACATAATGTGAGGCAGTGTGGGGGGCAAATCACATAATGTGGGGTAGTGTGGGGGGCAAATTTCTTAATGTGGGGCAGTGTTGGGGGCAACTTACATAATGTGGGGCAGTGTGGGGGGCAAATAACAATGTTGGGCAGTGGGGGCAAATTACATAATGTGGGGCAGTGTGGGGGGCAAATTACATAATGTGAGGCAGTGTGGGGGGCAAATCACATAATGTGGGGTAGTGTGGGGGGCAAATTTCTTAATGTGGGGCAGTGTGGGGGCAAATTACTTAATGTGGGGCAGTGTGGGGGGCAGTATTACTTAATGTGGGGCAGTGTGGGGGGCAGTATTACTAATGAGGGCATTCTATAAGGGAATTACTATTGGTGGGACTATGAGGAGCACTGTTACTATGGAGGCACTATTATTTCTTCAGGATAGTATTTGGGGATATTGGGGGGCACAGCAAGCCGCAGGATAACACTGTGGGGACTCCAGGTTGGGGATAGAAAAGTGAGGACACTAAGATATCTGTGTGTCACACTCTGCAGAGATGAGGCGGCTGATAGAAGTGTCCAGTCCAAATGGAGAAGATGATGACAGAGAAGATCTACAGAGGAGACGTCACCTGGAGGCCCTGGATGTGAGAGGTATGTGCTGCTGTCTAGCAAGTACAGCAAAATGCGGGGGGAGGGGACTTAGAGAATTGGGCCATATTTATTTGGGTGTATATATAGTGTATTTATGTATGTGTACCATGTATATGGTGTATTTATGTGTATGTGTGTTGGATATATATAGTGTATGTGTTGTGACGCCGTGCGTCCGCCGTTGAGTAGGGAACCTGTTCTTAACAATGTTAATCCGAACCCTTAACCCCCCCCCCCCGGTGATCTGTCTGCTTAGCCCCCCCCACGTTAGCGGTCTGTTTACTATCCATACCCCCCGCCTCCCGTTACCGCTTAGGTCGGTGGGCAGGCTCAGCGAAGGACGTGAAAGGACGTCAGCGCCTCCGCGGTGGCAGGGAGGAGCTTGATAGACGTCCCCTACGTGACTTGTCCGAAGGGGGGTGACACCATTTTCTAACGCACCGGGTGACCCCAGCCCTAGCAACGCCACTGGTAGAAGGTTGAAGTCAGAGGCACCTTCTTCCATGTTTTCTATGCACTACAAACTCCTCAATAGCTAATACATAAATGAAAAATATACAGTGAAATGAACTTTGGTCAGAAGTGTATAAAGAAAATATTCTACGGTGAAACTTACTTTAGCAAAAAATTTGATTTCCTGCTCATGTGGCGACTTCTCTGATTTAGCACTGCCCACAACAGCCTCTGTAGAGATAAAATCAAGTCAGCACATAAGATTCTTCAATAATACATGGTTTAAACTGTAAAAGATTTATATCGAAGTGCAATACATTGTTCTCAGATTTTATTTTCATTTGTAAGGACTGTGATATTGAATACACTACTTGCCTTCTGTAGATAAATGTAAAAACTGCAGCGCTCATGTCATGAGGAAAGATCCAAATGCTTGGGGTCTGAAACGCGTAGACTGTACACACTGTATATATAATTGATGTCTGGATTTTATTCCTAATTAATAAAGAACGTCTTTTATGGGAAGCTAGACTTAACAAAAGATTTTGGGAAACTACTACTTACCTTATGTAATTTTGACTGTATGTTTAGTTATATCATTGCTTATTATAATAGTGATGTTATCTGCTTATACTACTATAACGTTGTATGCACATATGACTAGACCGATTATGGTCACTTTACTCTTCCTCCCTTTTATTTTTTTCTTGTTGCTCTTCTTTTATTGCAAAATGCTCAATAAAAGCTTTTTAAACTGTCTTTTTCCCTTTATTTTTGAAAAAAAGTTAAAGAAACTATACCTAATTCGTATTTGCTGCATCCATAATGAACCATAAGATAAACTGAACACATAAATTACCCCATATGTTGCAATTATCCTGGTTGATTTAGCTACTAAATTAACCAAACACAACTGACAGCTGGATTCAGTTTGGACCGCTGTAGCCATTCACTAGCCTTGGCGGTCACATGCTGCTTGGGAACATCTCACCATTGATGCTAATGAATGCACATGGATCGTCTCATTTCTGGTCCACAGGGACCTGGTAGCAGCCGAGTTGGGACCCTCGGCACTGGAACTGAGCGCCACAGTCTAGGTAAGTGACTTTCTTTCAGCAGAGCAGATTCAGACACATAACTAAAATTGCAGTTGGGGGGGACGGACAACCCCTAAGGTTTTGGGGTGACTGAATCAAAGTCCTGACTTGAATCCAATTGAGATGCTGTGGAATGACCTTAAATGGCTAGTTCATAAAAGAAAATGCTCCAATGTAGCCGAATTAAAACAATTCTGCAAAGAAGAGTGGGCGAATAATTCCTCCACAGCGATTTGAAACTCATCACAAGTTATTCTAACAATTTCATTGCAATTGTAGCTACCTAGGGTGGCACAAGCAGTACTTTTCCACATGGTTGATATAGGTTTTGAATAAATCTTTACCTTCAGCAAATGAAATCATTATCTAAAACCAGCAACTTTCTAATATTTACAGTAGTTTTGATGATCTGAAACATGTAAGCGTGGCTCAGTGGTTAGCACTGGTGCCTTGCAGCGCTGAAGTCCTTGGTCCGATCGCGACCAAGGACAACATCTACATGGAGTTTGTATGTTCTCCCCATGTTTGTGTGGGTTTCCTCCAGGTACTCCGGTTTCCTCCTACACTCCAAAGACATACTGATAGGGACCTTAGATTGTGAGCCCCATTGGGGACAGCTTTATGCTCCTGTCTGTAAAGCACTACAGACGTGGACAAAATTGTTGGTACCCTTTGGTCAATGAAAGAAAAAGTCACAATGGTCACAGAAATAACTTTAATCTGACAAAAGTAATAATAAATTAAAATTCTATAAATGTTAACCAATGAAAGTCAGACATTGTTTTTCAACCATGCTTCAACAGAATTATGTAAAAAAATAAACTCATGAAACAGGCATGGACAAAAATGATGGTACCCCTAACTTAATATTTTGTTGCGCAACCTTTTGAGGCAATCACTGCAATCAAACGCTTCCTGTAACTGTCAATGAGACATCTGCACCTCTCAGCAGGTATTTTGGCCCACTCCTCATGAGCAAACTGCTCCAGTTGTGTCCGGTTTGAAGGGTGCCTTTTCCAGACTGCATGTTTCAGCTCCTTCCAAAGATGCTCAATAGGATTGAGGTCAGGGCTCATAGAAGGCCACTTTAGAATAGTCCAATTTTTTCCTCTTAGCCATTCTTGGGTGTTTTTAGCGGTGTGTTTTGGGTCATTGTCCTGTTGCAAGACCCATGACCTGCGACTGAGACCAAGCTTTCTGACACTGGCTAGTACATTTCTCTCTAGAATTCCTTGATAGTCTTGAGATTTCATTGTACCCTGCACAGATTCAAGACACCCTGTGCCAGACGCAGCAAAGCAGCCCCAGAACATAACAGAGCCTCCTCCATGTTTCACAGTAGGGACAGTGTTCTTTTCTTGATATGCTTCATTTTTTCGTCTGTGAACATACAGCTGATGTGCCTTGGCAAAAACTTCGATTTTTGTCTCATCTGTCCACAGGACATTCTCCCAGAAGCTTTGTGGCTTGTCAACATGTAGTTTGGCATATTCCAGTCTTGCTTTTTTATGATTCGTTTTCAACAATGGTGTCCTCCTTGGTCGTCTCCCATGTAGTCCACTTTGGCTCAAACAACGACGGATGGTGCGATCTGACACTGATGTTCCTTGAGCATGAAGTTCACCTTGAATCTCTTTAGAAGTCTTTCTAGGCTCTTTTGTTACCATTCGGATTATCCGTCTCTTAGATTTGTCATCAATTTTCCTCCTGCGGCCACGTCCAGGGAGGTTGGCTACAGTCCCATGGATCTTAAACTTATGAATAATATGTGCAACTGTACTCACAGGAACATCTAGTTGCTTGGAGATGGTCTTATAGCCTTTACCTTTAACATGCTTGTCTATAATTTTCTTTCTGATCTCTTGAGACAGCTCTTTCCTTTGCTTCCTCTGGTCCATGTCGAGTGTGGTACACACCATATCACCAAACAACACAGTGATTACCTGGAGCCATATATATAGGCCCAATGGCTGATTACAAGGTTGTAGACACCTGTGATGCTAATTAGTGGACACACCTTGAATTAACATGTCCCTTTGGTCACATTATGTTCTGTGTTTTCTAGGGGTACCATCATTTTTGTCCATGCCTGTTTCATGAGTTTATTTTTTTACATAATTCTGTTGAAGCATGGTTGAAAAACAATGTCTGACTTTCATTGGTTAACATTTATAGAATTTTAATTTATTATTACTTTTGTCAGATTAAAGTTATTTCTGTGACCATTGTGACTTTTTCTTTCATTGACCAAAGGGTACCAACAATTTTGTCCACGTCTGTATATCTATCTATCTATCTATCTATCTATATATAAGTGAGTAAAATAAAATAAAAATTAGGAAGGGGGGCAAATACTTTTTCACAGCATTGTACTCCGCAATGGTGACATTAGAAGACATAACTCATCCAAAACCAAGCCTTTATATAGCAATGTTGACAGAAAAATAAAAAGGTTAAGTCTTTCAAAATGTAGAGATTGCCAAGTCGTCAAATGCCAAACTAGGAAATGTCCTTAGGAGGGGATAGATTTCAAAAGAGGTCTTGATATCTTTTTTAAATTATAATTTTAGAAATAATATACTGGTACATTAGATTATTCAAAATGTTGTCTGATTGCCATAGATTGGGTCAAAATAACATTTTTCCCACTATGAGGCAGTTGGCAACTACTACTAGGACATGCGTGTTTCCCTGAATTTGATGGACTTTGTTCAACCTTACCATGTTGCAATATTGTCTTCTTGATCTCTTTGCAGTTAAGAGGAAGCTAAAGGAGGGCTCTGAAATTTATATTACAATGCATAATTGAATCAACTTTGCTACATCAAGGAAAAGTTAAACATATCCAAATATCCTATCCAAATCTTTAAATGCAATACACATTTGAATGCAGTCAATATGTCCGAAGTACTATTATCCTATTTATTATTATTAAATGAATTATTTTTATGTTACCTAAATGTGCAATAAATTCCTGTGCCGAATCTACATAATGTAGGACTTTCTTCAGAAATTTAAAGGCAAATCTTTTCTCCATAGAAGATGCATCTAGTTCCATATCTTTTAATCCCCTAAAAAAAAAAAAAAACGGTCATAAGGACTCCATTAAGAAGATAACAATTATAAACACTTCATGTATTCATAAACCATTTACACTGAATATTATAATTAACTGAACAGCATAAGTTTGCTAAGGAATTTCATTAGATCCTGTCTCTTCAGCCTGTCCAAAGGAAAAGTGTTACTCTATGTAATCTACTGGTTACTATCAGAGCATCAGAACATTTTTCATAACATATTTGATAATTTTATTTTATTTTTTAATATAGTATAAACTATAATATATTATTGTACACTCAAGACATTGCCTTTTTCTAAGAAGACCTTCTGACAATATATTGTCAGAGGTTGTCCTGTTGTCTCGATTGTAAGTGATCAGGTGTTATTAGCGACACAGCAGCAAGCGTTCGATACCCCTGCAGAACCATCAAAGGGGATATGAAGAATTACACAGTGTCCCAAAAAAACAAAGGTAATTCACTGATAAGAGGGTTCTCCAGTGGAAGAGGTGTTCTTTGTGGCTGCTCTCTGCTCTGAACAAAATATTAGGGTCCTTAACATGGGAGTACATTCTATTAATTTATAATTCTCAAGTAGAATGATATACGACTTTATTCTTTATGACTGCCCTCTAACTTCTTGACTGAGCTTAGGTTCCTACGGCTGGAGGTACATTAGGCAGTCAGTGGATAGAAATTTTACTGCCGGCCAGTGGAGTACAGGCCCCAAACATTAGTCATTCACCGGACAGAAAAGAACAAGTGAATTTGTGGCTGGAGGTATATTAGACGGTCACTGAATAACAATTTTACTGTAGGCCAGTGGAGTTCAGACCCCAAAAATTAGGCATTCACCTGACAGAAAAGAACAAGTGATTATGTGGCTGGAGGTATATTAGATGATCAGTGGATAACAATTTTACGGTATGCCAGTACAGGCCCCACCCAAAAATTAGGCATTCACCTGACAAAAAAGAACAAGTGATTATGTGGCTGGAGGTACCATAGGCAGTCACCGGCTAAAATGTTTTACTGTAGGCCAGTACAGGCCCCAAAGATTAGGTATTTGCCTGACAGAAAAGAACTAGTGATTATGTATCTGGAGGTATATTAGGCGGTCACTGGATAACAATTTTACTGCAGGCCAATGGAGTACAGGCCCCAAACATTAGGCATTCACCTGACAGAAAAGAACAAGTGATTATGTGGCTGGAGGTATATTAGATGGTCAATGGATAACAATTTTACTGTAGACCAGTGGAGTACAGGCCCCAAAAACTATGCATTCACCTGACAGAAAAGAAAAAGTGATTATGTGGCTGGTGGTATATTAGGCGGTCAGTGGATAACAATTTTATTGTAGGCCACTGGAGTAGAGGCCCCAAAATTTAGGCATTCACCTGACAGAAAAGGCTTTTTATGCCGCTGTATATACATAAGACAAGGACTATTCTTTGTTATGGGTGGTGGCTGATATGTGTGGGCTGGGATGAGGAAATTCAATTACACGTTGTCGTCACAGGTGTTTAATTCCTCCGAGATCGTTGCCTCATTCATTTTTAGAAATGTGAGGTAGTCCACACTGTCGTGAGCTAGGCGAGTGCCCTTATCGGTCACGATCCACCCTGCTGCGCTGAACGTCCTTTCGGAAAGGACACTCGACAAGGGGCGAGATAAGAATTCCATGGCAAATTATGCCAGCTCTGTCTGGCCATAGGTCAAGCCTGCACACCCAGTAGTCCAAGGGTTCCTAGCTTCTCAGAGCGTCCACATCGGCCGTTAACCTGTTGGTCTAGGCGTTCCCTGAGGCTGGATCCGGAGGGCGGCTCTCAATAGGTTGGCTGAAAGAATGATCTCATATCCAAAGTGACCAACACATCTTCAAACCACCCTCTTCTTGCAGGCGCGGTAGGCTTGGTACCCGCAACTGTTTCGCTGTGGGTGGAAATTCCTCTGCCAGCACCCGCAACAGCAGAATGCAGCATCTCTTTGTGTTTGTACCAGGGTTCTAAGTACGTTGCCATCCAGTACTGGTCCTTGCCCTTTATGCTTTTTATATGGGGGTCCTTCTTCAAACACTGGAGCATGAAGGTCCCCATTTGCACTAAATTGGATTCGGTGGAGCGCCCTGGCTCCTGCTCATCGCCCAGGAGAATGTTGTCCTCCATCTCCTCCCCCCAGCCACGGACAACACCAGGGATCCCCAAAAAAGTTTAATGTCCCCCTCAAAGCCTGCTCTTCTTGCTCCTCCTCCTCCCCCCAGCCACCATCCTCCTCTGACTCCTCTTCAGACTCCTGTTGACTTGTTTCAGATGATGTAGGCACCCCTGGGAATTCATTCAGCATTGCGACTTCCTCATCTTCCAGCTGCTGCTCCTCGACGGCTTGATCAATGACAACGCAATGCACACTCCAGAAAGAAGGAGTAAGGTATGATGTCACTGATAGTGCCCTGGCTGCGACTGACCAGTTTGGTGATCTCATTAAATGGGCGCAGAAGTCTGCATGCATCGCGCATGCCACGGTGAAAAAAAAACAAGCTCCCCAGAACCTGTCCTGCTGCAGAGTTCGTACAGGTAGTCATTAACGGCACGTTGCTGCTGGAGCAGCCTATCAAGCATATACAAGGTGGAGTTTCAGCACGTTGGGCTGTCGCAAATCAGACGTCTGACGAGTCATGGCCGTGTAAGATCTTCTAAAATGGCCAGAGATTTTCCTGGCCTGCCGCAATACGTCCTGGACCCTTGGGTATTTGGCAACAAATTGCTGCACGACTAAGTTCAGGATTTGTGCTATGCACGGCACCGTGTATCATTTTGCCCTGTTTCAGCGTGCTCAGCAGATTGGCACCGTTGTCGCACACCACTTTACCAACTGTTAAATTGAGCGGGGTTAGCCACTGATCGGCCTGTGACCACAGAGCTGAAAGAAGTGCAGGATTGGTGTGGCTCTTGGCTTCCAGGCACAACATCCGCAGCGCAGCATGGCAACGTCTCACCTGGCACGTCGAATAGGTTCTGGGGAGCTTGGGAGGTGCAGCGGAAGAGGCGGTAGCAGTGGAAAAGGAGAAGTCAGCCGAGGAGGAGGCGGAGGATGGAGTAGGAGGAGGAGGAGGAGGAGGAGGAGAAGAGGCAGGCCTGCATGCAATCCGTGGCGGTAACACCAAATCCACATGGGTGCCACGGGTTACATGCTTGACGGCCGTCAGAAGGTTCACCCAGTGGGCAGCAAAAGTTATGTACCTTCCCTGCCCGTGTTTGCTAGACCACGTGTCTGTGGTCAGATGTATCTTGGCACCGACACTGTGTGCCAGAGATATATTCAATTGCCGCTGAACGTGGCCATATAGCTATGGGATGCCCTTCTGGGAGAAATATTTCCTTCCGTGGACCTTGCACTGCGGTGTGCCAATGGCCAAAATTTTCTAAAGGCCTCCAAGTCCACCAGTTTATATGGCAGTAGTTAGCAGGCTAGCAGTTCCGACAAGCCAGCGGTCAGCCATTGGGCAAGAGGGTTATCCGGCATCAACAACTTTTTACGCACGAACATTTGGGCCACAGAAGCCTGCCTTCTTCCAGATGAACGTGACGGTGGAAGGTGGAGGACAAATGGGAGGAGAGAGGAGAAGGAGAAGAGGCAGTACGTTGAGTGCCGAGAGTGTGGCTTCGTAGCTTCTGACAGCATTGCTCCCACTGGGCTCGATGATGGGCGGCCAGGTGCCTACTTAAGGCGGACGTCCCTAGGTTAGTGTTGGGCTTACCGCAACTTATGCGTTGACAGCACAGGCTGCAGATGGCAACACTATTGTCAGCAGCTGACACATTAAAAAAAGCCCACACTGCAGAGCCATGTGCCAGCATCTTGGAAGTGCAAGATGTGACCATGCATGGTGGATGGCTCGCTCCAGATACATTTGCAGTCTGCTTTTTGCCTCCTGTGCACTGCGAGTTCTGCCTGCTTCTCCTCCCTATCTGCTGCTCAGTCTCTCCCTCTGAACTTCCCTCCTCCTTCTCTCTTGTGGGCACCCACGTGACGTCCATCGATGCGTAATCATCGTCACCTTCACCACCATTGACATTAGAGATCTCGGATTAGGCAGCAACAGTGGGGACCACCCGCCTCGGGCTGATCTGGGTACTATCGTCAGACCGCTGGTTGGCAGCCGTTGCCACCTCCTCTTCCTCATCCGATACCAAGAATGGCTACGTATTGGTAAGGTCTGGGAATGGATGGGAAAATAATTCCTCTGACTCGAGTGGCGGGGCTATGGTGGTGGTGATGGTGTCTTTGGGGGTGCACACAGCAGAGAGTGAGGAGGGTGCAGATACAGAGGATGAGGAGGGTGCAGAAGCAGAAAGAAGGCTGAGTGAGCCACTTAACCAACTCTGGTGCATCCTTTCACGTAATCGCATGCACCTTCTCCAACTTCCCACTTAGGTTCCGGCCTGGTGCACCTGCCAGACCCCTACCCCCCTTGCAGAATGGCCTGCCTCTTCCTCTGCCTGTCATTTTCAAAATGACCCTGTGCCAAAGTCCCTATAGAAGAGCAGTATTTGTGGAAGCAGGTTTATCTCAGGTCTCAATCAGTATTTGGTGGAAGCTTGTATATCGCACCGCTCAATCAAAATTTGGTGGAAGCAGGTATATAGAACCCCTTCATCAATATATTGTAGAAGCAGGTATATCGCACCCCTCAATCAGTATTTTGTGGAAACAGGTATATAGAACACCTGAATCAATATTTGGTGGAAGCATGTATAACGCACCCCTCAATCAGTATTTTGTGGAAGGCCGTGTATCGCAGGTCTCAATCAATATTTGGTGGACGCCGGTATATCGCACCCCTCAATCAGTATTTTGTGGAAGCAGGTATATAGAACACCTGAATCAATATTATGTAGAAGTAGGTATATCGCACCCCTCAATCTGAATTTTGTGGAAACAGGTATATAGAACACCTGAATCAATATTTGGTGGAAGCAGGTATATCGCACCCCTTAATCAGTATTTTGTGGAAGCAGGTATATAGAACCCCTTTATCAATATTTTGGAGAAGCAGGTATATCGCACCCCTCAATCAGTATTTGGTGGAAGCAGGTATATCAAACCCCTTAATCAATATTTGGTGGAAGCAGGTATATCGCACCCCTCAATCAGTATTTTGTGGGAGCAGGTATATCGCACCCCTTAATCAGTGTTTTTTGGAGGCAACAGGTATATCACACTCATTGCAAATAGTAGTTCCAATAACACTTGTCCCTCTATATACCTGCAGTATCACAGCAGAACCGTACACAACTGCTGCACAATACAAATGCACTATAATATACTTTCTATGTTAGAAAGTATATTATAGGTATATCACACCTATTGATAGCACCTGGTTTGAGCATATTAAGGTGTTACTACTGCCATGTACAATAAAATACCTTATTTCTTGCTGTAGTCTTTATTTTTTGTTTCATGGTTTCATTAGTGATAAAATCCTTTATGTAATGCAAATGAATGCCCAAGGTGCCCAGAGAGGCGTTATTATCCTTCTCTGGAGCCCAGTAACTCCCCCGTACAGTGCCCAGCCTGCTTTCCTTTAGAGCCCAAGCACGCCTCTTCCAGCACAAGTAACTGCCCACACCCGAACTCCTTGCCGCCACCCCCTCCGCTATGTGAAATCTCAAGCAGGCGCAGTACCGTGGAGTCACATTATTACGACAACTTCATACTTTCAGCCTTGGAAGAGCATAGCTAATGAAAATGACATGTCATGAGCTGGATTGGTGGGTAAATAAGATGTGTGATAGGCTGTCTGCACACATATCCCTCATTGGGTAAAAGAGGCAATTGATCAGAGTTGCAAAAATGGTGGTGGCAGCTTGATGGTCTGGGGAATGTTTTCGCGGCATTCTCTGGGTCCACCCATCCATGGGAGACTGTAAAAGCAAGCTGTCTTGGGATATTTCTGGAGTAGGTATCCAATTTCAGCTTTGATTATAGGTTTATTATCCTTAGCTTCTTCTACCATAGTTTTAAGTTGCTCCCTGAATGACATTGAAGGGTCATCTGGTAAGATTTGATAGCCTGATCCATCCTCCAAGATCTTACAACACATATCAATATATTGTTCCCTGTCCATAATCCCAACAGGGAAGGGACTTGAGGACAATTGTGTCATCCTGCTCCAAAGTTAATAAGCCCTCCATCTCACACTGTTATGCCCACAGATATTGTCCTCCAAGGAACTCAGTTACCACTTGATAACTTCCAGAAAAAGTGTCCATGGGGAAATTATCACCCACTGGGGTAAAAGCAGGGAAGAGAGTGCTCATCTACCACAATATGCAATATTACTTAGCTTGGAGGGGTCTTGACGTGTCAGTAAGACATATCCTCGGCTCCTGATTAGTTGCATCTCCCAGGGGAGGGGTTACCCCTTTATAACTGGTTACACTGGGTGGGCATGCTCATGGCCAAACCAGTAACGGTGGGCTGACTGCATGACACCACCTGCAGTCAGCATTTGTACACCTGCTATTACAATAGCTTTTACCACTGTAATACTGATAGACTGGCTGCACAACATCAGGAGTAGTCAACACATAATATAATCCTACTGGCTAGGAAATGTCAAGACTATCTGACTCTTGATGAGACCCCAAATAATTGCTGAAGCAACGCATAGAGCAGGACAACATGCACTATAACAACATCTTAGGATAGATTCAGGAATAATTATCTTATCAATAGCAGATTTTATTAGTAACTGGTATGGCAGATTTTTAATTAGAGAATCTGTCTAGTTTGGTAAACGTAGGGTGTCCACGCTGCAATATACACAAGGAAAAAAGCGAGGACACATCTTGATAAAACTTAAATATATAAAACATTTTTGGGGGAGAATCTCTGTGACTGTGCAGGGTGTGGCAATAAGTCGGTATTAATAATATAAACCGGAGTACGCTATCCTCATCAGTACACCCACAATTGCCAGTTAGTTGAAGAAGGAAAACATATACTATTGCCTACTCAACAACAGTATATACCTGCAGTCAGGGACCCCACCTGCCTGTTTTTTTTCAGACTTTTAGGGTGTGGACCCATTTTTAATGAAACTAATAATTTATTAAATATATTTTTATATATGTACACACATGTATTTTTTTTATTTTAACCGCTTTTTAGGCAGTGATATTTTCTTATTCATAAACACTATCTCAGTTAGAGTACAAGACAAGACTAGAGGTCTAAGAGCATGTGTTCATTTGTGCTTCCCACCTGCCCGACCTCTATAGTACTCTGACAGATGGATAGTAGGGCTAAATATAGTGTATAATGGCCAATAATCAAACAGGCAAAATATATATTGTATGCCACTGCCCATAGTTTATTTTACTTCTCTTTTTTTCTTTAAACTGAGTGCTGTATAGACATATAGACATAGAGTGGCACATTTATTAAGAAAGGCATTTTAGACGCTGGTCTTAATAACCCCTATACCTGGCAATGGATCCGCCAGAGTTATGAAGAGGTGCCAGCCTCTACATAAACTCGGCAGATCCACCACCACTCCACCATCATTTTCTGAACCTAAAACAGGCATAGAAAATGGTAAATGAGACTCGCCTGTCAGCCCGCCCCCTTCTTGGCCCACACACATTTTTTTAGACCTGGCGTGAGTGGGGAGAAGTCGCAAAATGTAGCGCAAAGGACCTTTGCGCTGCAGTCTGCACCAGAAATACAAATAATTTAGGCGTATTTCTGTTTGATAAATGACCCGCACACTCCTTCCCTACAAGTCTTATCAGAGAATGTGTTTTACCTGGATATAGCATAACCATTTACTTGTAAGAATTTGAAGAGTTCTTGAGCTTTCTCACGATCCCGACCTTTTTCTTTTGCTGTTAATGTGTCATAAGGCACCAACAGGGGGTGACTGCCTGCACCTGCAAAAAATAATCTGTTAGCCTGCAACTGTTCATGTCCATTCAATCAGTGCCACGAACTGATAAACTTACTGTGTAGCTGTAGTACACTAATGACCTGATCTTTTTACAAGTGAGTAAACACATAAAACTAATTATTCACCCTACTACCTACTTTTAGCTTCCAGCTCCATCTTCTTCTTCTTAGCCCAAATGTTGTGGTAGTTTTCTGCCATCATTTCTACCATTCCCTGAAGAAAAAAAACATAGGGAAAATATTAATCATACACCACTATTTAAATGAGATGTACAGAGTCAACCTGCAGAATGTGTTGGCAAGTAACTTTAAAGTTCACTTGGGAATTGAAAATAATAGCTGAAGGCATTCTCCCATTAGATTCTGTAAATCAGATGAAACAATTTTCTCACATCTATTACTGGAGTAAATTATGAATGGTTGCGGCGATGGAAGTTACAGTCTCCTGAGTGAAAGACTTTGGCTAGGTTCACATCTGAGGTGGAGATTCCAGCAGAAGCCTTCGTCACAGATTATGGGAAAAAAGGATGAAATGCTGATGTATGCAAAATGCCGATAATTTGCACCAGACACCTAATGGACTCCAGTATAGTGAATGGGATCCAAGGGGTGCTAGTAGTGCCTGGCATATGCAAGATTTGGCAGGACCCGTGTTCTGTTCCTATACCAGAAAAGAGTACTGCCATCCTAGTGCTAATGTGAACATAGCCTTCCAAGAGGACACTTTAGGTGCACTTGGCATAACGTGATTACAGTGTACTGGTCTCACCTCAACAGGTCCGGAGCATTTAAGTTTTTCTGACAAAGTGACCTTAAACTTGTGTATCTAATCACGTTCACATTTTGGTTTAGGGAATCTAAGTGACCTTTAACATGTAATTAACAAAGCTAAAATGAAATATATGTGACATCGTCTATAAAATATGACTACAAGCTTTATCATCATACACTACTAAAAAAAATAGCAGTCTGCAGTCATAGATGAAACATTTCAAATAAAATACCAAAATGCCAAATCTCCGAGAATGGAAAGCTTTAAGAATAATAATTCTCTGACTTAAATTTTCCAAAAGTTAGTTTTTTTAAATGTCAAGTTAGAAATCTGGTCATATTAGGTCCAAACACGAAGCACAAAGTCTATGCTTGGTGTTTTGTTGTACAGAAAATAAAAAAAAAACATGAGGGAGATTTGCTAAAATAAATCTACTTCAGTTATGGCTCAGTCTGTATACATGCCTAGCAGCGCATTTATAATGGATATTAAATACTTTCTGCACCTCACTAGATAAAGGGCATGGTTTAGAGGAAAAGGGCTGTGACTTGGAAGGAGTATCGGTAAAAGACGACAAATTGCACCAAAATTTTGACGCAAAAATGGTATAAAGTAAGGGCTGTATAAGACAGGCAGATTGTTGTGAAGGAAGCGTTCCTTCCTGACAATTGTCTGCTTCTCAGTGGAGGAGACCACTGCAATTACATGCAGAGATCTCCTCCAAAGTATGGGGAGGAGCGATTGCCATTTCCCGGTAGCAGGGTGTGAATAGACAAACGCTTCTTAATGATGATCTCGTTCCAGTGTAAAACAGGCCTAAACCAACCAGTAGGTAGTGTAAAGTTACTCTGAGATGTACAACATGTCTATCAAGATGCACCAAATTTCCCTGGGCACATGTTCTGACTGTCTTGTCTATGCTTACACTAATTATTTACCCCCAGATGAAGGTACACCGAAACGCGCGTTGGGGTCGCGCCCACCATTGACTACAATTGCAAATGGGTGAGTTTGAATATTGGTATTAGTTTTTTATACTCTGGTCTGGACACAGTTATTACTAGTTATTCCTGGCACTATTTGTAGCTACAGGTACGTTGTTTACAGGGTACTATCCCAGTGGGTGTAGTCCAGACCATACATTATAATATACACACCTTTCCATATTCACCCCCATTTGTAAATTATGTGGTCTCTGGAGGATGCTTTTTCTGCCACCTGTATTTGCATCATGTGATTTTTAATTAAAAAAAATGTATGATATTTGTATACACAATAAAGCTTTATTATATTTTGTGGGTACTGTTTTGGGCTTGTTTCTTCTTTGTGGGTTGTTTGCAGTTTTAAGCTGGTACCTTGGTTACCATAATAGGTGCGGGTAATGCTCAAGCACAGTGTAATGCACACCCGTGATTTAGGTGTTATTAGTGCTTGGCCTGTTAGTTTTTTTTAATTTGTCTAATTATTTGACAGGATTAGTAAATCTGACCCTTTATTTTATACATAAAAGCAATTTCACATGAAGAGAAGTACAAACCTGGAGCTCTCTGGAAAGGACAACATTGCTCAGATCAATTGGTGTGGGACTATAACCATTTCCCTGCAAAACACAATAATAGCATTATCACTTATCACTTGGTTCTGGCATAGTATAGTGTGCCTAAGTGTATACTGTATATGGACCAAAGTATTGGGACACCTATATATTACACTAACATATTACAGGAGCTTTTATAACATCCCATTCTAATTCCATAGGCCCCTCTTTGCAGCTAAGCACCTTTTACTTTTCTGGGAAAGCTTTCCTACAAGTTTCTGGAGTATGTCTATGGCCATTCTTCTAGAAGAACATTTTTGAGGTTAGACACTGATTTTGGATGAGAAGGCCTGTCTCTCAATCTCTGTTCTAGTTTATCCCATAGGTGTTTCATGGGCTGAGGTAAGGGCTCTGTGTGGGCCCGTCAAGTGGTTTCACACCAAACTCACCAAACCATGATTTTGTGGACTTTGCATTGTGCACTGGGGCACAGATATTCTGGAGCAGAAAAGGGTCATCTCAAAACGGTTTCCACATAGTTATAAGAATACAATTGTGCCTGCTGAAGCATTAAGACTTCCATTCACTGTAAATAAGAGGCCTAGGCCAACCTCATAGCATTATCCCTCCTCCACTAAACTTTCAAGCTGACACAATGCAGTAAGGCAGTTCTCCTGGCATTCACCAAATCCAGACTTATTCATCAGACTATCAGATAGAGAGGCGTGACTCCTCACTTCACCTCTAAATGCGAAGCTTGCCATTATGCTTGCTGATCCAATGAAGCTCCTGGTGTATAGTTTTTGTGCTCACGTTAAGGACAGAGGAGGTTTGGAGCTCTGCAGTTATTGCATTAGCAAAGCGTTGGTGACTGTTATGTACTATGTGCCTCAGCACTTGGCAATCCTGCTCTGTAACTTTATGTCGTCTGCTGCTTCTGTGGTTCCAAAACGCTTCCAGTTTGCAATAATACCACTCTCAGTTGATGGAATATCTAGGAGGGAAGAAATTTCTCAACCTGACTTGTGTCAGTTGTAGCAACCTATTATAGGACTTTGTTAGAATTTTGTGAGCTCTTTAGAACGACCATTTCTTTTGACAAATGTTTACAAAGACAGACTACATAGCTAGGGGCTGGATTTTATACACCTGTGGCAAAGGTACTGAATGAAACACCCGAGTTCAATTATTAAGAGGCATGTCCCAATACTTTTGTTCAAATAGTGTATATGTAGACATTTACTGTATATATAGATATATATATGTGTGTGTGTGTATATATATATATATATATATATATATATATACACATACATATACATATACATACACACACACACACATACACACTGAGCAAAAATATAAACACAACACTTTCGGTTTTGCTCTCAAATATTGTTCACAAATCTGTCTAAATCCGTATTAGTGAGCACTTCTCCTTTGCGGTGATAATCCATCCCACCTCACAGGTGTGGCATATCAAGGTGCTGATTAGACAGCATGAATATTGCACAGGTGTGCCTTAGACTGCCCACAATAAAAGTCCACTCTGAAATGTGCACAGTTTTGCCTTACTGGGGGTGGAAAACCAGTCAGTATCTGGTGTGGCCACTATTTGCCTCACGCAGTGCAACACATCTCCGTCACATAGAGTTGATCAGGTTGTTGATTGAAGCCTGTGGAATGTTGGTCTGCTCCTCATCAATAGCTGTGCAAAGTTGCAGAATATTGGCAGGAACTGGAACACTATGTTGTATACGCCGATCCAGAGCATCCCAAACATGCTCAACATGTCCGGTGAGTATGCTGGCCATGCAAGAACTTGGATGTTTTCAGCTTCCAGGAATTGTGTACAGATCCTTGCAATATGGGGCCGTGCATTATCATACTGCAACATGAGGTGATGGTCGTGGATGAATGGCACAACAATGAGCCTCAGGATCTCGTCACGGTATCTCTGTGCATTCAAAATGCCATCAATAAAATGCACCTGTGTTCGTTGTCCATAACATACGTCTGCACATACCATAAGCCCACTGCCACCATGGGCCATTCGATCCACAATATTGATGTCAGCAAACAGCTCACCCACACGGCGCCACACGCGCTGTCTGCCATCTGCCCTGAACAGTGAAAACCGGGACTCATCCGTGAACAGAACTCCTCGCCAACGTGCCAGATGTCATAGAATGTGAGCATTTGCCCACTCAAGTCGGTTACGACGATGAACTGCAGTCAGGTCCAGACCCCGATAAGGACGACGAGCATGCAGATGAGCTTCCCTGAGACGGATTCTGACAGTTTGTGCAGAAATTCTTTGGTTATGCAAACTGATTGTTGCTGCATCTGTCTGGGTGGCTGGTCTCAGACAATCATGGAGGTGAACATGCTGGATGTGGAGGTCCTGGGCTGGTGTGGTTACACGTGGTCTGCGGTTGTGAGGCCGGTTGGATGTACTGCCAAATTCTCTGAAATGCCTTTGGAGACGGCTTATGGTAGAGAAATGAACATTCATTGCACGGGCAACAGCTCTGGTAGACACTCCTGCAGTCACCATGCCAATTGCACACTCCCTCAAACGTTGCAATTGTGCTGTGTGATCAAACTGTACATTTCAGAGTGGCCTTTTGTTGTGGGAAGTCTAAGGCACACCTGTGCAATATTCATGCTGTCTAATCAGCACCTTGATATGCAACACCTGTGAGGTGGGATGGATTCTCTTGGCAAAGGAGAAGTGCTCACTAACACAGATTTAGACAGATTCGTGAACAATATTTGAGAGTAATGGGTCTTTTGTGTATGTAGAAAATGTTTCAGATCTTTGAGTTCAGCTCATGCAAAATGGGAGCAAAAAGTATTGCGTTAAAATTTCAGCTCAGTGTATATATATATATATATATGCACTGCTTGAGAAAGATCCCAGAAAGCTGATCGAAACATCGCGGGTCTGGTGAATAAAGCTGTTTTCTACTTTTTTACGCCTTGGATCTGCTGTGGAATTTTTTTATTTTATCTTTATTGGAAGTGGATCGCCCCCACAGCTACTGGCACTCCTACCGTACTCTATAGACAGCTGTGCTGCCCACACCTTTCTACCTTTATATATATATATATATTTATATATATATATAACGGATGCAGAACAGAGGCAAAAAAAATGTTTGTAAGCAAAACTTCAGTCTTTATTCACACACAAGGCAAAAACAAAGTGACATTTTGCATTCTTAGGCCTGGTTCACACCTGAGTGGTTTACAGCGCGTTCCTACCTGCTGTAAAACGCTCAACAGGCGAAAACCCATGTTTCCCTATGGGCATGGCTCTCACCTGTGCGTTTTACAGCGCGTACAAACGTGCTGTAAAAACGCCCTACGCCCAAAGAAGTACAGGAGCTTCTTTGGGGCGTATTGTCACGCGTTCTGTACATAAACGCCTCTGTTTTTCATTAAAGTCTCTGGTCAATCGCGAGAGCGCGCTTATGAGGCGCATTTCCTATTTCCAAAAACGCGCCCCGAAAACGTCCGACAAAAACGCGCTTAAAATGCGCGTATCAAATATGCTCAATTGTGAATCAGGCCTAAGTGTTAGTTCACACAAAGGAAAGTCCACAGAAAAAAATAATCACCTTGTTGGAGGTACAATCTCCAGCGATCCACAACAGGCTTTAGGAGGCCTGTTTTACCAGCCTGCGGCTCTCAGCCCTCTAGTACGGCACCATGCCTCAGATCCAAAAACAGAGACACCTTGCTGCTGAGCCCAGATTTCTTTTAAGGAAAGCTAGCTGTTGTAAAAACCCGGACCGGCACTTAAAATCCAGTCCGGTGTTTGACCCCACCTGGCTGCAAATCAGTCCAGCAGCGCACACTGGGAGGAAAATACCTGTGCTCCCAGACCATACCATTCACTGTGTCACTATATATATATATATATATATATATACAGAGAAAGTCGCACAACGGTTTTGTAAATGAAGACAACCCCATTATACAATCTGAGTAAACTGTGTGGTCACACATGCTATGATAACATTGTATTAGAGGGACAGTGTTATAACTGGCAGCACAGCAGGGTAAGATGTTATCAGAGAACATTCACTCATTAGTGATAACTTGGAATAATAGCTGCCGACAACTCACTGGGCTACATACAGCTGCATCACCACTGCCAGAAAGATCTATACCTGTACAACTTGAGTTTTGCAATAGACATTTTTAATTAGAAAATCAGATTTCTGTACATATACGAGATGTACTTTTTATTTGGGAAGACCACACAGTGATCATGTACCCAGAGTTCGTCCCTGTACTGCATATAGTCCAGTGAATTACCTGGTTAGTCTGGGAAATGCTGCGCATCTTTTCATTTTCACGATGAAGTGCTAAAGCTTCTCCTTCTTTAGTCCTTTCCACGCTCCATCCCATTGCCAACATAGTTTTCACAGACTCCCTTACTGGCCAGCGGTAAATTTCTTTCTCCTATCGAAGGAAAAATAATGTATACACAAAGAATTAATGAGCATTTCAATCTCTAAAGAAGCAGATATCAAAACATCAGGGAACAAGGGTCAATTGGGATTCAGAAAATGCAGTAACAGTGGCTTGATATTGTAATTCATTGTATAGTGGATGGACCTGGTTACTGCAGTGCTGTTCTCATTTACTTGAAACAGCATTGCAATAACCAGCTGTTATCTATGTGGTATTTACCATATGAAAGTTGTTAATCCTTACTAATACCTAACTAATATTTTCCTCAAATAGTGAAAACTTACTATTTACAGTTGGAGGGGTGGACATATTTCAAGTGCAACATGTGTGATTGTACAAGGGTCCCAAAAGGAAAAAATATAGAGCCTACTGGCACCCTCATGCTAATAAGAGGAATTGAGGAGGTATATTATGAACTGCATGGAGGAGCAGGGTTCACAGTACGAAAACGTTTCTAATTGTAATATCACACACCATTAGGTGCCAAATCTGTTACAGGGGGTGAGGTGAAAGACCAACATTTCCATTCTTTTAAGTGCTTCTAGGGGAATACACTTTGATATGGCGCTGTGGCACTAGGCAAGCCTAATACGTATATATACTAGCTGATGCTAGTGCCCATAAAAAGGAAAAATATGGTTGGCCCTCTTAAATTTTTCATTACAAGAAAGGAATGATATTTTTTTATTTCTTAATTTTTAATGGCACAAAAGAAAGGTCTAATGTGTCCTGTGAAAAATAATATCAAATACATGTAGGTTTGCTCAGAAAATAAATAGTTATATGCAGTTAGATAAGCCCATTGCAAAAATGTATAAATTGTCCTGGTAAGGAAGGGGGTAAACACTCTGGTAATGAAGTGATTAAGGTACTGTGTAGTTACAACAAAAGCAGTAGTATACCTGTGTTTTTAATGCATTTTGCTGCAAAAACTGCACTATTACCATTGGGAATTGTCAATACCAGTGTGCAGTGTGTTTGTAGAAGAGGAGGGACATTTAATTGAGCCTCTCTTTAAATTGCAGAAAACGCTTGCAATTTTGTTAGTACTATTTAATAATCTGTGTACCAAACCTGTGAATTTTCCGTAATAGGCCTCATAATAAAATGTCTGGTGAACAGAAGACTGTAAAGCGAAAAACCTATGCTTCATTATCCAAGAGTCAGAATGTAGGTAGTAGCACAAACAGCAGTAGCTAGTAGGCCAAAGTTTCCCCTTGCTTCAGATAGGTGCTACATTATTATCAAGAACAAAGAGGATGACTGGATGGCTCACTCTGCTTCTTAGTCACAACAGGATGATGTTGAGGTCACCTTGGAGTCTGACACCATACCTTGGAGCCAGAGGTCACAGCCTTCCTCCTCTTTTTGGCCCCAGAAAAGTATTTTACTTGCATCATCTCTATCTTCATTTTCCCCTCCTAGTGGGATGACAATTTTTCCTAAAAGGGGAAACTAAACCCCATGTGCTGAGGAAGGAAACACTCAAGATGCAGAGTCTCCCTATTGATAAGTTGAGTTTGGATTGCCATGATGAGCAGGTGGAGTGGGAGGTGTGGGACCCCAGGTATAGCTTAGTTTGCGATAGTGACCCTTGTAGCCATAGTGGTGGTAGGGGCACTGGTAGCCCTAGCGATAATGGCACTTGGGGCAAATACAGAGCAGGCAATCGGGAGGGGGCCAAGCTGACATAAATGACATATCACAGTCTGATAAAAGTGATGGGGAGGGTGAGGGCTATGACAATGATTGTGTGTTGGAAAGGACCTGGATCAATATGCTGAGGAGGAGGTAATATCAGAGAAGGAGGGTGGTGGCCACAGTGGCGGCAATATGGAGCAGGGCCAATTTATGGCCAGAACCTCCCATAAAATGCCAGATCTACTTCAGTTATGGTCAACTAAGGAACTGGTGATGCCGCTGATACTGTGTGTGCCGGCTCAAAAAGTACCAGCCATAAGCAAAGCTCAGCTGCTGCCAGCTTTGTGCCAGTATCTCCCATCTGGTAGTTTTTCTCCACAGTATCAGAAGATAAAAGCATTCCCATATGCATGATCTGTAGGATGAAAATAAGCTGTAGGCATTCAAACAAAAAGTTAGGACCATGGCTCTATTGCAGCACATGAAGTGGCATTACCAGATCCTGTGGGAAAACAGAACTGGCCACCTGCTAACGGAACAGGACTGTCCTTTTTCTCTCTGCTCCCTTTGAGGCAGCCAGGCCGCATCCACATACAGAACAGTGCCCTTGTCATCATCATCATCATCAGTTACTGCTTCTCCCATGTAGACTACTCCTTCTCATCTTCCGCTCTGTCATCGGTCATCAATAAAGAAGTGCGTAGCCAAGAAGCAACTCTATGCGCCCAGCAATCCAATGGTGTGCAAGCTTCACTCCTACCTGGCCAAGTTGTCGTAGTGCAGTCTCTGCCATACCATTCAGAGGACTCATTTAGGGAAGTCATGGTGTGCTTTCAGCCTCACTGGAAGATCCCTAGCTAACATCAGTACGTCATATACCAATTTTCAGGCCAGCTAGAGCACATTGTATTCGTGTAGAATTGCTTTGGACATAAATAGATTTTCTTTAAAAAATTCAACGAATCAGACATGAAAAGAATTTCAAGAAATTTTGTTATCTTTGCTTCAGATGTTTCTCTCGGCATTACCTAGAACATTTTCCTCCCTTCTCAAGACCTGGTCTATGCAGCATTACTCACACTGCATAAATGAGGATGACATTAATTATCTATAACTTTCTTACACCAGCAGTCAATCAAAGTACAGGGATTTAAAGAATTCCTTTGTCAGGCTGTCTTTACTAAGATGAGACATGTCTCTGCTAAGCTTATCTGCCTGATTAATCCGAGTGATGTTTGTACATCTTCCACTCCCAGCCATTTTTACCGTTCACGTGTAAATCCCTTATTTTATTTAACTGTCTAGTTGTACTTAAGGTATCCAAAGCAATGCAGCAAAACTAATCAAACCAGCAAGAGATAGATTTGCATTAAATTCCCTTCAGCTAACAATTCACTAATTTCCACCTGAAAAACTCACTTATTTTGGGACTGCTTATTCAGTGTTTATCCCTTCTTTTTCAAAGAGGATTCTCAACCTTAGGTCGGAGTTAGATGCAGGAGGACAATGCATTTTATTTCTAAACCTCTAATACTCACCTTTTTCCTCCTTTGCAAAGATTATTTGCAAAGAATAATTGTCAAACATTTTCTTAGACTATTAAAACTTGTTTGACTAGCTTCACAACATTAAATATTTAGGGGAGCATGTAAGGGGGAAATTTTACAGGAATCACATGGGTCGACGAGGTTTCGTACAAGTCAAGTTCTGTAAAGGGTATTTCCATCTGGAACATTTATGGCACATCACTAGGATATGTCATATGTGTCTGATAGGAGTGGGATCCACTTCTAGAGCCCATTTCAGTTTCCAGTATGGGGCACTTAAATAAACTGAGAGCAAGCCACTCCTCAATTTACAGTTATGGGACTTCCAAAAAATAGCTGCGCACAGGTTCAGTTGTTTTTGGAAGTCAGAGAGTCGTGAATGAATGGGTGACTACATTTGCGCTGCTTGCTCTCAATTAACTGCAATAAGGCTTCCATAAATAGCCAGGTGTGCTTGCTTGGCTATTTGTAGCAGTCCCATTGCAGTGAATGAAGAGGACAGCAGCCATGTGTTGGGGGGGAGCAGCCAGTTGCAGGCGGGGATGGGGACGAGTCTTCCTAGCATCACCGGGAGAAGCAGCACCAGTGGTGTGGGGACCACGAGCAGCGCAGGGAGCGGGGCACCAGGTAAGTATATTCATAGGTGCTCTTTAAAAGCTAGCTTTCAAAATGAGAACACTCCAGGAACAGAACAGCTTTCATGCTAAATGCTGGAATGAGGTTATAAAGAACAGAAGTTCGAAATTCATTTACCAGGGTAAGTGCAATGCCATGATGTGTCTATTAACCCATACATTTAATTACAGTACCTTTTCAGACAGAGTCTTGAAGGGTCTCAGTAGAGGATGTGTCTTGGTATTTTCATCAAGTGATGCTCCATACTTCCAACCACTGTGTAGCTAAGAACATACCAAGGGAAACAGAAAAGTCAAATAAAGTCAATACTAATTGCACATAAAAGTCAACAATGCAAACATATCTGGTTATCTGGTCAGCACTAGAACTATGTACCATCAATTATAAAACTATTCTGGGTTAAAATGGGGTCTATTCATGAAAAATAGTGCAGAGAAATAGAATTGGTGTCCCTCATAGCAAGTAATCAGACTCCAGGAATTGAGAGCGGTGCTTTAAGCAGCTGATCTGGGGTCATAACTCTTATATCCACAGCAAATTTGGGTTGTGCAGTAATCTTAGAAAAATTGCAGTTTATTTCGTAGTTGTGTGACCTCAATGTTTCACAGGAGACCTGCAATGATCCCATTGATTTTATTGCAAGCACAAATTACAGTGAAGTCCTATGCGTGTGTTCAGTGTTTGCTATGTAGAATATATTCTATGTGTATTCTACACAGTAATTCAAACATGCAGGAAAAAAATAAAAAATAAAGGTTAACAAGTAAAAATGTATAATACCTGTTGCTCATATTAACTAAACAGGTTACAGCGTTCATTTTCCAATCTGCCTTAAAGGATAGCAGGAATCTGATTGGTCACCACTGGCATTAGCAACTTTCTATTGCCAACTGATTAACCCTCTCCGGCTCTGCTATGTCTGCCTTGTTCACAGGAGCCCAGAACTGTACACAGTACTGCATGTGTGGTCTGACTAGTGATGTGTAAAGTGGTAGGACTATGTTCTTATCACGGGCATCTATGCCCCTTTTGATGCAACCCATTAACTTATTGGCCTTGGCAGCAGCTGCCTGACACTGGTTTTTACTGCTTAGTTTGCTGTCCACTAAAATTCATAGGTCCTTTTCCATGTCAGTGTTACCCAGTGTTTTTCCATTTAGTATGTACTGGTGACTTGTATTTTTCCTTCCCATGTGTATGACCTTACATTTATCAGTGCAAAACATCATCTGCCACTTATTTGCCCAAGACTCCAATCTATCCAGATACATCTGTAGTAGTATACTGTCCTCTTCAGTGTCAATTACTTTACACACTTTAGTATAATCCTCCAAAATTAATATTTTACTGTGCATGTATTCTACAAGATCATTAATAATATATTGAAGAGAATAGGGCCCAATACTGACCCCTGAGGTACTCCACTAGTGACAGTGACCCAATCTGAGTATGTACCGTTAATAACCACCCTCTGTTTTCTATCATTGAGCCAGTTACTTACCCACATACAGATGTTTTCTCCCAGTCCGAGCATTCTCATTTTATATACTGACCTTTTATGTGATACAGTATCAAATGCTTTGGAGAAGTCCAGATAGATGACATCTAATGACTCACCGCGGTCAAGTCTGTAACCTACCTCCTCATAGAGACTGATTAGATTATTTGGACAGGACCAATCCCTCATATACCCATGCTGAAACAGTGTTCTACTTTAGATCAACATCTCTTAGAAAACCTTTAAAAAGTTTACCTAAAACAGATGTTAGACTTACCGGCATATACTGTCGTTTCCGGGCTCTGCTTCTGACCTCTTTTTGAATATTGGCACCACATTTGCTAAAAGCCAATCCTGTGGCATAGACCCTGTCATTGCCTTATGGAGTCCATAAATATCAGAAATAAGGGTCTGTCTATAACATTAAAAGGGGTTGTCTGGGTTCAGGGCTGAACCCGGACATAAGCTCCCTTTCATTCCTTTAGCATGTACAAGTGGAGCATCGGAGCTTTTCATCGCCTCCAGAAGGTCTGTTTGTTGTGAGCCAGAGACGTATCAGGCTTTACATCAGTATGCTTGGTGGAGACTTCCGCCTAGCAGGGAACCCAGTGATGTCACTGGCACAAATGGGCGATGTCTATCGCTGTTCTGGGCGGTTTGTACCGGGTGATTTGTCTATTTTTTAAGATGCAGCTGCACTTCTTCCTGGGTCAGACAGGAATGGGGAGTTTTCTTTGACACTGCATTTTATCTGACATTTCATTTTCCTCAGTGAATACGGTGTAGAATTTTTTTTTTTTTTATATGTTCACTTTCTCCACATTGCCCTCTACAATATCTTCCCTTATCACACTTTAACCACTTCACATCCGGGCCATTTGACCCCTTCCTGACCAGGCCCAATTTTGCAAATCTGACATATGTCACTTTATGTGGTAAAAACTTTCAAACGCTTTTACTTATCCAAGCCATTCAGAGACTGTTTTCTCGTGACACATTGTACTTAATGATAGTCATAAATTTGAGTCAATATATTTCACCTTTATTTATGAAAAAATCCCCAATTTACCAAAGATTAAAAAAAATTGCAATTTTAAAAATTTCTATTTCTCTGCTTTTAAAACAGAAAGCGATACCTCAAAAAATATTTATTACTTAACATTCCCCATATGTCTACTTTATGTTGGCATCATTTTGGAAATGTTATTAAATTTTTTTAGAACATCAGAAGGCTTAGAAGTTTAGAAGCAATTCTTAAAATTTTTTAGAAAATTGCCAAAACCCACTTTTTAAGCACCAGTTCAGGTCTGAAGTCACTTTGTGGGGCTTACATAGTGCATACCCCATAAATGAAACTACACCCCTCAAGTTACTTAAAAACTTTGTTAACCCTTTAGGCGTTCCACAAGAATTAAAGGAAAATGGAGATCAAATTTCACTTTTTTGGCAGATTTTCCATTTTAATCCAATTTTTTCTTTAACACATCAAGGGTTAACAGCCAAACAAAATTTAATATTTATTACCCAGATTCTGCGGTTCACAGAAACACCCCACATGTTGTCATAAACTTCTGTATGGGCACACGGCAGGGCGCAGAAGAAAAGGTGCGCCACATGGTTTTTGGAAGGCATATTTTGCTGAACTGGTTTTTAGATGCCATGTCCCATTTGAATCCCCTCTGATGCACCCTTACTGTAGAAACTCCTAAAAAGTGACCCCATTTTGGAAACTAGGGGATAAGGTGCCAGTTTTATTGGTACTATATTTGGGTACATATGATTTTTTGATCATTCATTATAACACTTTATTGGGCAAGTTGACCAAAAAATTGGTTGTTTTTAGCACAGTTTTTATTTATTTATTTTTACAGCGTTCACCTGAGGGGTTAGGTCATGTGAAATTTTTATAGAGCATATGGTTACGGACGTGGTGATACCCAATATGTATACTTTTTCTTATTAATTTAAGTTTTACACAATAATAGCATTTTTGAAACAAAAAAATTATGTTTAAATGTGTCCATGTTCTGAGAGCTATAGTTATTTTTTTTGTTTTTGAGCGATTTCCTTATGAAGGGGCTCATTTTTTGTGGAATGAGGTAACGGTTTTATTGGTACAATTTTGTGGGACATATGACTTTTTGATCACTTGGTGTTGCACTTTTTGTGATGTAAGGTGAAAATGATATAAATGTCTTTTTTTGACACAGTTTTTTTTTAATGGTGTTTATCGGACTGGGTGGATCATGTGATATATTTATAGAGCCGACCGTCACGAACGCGGCAATACCAAATATGTCTATTTTATTTTTATTTAAAAAAATATATTTTATTCCTTACTCCTGTGAAACCTTTTTTGAATTTTTCTTATTTTAACACAATTTTATTTTTTACACTTTTTGTCCCCCATAAGTTCATACAAGACCTCTGGGGGACATTTAACTTCACTTTTTTTTTTTCACTATTGATTTCTCCTGTAACTTCTCTAACCACTTTGTCAGCCCCAGTTACAGTAGAAATCAATAGTGAAAAAAAAAAAGTTAAGTTAAATGTCCCCTTCCTCTTCCCTCCCCTGTTTCCCCCTCTCCGTGTCTACATAATGTTTGTATTCAGGTTGCATATTACTGTTCCACAGTCGGTGGTGGTTCTCCCGAGTAGGGTTCTATAAGTTTATGACCTGTCGATTGTCATTTATTTTGCCTATGCTTTGTTACTGAGATGTATTCGCCATCAGTCTCATGGCCTGTCGGGCTTTGAGGTGTTTATTTTTACCTATGCTTTGACGCTGAGATGTATCCTGCATCAGCCTCATTGCTTGTTATGCTTTGCTCTATTGAAAATGGAAAATTTAAATAAAGAATTTACAAAAAAAAAGTTAAATGTCCCCAAGAGGAAAATACACCCCCCAGAGAGGCTGTACAGCGGTGGACTGCGCTGTACAGCCTCAGTGCAGGGCTGATTGAGGTCTATGAAAGACCCGACAGCTCCTGCACTCACCCAGCTCCGGCGGTCACACGACTGCTCGGTGAGCACTGTGTATACAGCGATCTTGAAGGCAGGGACAACCTTCTCTAAGGATTGCCCTGCTGTCACTGACAGGGGGCAACCCGATCTGCAGCTGGCACAATTAGCGTGCAGATGCGATCTCTGAATGGACGTTCAGAAACGTCCATTCAAGGATTAAGCTTTTTACCATTTATATAGTTGAAGAACATTTTAGTGTTAATTTTACTTTCTTTGGCAATTAGCCTCTCTGTCTCCAGCTTGGATGCCTTTATCTATCTTTACATATTCTAAATTTTAATTATAGTTTTTTTAATGCTTTTTTTCAACCTTCCCATTTTAGAAATGTAAATACTTTGTTTTTGTTATTTATTGCCCCCTTCACATTTCTATTTATCCACATTGTTATTTTTTGTTACCTTTATTCCCAGAAGGTATGTACCTCTCAGAATGAGAGTTCAGGATGCTTTTAAAAATATTCCATTTTGGATCTGTATTTTTATTTTTGAGGACACTGTCCGGTTAGTGAGGCTAATAGGCTCTCTAAGCTAGTCAAATTTTGCTTTTCAGAAGTTCAGCATTTTTGTGCCTCTCTGAAAAAAAACATTCTCTTGAATGACAATTGTAAGTTTATTATATTATGTTCACTACTTTAAACCTTTCCTTATGAACTGTTACAGTCCCTCCCTCCATTCCATTACCTAGTCCCAGGTCACTATCTGCACTATCTTCCCCTTCTATAATATAATTACCCTCCCCAGTCCCTTGTTTAAACACTCCTCCAACCTTCTACCCAAAATAGCTGCAGTTTCTTCATTGAGGTGCAGCCCTAAGCTTGGGTCTACACCAGCCCCTTCAAATAATCTATAAACCCTATTTGCAATATGTCAAACTTCAGCACCAGTAAGACAACACACTGTTGGACGATTCAGGTCTTTGTGACCAGTCAAACTATCTGCACCTAATGATTAAGTCTCCCACTACCAGCACCTGATTGGCCTACCCTGAAATCCTGTCCCCTCCTTACTGGAGATGACATTTCCCTGACTGGGAGAGGAAGTATCTTGCTACAGCAATGTTATCCTTGAACTGACATCCCCCTCATCTGCCCACTTTTCGGGGTGTGACAGATCAGAGATAGCCTCCCTGGCACTCTAGCCTGCCTTCTAACTTACCCAGCTAGATACATAACTTTCCTGTTCCTCCATACTACCACCCTTCCCCTCATCTACCCCAGTGAGTTTCTGCTTAGTGAGTAACAAATTCTTTATTGTCACGGTATTTCAGTGTTGCAATTCACACATTTAGATGCTGTATACAGGCTTCTAAATGTGCAATTGTCTCACATTTTGCACAGCAATATGCACCCTAAAATGGCTATTTCAATACTGCATACATATCACAAGATGTGCACTGGAATGTATTGTCGCTCATGGAGCACATACTTGCTCATGGGGATTACACCAGGAAAAAAACATGGTAAATTATGCAATGCAATGAAACTGATAAACGAAAAAATGCAGTCCCTCCTAAAGTTTATAAATCTAAAGTCACATAATGGGAAGTCACACATTTACGATCAAACATACTTGGGATCAAAACACACTTGGACGCTCCCAAACTCCCTTTTTTAGTCTGCTTATTAACCTGCTATTCCCAACCTGCTACGAACCAGTCTGCAGATTTTTTACCCTCTGGATTTAAAGGAAGTGTATCTGAATGTTAGCTTCTTTACATGCCATTAAAACCTAAGTAATATTACTTCTCATATAGTGATCTGATGTCCTTTAAAACTAACTTTTTATATCCCAGTGATTTTAGATTAATATTCATACAGACAGGACATGTTTTGTACCTTGTCATAGGCCCATTTATCATGTAAGTGCTCGGCGTTCTTATTGACAATATATTCCAGCTTCTCAGGTAATGTCAGACTGTAAAACAAAAAATAATCTCTCATGTTGGTCGGAAATGAAAAAGCTGCTTCAGCATGATTGCTATCTTTCTCTGAGCTCAAGATTAGCATAACATCATTTTATTTCATCATGTAATTCTACAAGAAATCCAGGGACACAGCAAACTCACTTAACACATTAAATACACAGTTGCAGGAGACTAAAAAATTGACACAACAAAAAAACATTAAAACTTGAGTTAAATTTTGCTTCATTTAAAGGAAGGTCTGTCAGCTCAGCAATCACCAACATAATCATAATGCCTTTGAGTACCCCTTCTTGGTATAATAAGCATACCTTTATCTTTATCTACAATTTTAAGAAAATCATTAATCCTGTATGCAAATTAGGGGTTCAATAACTAGCTGTAGCAGTGATGCTTTGCTTGTGGCCATGTCACTGCTGAGGCCAGTTATTGGCTGTAGCAGAGCATGTGACCATGCCCTGCAGATTATATAACAACTATTAATTGGCTTAGAATTTTACGGCAGAATTATGGCACAATTTTGGTGCAAAATGGGCCATTCCCCCTTTCCTATAAAGCCACTTCCCTTTTCTGTTAAACCATGCACCCTTGTCGGGCTTTCTCTAAACCTATATGGGCCAAAGTGCACTAAGTTGACAGACATGGAAGTTCACAGACCCCTGAAATCTTTACATGGACACCTTCTGGTCTCATGCACCTTATGTTAAGAACCCTGATGCAGACCATCACTGAAATGTTTTGTAAAATAGCCTTTGGTGGCCTAAGACTGCTGAAGGAAAAACTGAAATATTTAAAACTCCCCACACTTTGCCTTTTGTATGTTTTTAAAGCTTCCAACATCCACATGCTCACCACGGACACAGTCACTAGGCATAAAGGGTGATAGCAAGTAAGGACTGTTGAACTGACATTGGTAATAGATTATGTATAGTTGAACTAAGGGTCCATTCACACGTCCGCAAAATGGGTCCGCATCCGTACTGCCCTTTTGCGGAACGGTGCGGACCCATTTATTTTCAATGGGGCTGCAAAAGATGCACTCTGTGTGCTGTCCGCATTTGCGCTTTCGTTCCGCGGCCCAGCAAAAAAAAAAAAATAGAACACGTCCTATCCTTGTTCGCAGGTAAAAAGGAAATCCTGCTCCAGCGCTTTAAACCCAATTCAGACAGTCTTGGATGAAGAAAGTAAAAACAACACGTTTCGGGGAGTTCAGATAACCTTCATCAGGTTGACCATCAACCTGATGAACGGGATCAGAACTCCCCGAAACACGCTGTTTTTACTTGTGTGCATTTTTAATGGTATAAAGACACCTTTGTACATCCAAGACTGTCTGAATTGGACAAGAAAAGGCATTTCTATCATAGTGCCGGCCATGTGCGGTCCGCAAAATGCGGAACGCACATGATCGGTGTACATGTTTTGCGGACCCGCAATTTGCGGACGTGTGAATTGACCCTAATCCTAAAATTTACTGTAGACCCAAATTTACTAATATGAGTGCACCTAGACCTTGTCGCAAATTGCACCACAATTTGGTGCATCTAATTAAAAACTAAAATACAATGTGATTTGCTTGCCAAGCGACGTGGCATAAAAAAAAATGCATGGCTTAGCAGGAAAGGAGTGTAGCAGTTTTTCATTTTGTTGCACCAAATTGCATCAAAATTTGACATTTTGTACCAAAATTGTGCAACAATTCTAGATTAAAACTCGGCATAAAGTTTGAAAAAAGTGGTGAATTTCTAGACTCCCTGTCTGAATTTCTACCGGATTAGTCTTCATTGAGCAGAGATAAGAGCTGCAATCATTCCTTCTGTATGGGGACGAGTGACTGTTATTCGATCCGATCACTTCTCCCCATACAGATCGGCTGTTTGCCGGCAGCACATCCCCATTTACACAGGTAGAATCAATGCTGATGAGTAGTGTTGAGCAAAGTTATGAAAACTTCGATTTTGCTGCTTTGCCGAATTTCACAAAGAAGTTCGCTCCATGACGAATTACTTCATCACGAAGCACATTTCTTTTTAAGTAGTTGGCGCAATGATGGGGAACGGGGATTTAACCTGCTCAATAGTGTATGCCTTTTCATTTACGTTGTGAAATGGGTTGTTTGCTGCCAGAGAGGTGGTTGTGGATCCACATGCTTACCACATGGCATGTCCTCCAACAAGTAAGTTATTTTGAACTAAAAAAAATAAAACTTACTGAACTGTATTGATGGGCTTTGGGTCAAAATTTCCCTCGCTGTCTACGGACATCTGCTTCTCAGGTGTTGCTTTAATTCTTGTGTCAACATAATCAGGAGGCAAAGCACCAGCGATTGCACTGAGACATGGCAAGGACATTCTGAAGAGCTCAGCCTCATACTTCTGCAGGAGAGATAGGAACTGAGTGGAAAGTCCCACAGAAAAACATGCAAAATGGTTAGTGACAGCAACACAGGCAGGTCACAGCAGCAACTGGGGAAGACATTTAGTAAAAGAACAAGGCTACAAATATTGCATTTCAAGTCCCAAGCAACAAACTGCAAACTCATGCACATTATAGTATTTCAGTTTTATCAACATTTAATGCACAAGAATGCAGTTGTTAATCTGTATGACAGAGGACAAACTTTATTTTCATGCATTTAACTTCCTCCCATCCTAACATTTATTATATCTAAAAAATTTCCTAGTAGCAATATGCAAGATACTGTAAATGTATATAATGAAAAATCTCTAGCATATAAAAAAAAACTAATCTTTTACAAAATAATAAGGGGAACATTTTGCTCTTTTACTTTTAAAGGTCTCACTTCAGTAAATGGCATTTATCAAGTAGAGAAAGTTAATACAAGGCACTTACTAATGTATTGTGATTATCCATATTGCCTCCTTTGCTGGCTTGATCCATTTCTCCATCATTTTATACACTGCTTGTTTCCATGGTTACGACCACCATGCAATCCATCAGCGGTGGCCGTGCTTGAATGTTATAGAAAAAAGCGACGGCCTCTCTGGTGGCCCAGATCGTGGTAGCGCACACAAGCCGGCGCTTTTTCCTAGAGTGCGCAAGCATGACCACCGCTGCTGGATTACAAGGTGGTCGCAACACCTGGAAACGAGCAGCGTATAATGTGAATCCAGCCAGCAAAGGAGGTAATATGGACGATCACAATACATTAGTAAGTGCCTTATATTACCTTTCTCTACATGATAAATGCCATTTGCTGAAGTGAGACGACCCCTTTAATACATTTATTTGTCATAAAAACTGGTTATCGCTCATCAGTGGTCTTCAACCTGTTTTACAACAGGTTAGAGACCATTACTATATTTAAGGGAAACTGGGCTAATTAAAGTTTCCCCTAGGTATTAAATCATTGCTACTTTATTAGTTAGAGCAACACATGCACTTTAAAGTCAATCTCCACCTTTAGAGGCACTTAAATATACACTCATTGACAAAAAAAATAAACTAAGGAGTTATTGGAATTGAATGAAACTTTTACGTGTGTAAATGTAATGATGATATACTGTATCACAATATTAGATCAAAAGACTAGGTTTATTGGGGAAACAGTACAATTGAAAGTACCCTGTTGAGCCACCTCAAGCCTGAGATATGGTTGGCATGGAGGCATACAAGTTCCCTATAGTATCCTGCGGCACATTTCCCCACAGGTCTTGTAGCTGGGCCTGTAGATCCTGCACGCTCATAGGTTGCAGAAGCTGATGTCCCAGCTGGTCCCATAAATGCCTAATTAAAAATAAATCTGGGGACTGGGGAATCGGGGAGGCCAAAAAAGTGTTGTAATCTGGCGGATACATTCCTAGGAAACCCTTGCTGTGTGTGGATGAGGATTAACCTGCTGAAAAAGGGCAGCCCTGCCATGAGAGGATGTCCTGCACATATAGCTGCATTGTTAGTGTCCCTCGTATCACTACTAGGGGTGACAGACTGCTGTATGTGATGGCTCCCCAGATAATCACACCAGCAGCTGAGGCAGTGTGTCGCTCCACAGCAAAGGCAAGATTGAGGCGCTCACCACGAGGCCTCCATACTTGAATCTGGCCGTCGTCAGATATCAGACAGAACCTGAATTAATTTCTAAAGACAATACAGGTCCAGTCCATAGTACTTCATGTTTCTCATTCACAACACCACTGCAAACAAGGGTGACAGTGGCAGGCTGTCAATGGCAGGACAGGAATTGGGTGCCATGACACCAAGCTTCCTTCTGCTATGCTCCTGGAAATGAGCAGAGACAGGGATGTGTTATGAAGGTGCCTCCTGTGTCTGGATGCTTGACAACAAAATGTGGATGCCGCTCATGCTTTTTGGTGGATCAAACAATTCTGTCTACTGGTGGTCTTGTCTGGGCTTGCAGTATTTCAGTTGTGCATGACCTGATGAAACCAATGCTTCCAACACCTCCTAACAGCTAGGTCAGGTCAGACCAGCCTAGATGGCAGACAATTCATCAAAACGACCACCCTGCTTCTCTCAGATGTGCCCCTTCTCAAAGAATGTCAACGGGCCAAAATATCTTCCAGTGCATCATAGAGGCATGACTAGCAGTCAACAATCTCTAATCAAGGGGTACACTACCCAAAATTTGCCTCTGAGAGCATTTTTATAGGAAAGTAGATGAAATATTGGTATGCCCTCTTGTGGCAAGAGCCAGTGTCTAATCAGATCACACGTGTAATAGTTTACTTGCCTGAGACATAACTGCATGCCAAGTTTTGCAGCAATATAACATTCTGATCTGGGTGTGTAATTTTAATTTTATTTTTTGTCAATGAGTGTATTAGGGTTTTGTATGATTGAGGCATAATGCAAACCTCTAGTATATGTAAGTGGCTACAAAGATGGAGTTTTACTGTAAATCCCATCCAATTTACAACTGTGAACACAAAACTTAAGTAAAAAGAGAACTTTAATGCAACAAAGAACTTTAATGCAACAAATAAAAAAAAATATTAAAATGCTGTCGCTGAAATTCAAATGCCCTTAAAAGTTTGTATCATGAAGAATGATTGCACTAATGGTAGCTGCCCAGGGGTCCACTTATGTGACCCCCAGTGATCAGTTGTTATTGCTAGAGGAAGCTCATACTTGCCAACCATCAACCTGGCAGTGGCTTCTCCAGGGGACGTTTAGAATTACACGTCAAACATTCAATTGATTGGCCAGCCATACAATAACTGGATAAATTAGGGCCACCATAGTGCGAGCTGTTCTTGCCTAGAGGTTCTCCAATTAGGCATAGTGGTGGCCCTGAAAGGGTACCCTTCTCTCTCTGATGTTTCTATGCTTTAACTGTGAGTATGCAAGAAGGCTGTCCGTATAATACAACCTCCTCAGGGGCGTAGCTATAGGGGGCCCAAAGACCCTTGTGCCACCTAAGAAGCCACTGGTATTATAGAAAGTACATACAGGTCAGGTTACACCTCTGGATGGAGTGAAGGGGTAAGGTCATTTGGCATGGGGGGAGGGGCGTTTAAATTTTTGCCTCAAGCAGCAGGAGGGCTATGTACTTCCCTGTCCCTGGCCACAAAGCACTGAGGGAAGGGGAGGCCCAAGCTGAACTCCTGCACCAGGGCCCATGAGCCTTTAGCTATATCCTTGAACTTCTTCAATGAACTGAAAGCTCCAGCAGTATCAATGCAAAGCTGGCTTGAGACAGATCTTCATTTCGTTGCACAGACACAAGGCAAACCAAGAAACCGTGCCACCAATACAGCCCAATTACACACATTCCCATGTGATCCTCTGAGGGCAGCTTCCATCTTATTTTTTGGAGCTGTAAAAATTCTGGGATTACAGCAGCAATATATCCTAATCTTGCCTAAAGGCAGTCTCTGACTCCCTGTATATAACCAAACCTTGTCCAAGGATTCCTAGAGATTATGGCCGGCTCAACAGACCAAACTGTTATTGTTTTTTTTCTTAAAGAAATAACCGAGCAGAGAGAATAATGATTTCATTATCTCCTGTCAGCGATCCATGCCAGAGGATTCCTGGGAGGCCGGCACAGCTCAAGAAAATACGTCTCTGAGCAGGATCGCAGCAATAAAACTATCGCATTATGAAATGGAATTAAATATTAACCGTTTAATTTGCATAGAGCAAGCCAACCCTGTCGCAAGCACGCCGGGCAAAGGAAGCATCCAGCATCAGAATATCTGTCACTCCACCACACCGTCCTCAACGCCTGTCACATCTCATCACGAATATCCCATACATCGGGTGACTTATCTTTCATAGGACTTTCAGAATATTACATACATCGCGCTCGTTTTACATTTTTTGAATTTCATTATATACATCATCGCACGAACTGCGCTCTTCAAGAATGTGGTTAACGTTGAATCAGTTTTCAGAAGGAAATTCACAGAAAATGATTACACAGCAAGAACAACTTACAGGCAGGAATATTACGTTAATTAAATGGTCTCAAATGGAATTTTGTACAGCTATGGGCTACCTTTTCATTTTTTTTATACTGTTTACGTGCTATTTTGTTCAGTAAATCTCCGGGATACAGAAGCTTCTCTGTCACTGTGTGCGTTTTATTATCCTCACCAGCAAGTTAAGCCTTAATGCCTCAAATATTAAAAAATAATCTTTTTTTTTTTTTTATTCTGTTTGGCTTCAGTGAATTTAATGAAAATCCTTGACTGAAATATTAATACATTTCCAATATAGAAAATAGCTAGATCCTGACAAACAGCAGCCAAATGTGACACAGTCAGACACAAATCCACGGTAGAAAATGTTACACACTATATCAGACTGGGAAAATACCTTATGAGAAAGGGAGTCAAAAATACCCCAGAACAGCTTCTCTGTCAAGTGCAATTCCTCCTCTGAGGCCAAACCAAAGCTCCCCCATCCAGAAGGAAGGCAGTAATATTTCCAGGTCAGCTCATAATGGTTTGTCAGGAGCTACAAACAAAGAAAAAAAGACTGAGTTATTTTACTTACCCAATATCTACAGTGCACTGTACAAGTGTATTAAAATATATTCACGACATGAGGTGCATTGCTGTTTTGCAGCATACCGTAAAGCATATTCCAAACAAGATTTTTCAGAAGCATGAATAAGACTGTTAGGGCTTTTTCACATGAGTGTGTCCCTTGCGGGAATCACGCTCCATGTGAGAGAGGGATTGTGCGTTCTGGACTTAGAAAGCGGATGGCATTATCATGATTTTTAATGCTGGGTGCCTCTGTCTGACCTTTCTGTAATGGAATCATACGGACATAAAGCTGTCACTATGATTCCATTACAGAAAGGTCATGCAGAGGCACCCAGCATTGTAAATCATGATAATGGCATGTGCTTCCTAAGTCCAGAACGCACGATCCCCCTCTCAGACAGAGCATGATTCCCGCAAGGGACACGCTTGTGTGAAAGAGCCCTTATACTTGGTGCATGACAGTCAAAAGAATATGACTTAATATCAGCAATATAAAACACTAATGCCTCTTTCACACAAGTGATATGGATTGAGTCAGGATCTGTTCAAGAAAAAACTGATGGTTTAGCAAGTTCAATCACTTTTGTCATCTTTTTCAGTACCAGATTGTATCCGGATTGCATTAATTTTTCACAAGTGTGAAGACAAACGAAAGAATAACAATCTACAACCGAGTACAGAGAAAAGCTACTTCTATAACGGTCATAGAATTGGTTGCCTGCTGCCTGACCTGCCATTTTGGGGATTCCACAGGATACGGGATCCCTATTCACATGATCGGTGAGGAACCCAATGGTAGCATACATTTGTGTATACAAAGATAGCTGTACAGGGGGAGATTTTATCAATGACTGATAGCATTCTCTGTGTAAGACCTCATGCACACGAATGTGTGTCACCCGGGCCCCTGCTTCGGACCGCAAATGATCCGGCATTAATGCATTTCAATGGAAAATAATCCGGCATTCCGGCAAGCGTTCTGGAATTTTGGATGGAGAAAATAATGCAGCATGCTGCGGTATTTTCTCTGGCCAAATACCGTAAGAGGGACTGAACTGAAGACATCCTGATGCATACTGAACGGATTGCTCTCTATTCAGAATGCATTAGGACGGAACTCAATACCGGAAAACTTTAACACTGCAAGTGTGAAAGTACCCTTAAAATCAATGTATCATCATAAAATTATCAATCTATTCTTTAAATCATATAAACATATACAGTTAAGAATGTTTGTGATGACAGTTCTTAATTTTCCATGTCACTATCTATATTTAAAAAATCCTGCATTTTATACGATGGCCACTAAGCCTAAAAATAGGTGGACATATACCGTTTTCTGTAAAGACCACTTTTCAACAGTCATCTTATTGTCATCACAGGCAGGATGACAAATACAGATAACACCTCTGTGTAGATAAGACAGAATGCACTATTCACAATATAAACCTAAAGAAAGAAAACACAAGAGCCACCATTCACAATAAGTGATGGTTGCAGCTTATCTACTACTGCTCCCTGCACAATGAACAGACTCAATACTGAGTGCTATGCTATCCAAGGATGCCACACAACTGTTCAACATACTGTAAGTGAGAGTTCAGCCTCCTATAGCAAACCTTTGGCAAAGAAAGAAGTGAAATGGGAGCAGCCAGTAAATATGCTCTTATCAGAGAAGACACAGATGCATGTGGGTATTATATACTTTGCCGCTAGTATGGTATAATTGACAATGGCTGACAATGTCATTGGGGCCCCGTGGCTGGCACTGAGCATCAAAAAAATTAGCATATGTGACATAATAGTCTTGCGACTTGTACCTCTTTTTATCCCATTTTTGGAAGTTGGCAGGTATCTTAGCATACAATGTACAGTAACACAACCTATTATGTTCATACTGGGTTATAAATTATGCTTATAAGCTACCTTCAGAGGCATTTTACAGTATTCGTTGAGCAATGGGACATCAAAAACCAGACGCCGCAGGAGCTGCTGAAGCATGGAAGGCCGCATATGACTGAAAAAAAAAAGGAAAAGTTTGTATGACTGAGGTGACAAAATATATATATATTTTTTCAGGGAAAAGCATCATTCCATATCCATATGTGCATACATTTCCTGTTATTCAGGCAGCAGGCTTAAAGGGTTTCTGTCACCTGCCTGAAAAATGGATATTAAGCTGCTGACATTAGTGATGTGCTGATGTCAGCTGAACATAACTATATCAGTGCCATCTCGCTGCCTGCCAGTTATTGAGAAAAACGAACTTTTAACATATGCTAAAAGTTCTCTGGCCACCCCTTGCTACACTAGATTGACAGGGGCAGGCATCGTTGATCTCCTACCTCCTCCACTGACTGCAGTGTAAATCTTGCGCCGTTCAGTATTCGGCGCAGGCGCAGTGAGTGAAGGGCACTCGCGGGCTGCCAGCTTCCGCACTGCGCCTGCGCCGAATACTGAATGGCGTGAGATTTACACTGCAGTCAGGGCCGGAGGTAGAAGACTAATGATGCCTGCCCCTGTCAATCTAGTGTGGTCAGAGGTGGTAAAACTGAGCCTCTAGGAGCAGTGGCAGCGCTCCCCCCCCCCCCCCCCCCCCGCTCCTAGAGGCTAATTAGCATATTATAAAAGCTTGTTTTCTCAATAACGGTGGCAGGCAGTGAGATGGCACTGACATCAGCACATCGCTCATGTCAGCCAGCTTAATACCCATTTTTCAGGTGACAGAAACCCTTTAATGACTAGACCTTGCCCTTATGTACCATACTTAAGTGGATCACCTTATATTTCACTTTATTTACACATAAAAAATACACAAAATACACATAAGACACAGATCTCCATGACAACAGATGCAGCCATGACATCTACTGCTTCTCATGTCTGCATGATGCCTACGTCAAAGAGGTTCTTGTTTCGGAGTTTGAAATTGCGCACACCAATCCACAAAACTGCTCCATTTCTTAAAATGTACACTATATAGAAGGTAGTGCATAGTAGACATAAGCAGTAAAAGGTATAATACTATAGGAATCATTTATTAATCTGAAATACACCTAAATTTGGAGTATTTCTGGCGCAGATTGCGGTGCAACAGCTAGTTGCGCCGCAATCTACGACTTCTCCCAGCTCACACCAGGTCTAAAATTGTGGGCGTGGCGTGGTCGGGGACAGGCCGTCAGGCCCGTCTGATTTACCATTTGCTATGCCTGTTTTAGGGCTTATTCTGGCCATTGCCATATTGCGGACCGCATTTGTGGATCTGCAATACACTGGCACCGTTCCGTGTGCATTCCACATCACGGATGCAGACCCATTCACTTCAATGGGTCCGCAAATCCGGAGATGCGGAATGGTGCGGAACGGAATCACAGAATGGAACACTTCGGAAGCACTACGAGTGCTTCCGAGGGGGTTCTGTTCCGTACTTCCGTTCCGCAAAAAGATAGAACTTGCGCTATCTTTTTGCGGAACGGACGAATGCAAACCCATTCAAATTTAATGGGTCTGGAGTCATCCGGGCGGCCGCACGGAGGTTGCCCAAGCATTGGGGAATGCAAATTGCCCACCTACGACCGTGTGAATGAGCCCTTAGGCGTAGAAAAAGGTCTAAATGTAAGAACGCTTGAAAGCCCTCTTATATGACAAAATATGTTTTGCAAACTTGGTTTAGTCTTTTTATTTGTTTGGCTGTCAAAATTATTTTGATGTTTTTTTTTGGGAGGGTCAACAAGACACTGTTTGTTCATCCCTTTTTAAGGTGATTTTTTTTTATCATAGTCTTGTATGATCAAAACAGGTATGGCACAGTTTGCGATGGCAAGGGTGGTGTTTTTGCTTTCTGCTGGGTGCTTTTGTATGGTGAAAAAGAAAAGACAAAAGTGGTACTAAACCGATTCTGGCTTTCCTTTAGACAGCTGACCACCTCAACTTCTGCTATTAGAGGAGGAGCTTTAAACCCATGTCATCCATTGGCACAGGTTTAAAGAAGAGGATCACACACCATACATTTATGGTGCAGTTTCCTCAAATGGTTAATCTGAATTAATAAATGTATAGTTTTGATCAGGTATCTGTCTACCTGCTGTGTTATTTTGGCTAACAAGATTGCAGACACGTGGGAGTGTTGAGTTGATATTGATTTTTCAGCAAAAAAACTAAAAGAGATATGCACCGTAGTACCTTGTGTGTACAACAGAAGTCAAGCAATCCAAACATATAATACATTTGTATTGTACATGTCTGTATTGCTATGAAAAAAACCAGGAAACTAAAATATAGAAGCCATATACTTTTTTTCTGTCTAGCAGAACCATAAAATGATAGTGTTTAAAAATGCATCTTTTTTTTAAATACATTTTTAAGGTATTCTTCAAAAATAGAAAAAAATGTAATCTTACTGGCATATTGAAAGCAGACATTCTTCAATGGTGTCTCTCTGAGCTTTGGTTAGAGAACGCCCCTTGGACAGTCTATATATTGTATGCAGGGTAGAATCAATTAATGCTGCATAGTGCTCGGTGCCCGAAAAGAGAGGAGCACAGCGGGTGAGCAATGGGAGTACCGCTGAGCAAATATATCGATTCAAGGCAAGAGCCATCTCTGTGACACTCAGGGAAGCCTGTAAAAAGATGCAATTTCTTTAAGACATAGTATTAGTAGAGATACCGTTACAGTGTAGGCTAAAAAAAAAACTAACAGGTACATTGAAATGAATCTACATACAAGTATAGATAATATGCATTGTACAATAGGTAGGTGACTAAGACAAGACAGTAATGCAGATTTGGGACAAAAGGACTATGGACAATTCTGCAACTTAGACACTGGGTTCACACCAGAACATTTCTCAAATCAAAAATCAGCAAAATCTGTTAAAAGGGCTTTCCTGGATTTTAAAATAATTATTATGAATCGATGGTAATTGCATTTTCTCAATTTCATCCTGGATATAAAAATAAGCAGCTCTTCTTCCGCCCCACTGAATTTTCTCTATTTCTTGGTACACTGAAGAAGTGAGTTCCACATCTCCTGACATCTAGACAGTTGAGCTTCTACTCTTAATTTTCGGATATGGGATTTTTACAAAAAATGGCAAAGTTACAGCAACTAAAAAAAGTTTTAAAGCAAATCTATTATCCCTTATTGTGCAGACACTGCAGCTTGAGGTGGGTACAGGAGCAATAGTGGTGAAGGCATCCAGGAAGGTCAAAATGGTATTAAGATAGTGGAGAAGTGGCTCTTGGCGACAATGCTAAATGGTTAGCTTTTATTTTGGGTGGGCCAGTGTGCGCCATGGCCTCTGCAAACTGTTACAACAGTGACTGTGAAACCACTGTGACAACCAAACAGATTGGACTTGGGGCTACTCCTGAAGGGTGTTATTCTGGAAGTCCACTAGTTTTCACCCTTTAACTCCTGTACAGAGATCTGGACTTCACTGCAGGGGAACAACTAGGCTGCTGCCTCCTGGAGCAGTATCTGTTTGGTTGACTGCTGACCAATGGGGGTCAAAAGGCACTGGTATGGACCACTGAGGGATCAGTCAGGGCAGGCAGAGTACATGCAGTCCAATAAACAGTTTGAGTAGGCAGCAAGGGTTCAAATCTGGAAACCAGGCAGAGTCTGTAAACGGGCAGACAAATGAAACTATAGCATATTTGCAGAGAATAAGCAAGCTATACAACCTATTGCTCAGGCACTTTCCCATAGGGGGAGATGCATAAGTTACCACAAGGTGGCCAGCCATTGACTAGTGACAATTAGGGTGTGTGCTGGCCCTTTAAGATCCAGAGAGAGCATGTGCACCCTGTGGGTAGAGGAAGATAGGCCCTGAGAGAAAGCTGGCCGCAGTTGCATGAAGGGACAGGGCAGACTGCCAGGAAAAAGGGAACAGTGAACGGCAGGTCCACACCACCGGGTACCAGGGGGAACAAGTGAGCAGAAGATGGCTGCCACTGCAACATCTTCTAAGGGGGTGAAAGGAGATAGACTTCATATTATATTCAGATTTTATGCCAGGGGAGATTTCTCTCTCTTGTAGCGCTGTTGTGGAGGTCTGCTTTTTTCTCAGTACCTGCGCAACTCTTGTCCATGGGTTGTGATTAGCATTACAACATATCCCTATTCAAGAGAATGCCACTGATCTGCAATACCAGACCCATGGATAAAGCTAGATTCTTATCCGTTAAATCGAGCAAAAATACATAGACAACAAAAGCACGCCAGCAAATTCAAAAAAGAAGAAAATACTAGGAAAAATGCTCACAAGCATAAAACACACTTTCAATTTACAACTTCATCATAGCAACAGAATTTATAAAGTTGTAAAAGTTCTTAAAGGGAGTCTGTCAGTTACTTTGAGCATTTTAGACCGCTCATATGACAGTTTAGATCTTTTTTAGTGCTCACCGGTCACCGCCAGGCCCACGCATGCACACTGCTCTGCCCACTATGGGCAGAGGCAATGATGTTAATAGCGCACATGGGCCTGGTGGTGACCGCTGCTCGTGTGACAACTAAACCAGAGCAGGAGAATGAATAAGGAGAGGAGGGCAGGCCAAAGGAATCCAAGGGGAGCGGTTATCTGGGCACACCAGAGAGGGGCCAGGGCACTTGCAGTCATAACGCTGCCCTCTGCATATCATTATAAAGTGTTTTTTTTCTGTTTATGGACAAGTGAAAGAAACAATACAGGTACTATTTTTAAAGGGAACCTGTCAACTTTGTGCTGCCGATACTAACTGCAGAATACAGTAGAGACAGGTGAGTAGATTTCAGCGGTCTGTCATTTATAAGTTAATAGTAAATGGTTGCCGAGAACCAACATCACAATAATTGCAGACTGGGCCTGGAAAAGAGTCCCGGCCACCTGAGAAGAGTCCTGGTTATTCATGAAGTCCTGCCCTCCCTGCCCACCTGCTGATGACTGACCGTCTTCTACCTAGTTTTCTCCCTTTCTCTCTAGGAGAGAACTGCCAATCATCAGCAGATGGGGAGAGTGCAGGAGATTAGGAATAACCAGGACTCTTCTCAGGTAGATCTGACTCTTCTCAGGGCCTGGGCTGCAATAATTATGATGTTGGTTCTCGGCAACCTCTTACTTTTAGCTCATGAGTGACACACCGCTGACATCAGCATGTCTGTCACTATTTTATGCTGCTCTCAGTGAGATCAGCATAAAGTTGATGACAGGTTCCCTTTAAGTTGGGCAACTGTGCTAAATCTTGATATGAGTGGAATAAAACGCTCAAAGTAGCTGACAGACTCCCTTTAAACTAACATTATTACATTTTTTCTATAGCCGCACTTAAACTCTCCTGGAAACGATAAAGCTTCACTCCAGTTAATTATTGTCAAAATTGTATTTCCTTAAAATAACTCGCTATTATTTAAGTTAACCTGTCAAATTAAAAATGCAATGCAACCTGCAGGCAGCATGTTACAGAGCAGCAGGAGCTGAGTAGACTATTATATACATTTGTGGATTAAGTTCAAGAACAACTTGTAATTTTATCCATTTAGATCCCTCGTGTTTCCATGCTTAGTCCAGGGGTGGTCCTACTTAGTGATGGACAGCTATCTCGGTATGCACACATTTACAGAAAAGGCAGTCAATGGCTGATTAGGACCATACACTGAACTCTTAAGCTTAGAATGAGCAGAGATTAAAACTAATAAGTCACAAGATGTAATTGAACTTTTCTATCAAACCTACAGTGCTGCCCACAATTTTTCATACCCCTGGCAAATTTTGACTTAAAGTTACTTTTATTCAACCAGCAAGTAATGTTTTGATGGGAAATGACATAGGTGTCTCCCAAAAGATAATAAGACGATGTACAAGAGGCATTATTGTGGAAAAAAAACATTTCTCAGCTTTTATTTACATTTGAGCAAAAAGTGTCCAGTCCAAAATTATTCATACCCTTCTCAATAATCAATAGATTTTATTGGCTATTATAGCAATCAAACGCTTCCTATAATTGCAGACCAGTTTTTTGCATGTCTACACAGGTATTTTTGCCCATTCATCTTTAGCAATGAGCTCCAAATCTTTCAGGTTGGAGGGTCTTCTTGCCATCACCTTGTTCTTTAGCTCTCTCCACAGATTCTCATTGGATTCAAGTCTGGACTCTGGCTGGGCCACTCCAAAACATTAATGTTGTTGTCTGCTAACCATTTCTTCACCACTTTTGCCGTATGTTCTGGGTCATTGTCATGCTGAAATGTCCACTCGTGCCCAAGGCCAAGTTTCTCTGCAGACTGCCTGATGTTGTCGTTGAGAATCCTCATGTATTGCTCTTTTTTCATGGTGCCATTTACTGTGATTAGGTTCCCTGGTCCATTGGCTGAAAAACACTTCCAAAGCATTAGGTTCCCACCACCATATTTGACAGTGAGGATGGTGTTCTTTGGGTTGAAGGCTTCTCATTTTTTACGCCAAATGAAGGAAACATCATTGTGACCAAACAATTCAATTTTTGTTTCATCTGACCATAACACAGAAGACCAGAAGTCTTCTTCTTTGTCCAGATGAGCTTTTGCAAAGGCCAAGCGAGCTTTTGTGTGCCTTATCTGGAGAAGTGGTGTCCTCCTTGGTCTGTATCCGTGGAACCCAGCAGTGTGCAGTGTCCGTTGGATTGTCTGCCTTGAGACATTGCCACCAGCAGAGCCTAGATTCAGCAGGATGGCCTTGGTGGTGATCCTTGGATTTTTTTTCACCTCTCTAACTATCCCCCTGGCCAGCACAGGTGTCACTTTTGGCTTCCGACCACGTCCTCTGAGATTTTCCACAGTGCGGAACATCTTGTATTTTTTAATAATACTTTACACTGTAGCCACTGGAACTTGAAAACATTCAGGAATGGCCTTCTAGCCCTTTCCTGACTTGTATGCAGCCAAAATGCTCAGCCGCAGGTCTTCACCGAGCTCCTTTGTCTTAGCCATGACTGTCCACAAACCAACTGCAGAGAGCTGCTGTTTTTCACCTGTTGAGTTGATTAAAACAGCTGTTCCCAATTAATCAGGGTAATTAGGATGCTTTAGAACAGCTTGGACTATTTGGAATGGTATAGAACTTTTGATTTTCCTACAGGCTGTGACAGTTTGTGAAGGGTATGAATAATTTTGGACTGGACATTTTTTGCTCAAATGTAAATAAAAGCTGAGAAATGTTTTTTTTTCCCCACAATAATGCCACTTGTACATCGTCTTATTATCTTTTGGGAGACACCTATGTCATTTCCCGTAACAAAAAATTACTTGCTAGTTAAATAAAAGTAACTAAGTCAAAATTTGCCTGGGGTATAAATAATTATGGGCAGCACTGTATATGTCAGTCTGCTCAGCTTCCCATTGCGCTACATTGCCAATGTGATAGGGTTGGTTTAAGGGACATATGGAGTGTTCTAGCTCCCCCTGCTGACTCATATAAGTAGAATTCAGTATTCCTCTATTTTCTGTAAGTTTCATGCTCTTTTCACAATGTTGCTGGATGACAGCAGACCACCTCTATAAAAATAAATCTTTTTGGTTTGCTCCCCAAAAACTTTTTGGAGTGTGCTGCAATAAAACTTACTGTGTCAAGAGATGCTGATGCTCTCAGATCAGGTAAGAAGGCCACCTCCAGTAAATGAAGGAGGAAGCTTTGGTCCTTAATACCATAGACACGGTCCAGGAAAAGTACCATAGGGGCTTTGTGATCAGGGCAGAAGCTGGCTGCCATATCCGGTTCAAATACTGTGCCATCTGGAAAAAAAAGTCAAATACAAATTCTTTTAGGGCACTTCCACATCGGCGCTATTTTTTCCCATTCTTCTTATAGGAGCAAAAGAATGAAAATAATGGCAGTGGCAGATTCATCACATAACTGACAGGAACAGATAACTATAACTATAAAGGAATCTGTTAGGTTTCCGTTTGGGAGAGCATATTTTTTTACCGTATCTTGCATGAAAGTTAGCCAAGCACCGCACTCGTCTGTCTATGGAGCCACCCTAGAGATGAGTGGAGCAGCAGTGTGCTTACTCAACCTGCTGCTTGCTCTGTTCATTTCGGGGTCCCTGACGTGATCAGTCTGGGTCCCAGTGGTAGGATCCACACCGATCTATTTATTATCCCCTATTCTTCATCACAACCGGAATACCCCTTTAATTTACAATTATGTCTCATACACCCTTGTGTATTTATGGCAGTAATTTCCATTATACAGTACTTTTTCTGGGATTAGGTTTTACGTCTGACTTTGGCTTACAAATACTGATCTAAATAATTCTATTCTTCCTGGAGATACAATGAGATAACTTCATCAATAACAGGTGACTGGCTGCTAAATGACATGTACATAGACATATACGAGAGCTGTGTTTGCAAATGCAGCAAAGCCATGTTTCTAATTGTACACTCATTTGTTTTCTGTAGGTCTGCAGGTGAATTTACTGAATAACCTTGGTTCAGTGTGTATTACTACCTCTGTATAAAGCTTCATTCACAATGAACAAGAAATATTTGATAAAACCTGGATTAGATCCTGTTTCCATCATTTGTTCTACTAGATCTGATCCGATTTTGGCACTGAATAAATGTCATTTGCTCATCTGGCTATAATACATCCAGATCAGGTCCTGGGAGATCTTACCTTTGTTAAATGCGGGCAGTTTTAATGGGATGCTAATAATCCCAACAAGATCTTCTGTGGGCACCAAGGATCGGAGGATGGAGCGAATTCGTATAGCTTCACCTTTACCAGCTTGGATCAGCTACAGACACAACAGGAATTCAGCACTTAACATACCGTACACAGGTGCTTTCATCACACACATTTATAATTAAGCATCCATTATAGGAAATGGTAATTACAGTTCGTGATACTGCAAATGTATTTTGTCTGCATGCTACAAAGTAGACTGTTTATGCCCCCTGCTTGTATTCATAGCAGAACTGCCAGCTAAATGTAAAAGACGACAGCTAGTCATAAGATAAAGTATCACTAACTAGGACTACTTACTTGTAGTTTAATAAAGAACAGGCTAAAGCCACGGAATTACCTTAATGTGCACATTGAGACATTGCATTAGTATAAAACACTTTATTCATTTTAAACTCTTCACCAACATAAAATATAAAGAGGTTCAATGGGATCAGAGACACAGATATTTCTTTTTCCCCCCATAAGTCTTGCCATCCTGTCCATGAACCGTTTCTGGTATTGCATTACTGGAGTTGCAATACAAGACAATGGCCATTGGCAAGAGGGGAGATCTAACAACTATGTATAAATATATCAGGGGTCAGTACAGAGATCTCTCCCATCATCTATTTATCTCCAGGACTGTGAATGCGATGAGGGGACATCCTCTGCGTCTGGAGGAAAGAAGGTTTGTACACAAACAGAAGAGGATTCTTTACGGTAAGAGCAGTGAGACTATGGAACTCTCTGCCTGAGGAGGTGGTGATGGTGAGTACAATAAAGGAATTCAAGAGGGGACCTGGATGTATTTCTGGAGCGTAATAATATTACAGGTTATAGTTACTAGATTTCTGGAGAAAGGTCATTGACCCAGGGAGTCATTCTGATTGCCTGATTGGAGTCATTTTAACCCTAAAATAAGGAAAATTGGCTTCTACCTCACAGGTTTTTTTTTTTGCCTTCCTTTGGATCAACTTGCAGGATGACAGGCCGAACTGGATGGACAAATGTCTTTTTTCAGCCTTACAAACTACAGTATGTTACTATAAGGGCTTGTTTACACGACCGTGTGAACCCATGCCCGTGCTGTGGACCGCAAATTGCAGTCTGCAATGCACGGGATCGACCGTGGCCCAGCCACATGGGAATCGCGAACCCATTCACTTGAATGGGTCCGCGACCCGGCCGTTCCACAAAAAGATAGAGCAAGTTCTATCTTTTTGTGGAGCGTAGGCACGGAACAGAACCCCAGGTAGCACTCCGTAGTGTTTCCGTAGTGTTCCATTCCACATCTCCAGATTTGCGGATCCATTGAAGTAAATGGGTCCGCATCCGTGATGCGGGATGCACACGGAACGGTGCCCGTGTATTGCGGATCCGGAAATTAGGTCCGCAATGTGGCAACACGCAGCACATGTTCGTGTGAATGAGCCCTAAGAGTGCTGTAGTTTCTGGGGGGAAAAAGACCATTTTGTGTAATCACAGAGATGTCCTTTAGGGCTCATGCACACGACCATTGGTGTTTTTGCATACAAATCCCTGCCGTGTGCTCACAGCAGGGAAACAGGGGGCAGTAGGAAAGTAAAAAGTAGCAATCTGGGCTTCTCATGTAGTATTGCAGATAGCAGTCCATAATAGTAGTGACTGACTTCCTTTATGTTATAGCTAAATTATTTTCTAGAGCTGTATTCCACTCTGTAGGCTTCAGAGCTGAAATCTTCCAGCACTGTTTGCACAGGGCATGTTCTGGTCACTTCAATTGCTGAAGTGTAGTATGATGAAACTGTAGAAACACCTGTACAAGTGCGTTATGAGAGCCTTTTATGTCTGGTGACAAGCTGGTTGATTCCAATGGCTATCTGCTGAAATGTGAATGCCGCTCTGGAATACAACACAGGAACACAGGCTGAGACTCGGGACCAGTGGGAGATACAACTCCTATCTTTTGTGCATAAGAAAATAGAAATGCTCTTGGAAAGTAGCCTGCATTTTCTTCTCTGGGTCTATCAAACAATTTGGCATAAAATATAATGCAGATTTGTTGTGGCCGATTCATGCTGGATTAAGGCACATTACTGCAGGATTTGAATGCCTCTAATTAGCTTCTAAATTATGTTTCTGCATTTTCATAAGGGTCACATACATGTGGTTCTGGTGCACAGCGTCCCAGAAGGTCAATCAGGGCAGAATAAAAGGACATTATAGCATTTCCCATGTGTACAATCTCTTCTTCTTCTTCATCTTCCTCGACCCTAAATGAATACACAAAGCAGAATTACCGTTTGTAATTTCAGGCACATAGTATTAGATATCCTGTTTAAAAGAAGTCTGGATTTTCTTGTCTCCGCATATCAAGCTAAAGACATTTTCAAATTTACAATTAAGTTTTACAAATAACTTGTTTTACAGTAACTTTCCATGTAATACTCTCTAAAACAACAGGTTCTTAAGCTACCTATTCCAGACCACCTTATTTTCTACCTTATGTCTTTCTTTTGGGAAAATACTTACACTTCCCTCTGATACCCCTGAGAAGGCAGGTCCAGAGCTGGGTTTTCAGAGATGTTAATAGCCTCCTGCATTGCCGCCAGCAAACCATTTCCCCCCTCTCCTCTCAGGGAAGGTCCAAAACACTCCGGGCGTCGGATGAGAAGCTTCACCACCACACTGGCGTTTTCTTCAACACTCTCGCCTGGAAAACAAGGGAAACAAAAGGCAGCCCTGGTTACCTTACTGAAGTCTCTGAGGACACAACACGAGAAGAACCCAAGTGCAGGTTTAGGTCCCCGAGCGTGATGCATTCAGACATCTGAAGATAATTGGAAGGGGGATATGCAGAGCAGGCACAATGAATGTGATCACTGAGTTCTGTCAAGCAAAGCATCTTAATCATAGAAGTAAAGAGGACACAGATCTACTGTGATACATTTCATTACAAGAATGAAGAATGAAGCCTCTACACAAAGTATACTGTCTGCTCAACAATTCTCTACAGGTCCCCACTCTTAGCTTGGTCCATGCACAACCGTTTGCATTAGGCCTCAATATGAAATTGAGAGAAAAAAAAACTCATCTGTGAAGTGGCTTGTGTCATTCCACTGTCCATTTTCCCTATTAATTAAGGCATAAGGACGTCAGGGGGTTGTTAACAAGGTTGTGGTGGTTATAAGAGAAATGTGCGACTAGCTGCACTCCACCCCCATGATATTAGCTATTTTCTGGGAATTTCAGAAGCCAGACCCATGCTGATCATCGCAGGGCTGGCATTCATTTAACCACCTCCCGACCGCCTAACGCACCGGGAGGTGGTTGATTTATTCCTCCTGGACGCATCGGCGCGTCATCTCGCGAGACGCGAGATTTCCTGTGAACGCGCGCACACAGGCGCGCGCGCTCACAGGAACGGAAGGTAAGCGAGTGGATCTCCAGCCTGCCAGCGGCGATCGTTCGCTGGCAGGCTGGAGATGTGATTTTTTTAACCCCTAACAGGTATATTAGACGCTGTTTTGATAACAGCGTCTAATATACCTGCTACCTGGTCCTCTGGTGGTCCCTTTTGTTTGGATCGACCACCAGAGGACTCAGGCAGCTCAGTAAAGTACCACAAAACACTACACTACACCCCCCCCGTCACTTATTAACCCCTTATGAACCCCTGATCACCCATGATCACCCCATATAAACTCCCTGATCACCCTACCCCCTGTCATTGATCACCCCCCTGTCATTGATCACCCCCCTGTCATTGATCACCCCCCTGTCAGGCTCTGTTCAGACGTCCGTATGATTTTTACGGATCCACGGATACATGGATCGGATCCGCAAAACACATGCGGACGTCTGAATGGAGCCTTACAGGGGGGTGATCAATGACAGGCGGGTGATCACCCATATAGATTCCCTGATCACCCCCTGTCATTGATCACCCCCCTGTAGGGCTCCATTCAGACGTCCGCATGTGTTTTGGTATCCATGGATCCGAAAAAATCATGCGGACGTCTGAATGGAGCCTTACAGGGGGGTGATCAATGACAGAGGGGTGATCACCCATATACACTCCCTGATCACCCCCTGTCATTGATCACCCCCCTGTAAGGCTCCATTCAGACATCCGCATTTTTTTTTCCGCAGTATTTATACTGCCCTGGCTTTTTAGGGGCCCGAAAGTGTGAGAAGAAGTCTGGGATCCAAATGTCTAAAAATGCCCCCCTAAAAGGAATTTGGGCACCTTTGCGCATCTAGGCTGCAAAAAAGTGTCACACATCTGGTATCGCCGTACTCAGGAGAAGTTGGGCAATGTGTTTTGGGGTGTCATTTTACATATACCCATGCTGGGTGAGATAAATATCTTGGTCAAATGCCAACTTTGTATAAAAAAAATGGGAAAAGTTGTCTTTTGCCAAGATATTTCTCTCACCCAGCATGGGTATATGTAAAATGACACCCCAAAACACATTCCCCAACTTCTCCTGAGTACGGCGATACCAGATGTACACTTTTTTGCAGCCTAGGTGGGCAAAGGGGCACATATTCCAAAGAGCACCTTTAGGATTTCACAGGTCATTTTTTACAGATTTTGATTGCAAGGTACTTCTTACACATTTGGGCCCCTAAATTGCCAGGGCAGTATAACTACGCCACAAGTGACCCCATTTCGGAAAGAAGACACTCCAAGGTATTCCGTGAGGGGCACGCCGGGTTCCTAGAATTTTTCATTTTTTGTCACAAGTTAGCGGAAAATGATGATTTTTTTATTTTTTTTTTCCTTACAAATTCTCATATTCCACTAACTTGCGACAAAAAAAAAACAATTCTAGGAACTCGCCATGCCCCTCACGGAATACCTTGGGGTGTCTTCTTTCCAAAATGGGGTCACTTGTGGCGTAGTTATACTGCCCTGGCAATTGTAAGAAAAAAATAAAAATAAAAAATCATCATCATTTTCCGCTAACTTGTGACAAAAAATAAAAAGTTCTATGAACTCACTATGCCCATCAGCGAATACCTTAGGGTGTCTACTTTCCGAAATGGGGTCATTTGTGGGGTTTTTCTACTGTTTGGGCATTGTAGAACCTCAGGAAACATGACAGGTGCTCAGAAAGTCAGAGCTGCTTCAAAAAGCGGAAATTCACATTTTTGTACCATAGTTTGTAAACGCTATAACTTTTACCCAAACCATTTTTTTTTTTGCCCAAACATTTTTTTTTTTTTATCAAAGACATGTAGAACTATAAATTTAGCGAAAAATTTATATATGGATGTCGTTTTTTTTGCAAAATTTTACAGCTAAAAGTGAAAAATGTCATTTTTTTGCAAAAAAAATCGTTACATTTCGATTAATAACAAAAAAAGTAAAAATGTCAGCAGCAATAAAATACCACCAAATGAAAGCTCTATTAGTGAGAAGAAAAGGAGGTAAAACTCATTTGGGTGATAAGTTGCATGACCGAGCGATAAACGTTGAAAGTAGTGTAGTGCAGAAGTGTAAAAAGTGCTCTGGTCATGAAGGGGGTTTCAGCTAGCGGGGCTGAAGTGGTTAAAAAGAAGTTGTTTTGATGAAACCCTATATATCCTTTATACTGACAATAAAATATATGTTAGCAATGTAATGGCATTCCTGGTGCGCGATTGTATCTCAATCTGCCACAGCTAAAGAATGACCAGGAGGTGACCCAAAATATGGATCCCAAGGCACTAACTGGAAAATGCTGCTTTACTGGAAGATCATTTTTCTGCCATCATGCAACAGTGATTTTTGTTCATGACACGATTTGTTCTGGCTTCTTTTTACATAATCTGTGATGGAGGCTCATATGGGAACCCCTGACATGTATGTGAAGCTAAATACTGTATGTTGATCTGTTTTTTTTAATTATTTTTAGATGTGCTATGCATTGCAGTATTCCTCGATATAGGTAGGGCTTATAAATCTGTACTTTCTGTTTAAGGGGGTTATCCTGGAAAAGATAATGATGACATCCTCATGATAGGTCATCATTATCACATCAGCGGGGGTCCGAGTTTCGGCATCATGTTTTAAGGAGCCGCTGCGGAGCTCTGGTGAGCGATGCAGGCTCCCGGCATCTCTTCATGGACAGTGCTGTACATTGTATAGGGGAAGTGCTTGGTATTGTAGATCAGCCCCATTGACTTGAATAAGGCTGAGATGCAACTAGGCCATCAGCCCAGAACCTTCTTTTGCCAGGATGGAGATTGGAGAAGCCAGCTCATTTCCTTGCTTGTACTTGAGTTTCTCCAGTTAAGATGCACGCTAGTTGGGGACCTCTTTCACCCATAAAAGCTTATCACAACTCCTTATCACACCCCATATGTCATCAAGATGTGTGCGAACACAGGAGAATGGCTATAAAATCCTAACCCATTGGTACAAGACCCCAGAGCTAACGTGTCTCTATAACCTAAACAACTCAGATTCCTGTTGGAGATGTCTAACCGAAAGAGGCACTTTTTTCCACATCTGGTGGACTTGCCCCTCCATACAATCATGGTGGAAGGAGATCTTTAGTAAAGCTAATAGCATCTGCAACCTTAAACTCAAAATGACACCACAACTCGCCTTGCTAGGAGGAGATCCTGTTTCAATCTCAGGAGGGATTCCTGAGATTGAAACAGGATCTCCTCCACCTCTTTTTAGGTCCCTATTGAGTGCAGCTCGCTTACTAATTCCCCGATTTTGGCTGTTCTCTGAACTCCCCTCAATATCTCAATGGACAAGTAAAGTAGATCAGTTATATAGATTTGAAGAAATAGCCGCCTGGGAAGATCGTAAGATCCGCCAGCTCATATCACATTGGCAAAAATGGGCAGAGTATAGAAAGTTCTGACCAAACACAGGTCCGGCCTCTCCTTCCCAATAACAGCCTGAAGAAGCTCAATCTCTAAAGTCCCCTGGCTTAGTATCCCCTGGCTTAGTACTTCCTAAGTGCCCTACTTGCATTGGCTTAGTAATCTACCTCCTGTCTTTGTTTATTCAGGTTTTTCACAGCTATGTACTGTATGTATACAATATGACACTGTGACATCTGCTTTCTTTTGTTATCCATACTTGTACACTTTAGCTGATGTTTCAAATAAAGAAATTAAAAAAATTAAAAAAAAAGATGCACGCTGGTTAATTGCAGACCCTGACTCTCTGGACTTATTTCCCATTGGGATACACAACGCCTCACCATCTCTTCCGGAGAGTAGCAAGTCGTGGTGACACCTCGATCGGGGATCTGGGGGACTGAGCATAGCATTGGGGCCACTCCAAACCTCGCCATTGCACTAGATATACCACTAGGCAGAAGGATACAGGTGTTTCTGGGGTTTATTACTCTTCAGGATCTGTGGAAATCTGGATTGCTGTCTCTACTTGGCACTGCAGGTTAGGTTCACCCAGTTTTTTGGAGGACGGTTTGGAGCAGTTTTTTTTAGCCAAAGCTAGAAGTGGATCCAGCAGGAAATTATTTTCTTTATATTTCCAATTTTCTTTGAATCTACTTCTGGCTTTGGCTGAAAAACCTGCAGGAAAATCTGCTTCAAAACATCCTACAAAAACTCCTACCTTGTGTGAACCTACCTTAATAGTATCTGTTGGTCACAGGTTACAGAGTCTACAAAGAACGTTGAAAGACACTACAAAGGAAAGCAGTAGCTTATAATTTCCAGGTAATTTTAGTGATCTTTATGTACATATTGAATAAAATACATATTTGTGCTTTGTTTTTTTCTCTATTAAAAATGACCAATAATTAATGGTCACAGCACATGTTCATTATAATGAAGTGGATGACATTATTTCGTGAATGTCACCTCTGAATACATTAACATCTCTTGTTTGCTGTTCCCAAACAAGCTTTTCTCTAACTAAATCAATTAATATTAGGATTTATTCTCCATATTTTGTCATTTAAAGGCCAGCTGGGCTTTTGTGTTTCATTCTGGCGCTTGTCTGAAAGGTGAATGGGAAATATTTAACCTGCAGGAACACATTGTTTAGATAACCATGAGACATGTTTAAAGATCCGGATATGATAAACAGATTTTTTTTTTTTTTAATAAGCATATTCAGTCCAGTCCAGTAATGAATTTGGAAGCTGAATACTGGCCACACTCTTTCCACTACTTGCATAGAGAACTGCTTAGAATAAATCTTTCTTTTTGGCACAGATACCTATTAATGGACAGCAACTTTGTCACCTTAAATAGCTAACCCTGAAAAATTGGGGACTAATGTCCCCACAACAGTGCCAGCCACAGGACCCTATTATATTGGCAGCTGCAGTGTGCCCCTGACACTTACCGGTACCTTCACAGTAGTAGTATATTGTGTATCTGTATCACGTGACAGCGCAGGATGTAGAGACATTCATTGCACAGCTAGCCCATTGGTTTCATTTTTTAGCCCCTGCAGGTAATCTGACTCCATACTACCATTTAGGGGTCTTCACAGCGGGACAACCTATGACCAGCTTATTACCTTTCTCAAAAGCAGAGAATTCATATGTTTTTTTTTTTAAACCAGATATGCATATGCAGTTGCTTACCTCATATACATCTTCCCCATGTTTTTTTTTTCAATTTGGACTCCGTACCAGTTTCCACTATGTAATATTTGACCTAGTTCATCACTGGGTGTATCATATCAAACTATGGTGAATCACGATATATCATTTAAGGTGCATTCTGACCCGTGTTACTTTTACGTTGAAGCAAAACCATGTCAAATGCCATGGCATCGTGTGTTTTTGCCTGTAACACTTTTGGCAAAGGGGAACATCTCTGAAAGCATTGGTAATGTTTTGCTTTTACATTTTACATTCTTTTGCATTTATATGGATGAATTTAGTGATGTTTTTCAGTGTGATATTGTAATGACCCGGAGTTCCATTACCACTTCTTTTGGCACCTTACTACCATCTTCTATGTGCTAATGTATAACATCTTATGTATTTTATGTCATCGCCTGATAATGTGCATATTTATTCCTGAAACTGTTATGCTCAAGTGTAATAACCTGGTCTACAGCAGATGGTGGCAATATTGGCAGTATTAGTATCCTTGTTTCACTTCCTGCCCTCTGTAGCTAGAGGAGGAGTTCTGTGTAAGGCCTCTTTCACACTTGCGTTGTCCGGATCCGGCGTGTACTCCACTTGCCGGAATTACACGCCGCATCCGGAAAAACGCAAGTGTACTGAAAGCATTTGAAGACGGATCCGTCTTCAAAATGCTTTCAGTGTTACTATGGCACCCAGGACGCTATTAAAGTCCTGGTTGCCATAGTAGTAGTGGGGAGCGGGGGAGCGGTATACTTACAGTCTGTGCGGCTCCCGGGGCGCTCCAGAATGACGTCAGAGCGCCCCATGCACATGGATGACGTGCCATGCGATCACGTGATCCATGCGCGTGGGGCGCCCTGACGTCACTCTGAAGCGCCCCGGGAGCCGCACGGACGGTAAGTATGCTGCTCCCCCGCTCCCCACTACACTTTACCATGGCTGCCAGGACTTTAGCGTCCCGGCAGCCATGGTAACCATTCAGAAAAAGCTAAACATCGGATCCGGCAATGCACCGAAACGACGTTTAGCTTAAGGCCGGATCCGGATCAATGCCTTTCAATGGGCATTAATTCCGGATCCGGCCTTGCGGCAAGTCTTTAGGATTTTTGGCCGGAGCAAAAAGCGCAGCATGCTGCGGTATTTTCTCCGGCCAAAAAACATTCCGGTCCGGAACTGAAGACATCCTGATGCATCCTGAACGGATTTCTCTCCATTCAGAATGCATTAGGATAAAACTGATCAGGATTCTTCCGGCATAGAGCCCCGACGACGGAACTCTATGCCGGAACAGAACAACGCAAGTGTGAAAGAGCCCTTAGGGAGAGGTTAGTGGCAGTTCAGCCTTCCCCTCCTTGGGGACAAGTTGTGTCTAGTCTACCCTCCTTAGGGAGAGGTTGTGTGCTGGCTAGCCGGGCACTGCCTGCTCTGCTATGCCTGCAAGCCCTGCCTGCGATATCTGCATGGTTGCTTGACCCCTCCTGGACTTGCATTGCCTCCATCCAAGCTGAGCCGAAGCTTGAAGTACTCAGCATGCGCAGCCTATTGCATTAGGGTGTGCACCCTAAAGCACAAGCACACACACTGCGCATGCGTATATATATATATATAGCCTTTATGCTATTAGCCCCCATTATCAGCCCCTATGCCTCATTAGCCCCATTATGCCTCTTATTAAGCCACATTATGCCTCTCATTAGCCCCATCATCAGCCCTTATACCTCATTAGCCCCCATCATCAGCCCTTATGCCTCATTAGCCCCCAATATGCATCTTATTAGCCCCCATTATGCCTCATTAGCCCCCATATGCCTCATTAGCCTCCATTATGCCCCCAGCAGCCTCATTTTTTACCTCTCTGCTCCTGGACGCAGTCGCTCCTCACCGCCCACGATCCTCTTCCTCCTACTGTAAGCTGTGCTCTGAGCTGGCGCGCACAGCGTGACGTCACAAAGCGCCTCACGCTGTGGGCAGCTCTGCACAGCCGATAGCCGAGGACCAGGAAGCAGTAAGTACATAGCGTTCACCGCTTCCTGGTCCTCCGGTACTAATGAGCGCTTCCAAAATGGAAGCGCTTCATTAGTATTCGCCGGCCAGCCAGCAGGCTTGATTAGGGTGTGCCCAGGCACACCCGGCACACCCTGTGCGCACGCCTATGTACTCTAAAGCCAGGACAAGAAGTTCCTAGGACTACATGTAAGAGACAGATTACAGACTACAGCTAACTTAAGTTCCAGCAGAAAAGGAAGAGTTTCCTATTTATCCAGCCAAGTATAGCAGAGCTGAGAGAGCTACCGCATAGCAGAGCTGAGATGGTTGCAGAGAAGTATTTGCCTGCCAAAAGTTAAGCCAAAACCTGCCGATGACCAGGATATCGCTTGGAAGCTGTTTGAATTACTAATGTATGCCAAGTAAAAGCAAATATTCAATGTTACTACAAAGTCTTGTACTCCTTTTATTCTACTCATCCACCATCCAAGTTCACATACCCCTTTTGCACTGCTTCGGACCACATTGCGTCTGGGATCCACGGATATCCAGGTTGGAACCCCGTGAAACGTGTACATAACATCTACAGAGACTGTAGGCCACCCTACACCAATCTGGCAATCCTAACCCTGGGTACCAACATTACCATCTTCAAAGGGAGCCTTGTGCTTCCGCTGCTTAACAAGCTGATTATTGGGCTGATTATCAGGTACAGATGCTCATTTCTGATAACTGGCCTGGGTATAGGTGAGGCTAATCACATGAGAAATGAGTGTTAACTCATTCAGTGGGTGAAAGCACAGTCTTTTTTAGGCGTTCTTTTTGGCTTGTGTTTTTTTTTTGGGGGGGCGCAAAATACTTGAGGTGTTTGCTGGAAGTCTATGTGAATTAATAAATGCATTCTAAGCATGTTCTTTTCAGTCGTAATTTGCTTCACTTGAGCTGATTTTTTTATCGTCAACAGTGTTTTTTTTTTATTTTTTTATGACAGCATGCTCTTGGTGTGGCATCTTTTGCCTCCTTTTATGGCGTTTTTGTCCCATAGACATCCATTTGTTTTTGGCCCTCCTTGAAAAAACATGTGTTGCATGTTTATGGTGCTTTAACAGTGTGTTTTTAATGTTTTTTTTTATACTGATATCCAGAACAAGTAACAGCAGGGATACATAATTTCATGTAGAAAACACATGGCTGGAAAAAAAAAACATAAAAACCACAGGTGCTCAAAACATACTACTTGTGAAAAGATACCACATAACAACAACAAAAACAACACTAAAATGGCAAGAGCACAAGGCAAGCAAATTCGGCAAGTTTGACGCTAGCATTATCTCGGGCATCTCCATCAGGTTGAGCTGCCTGCTGGAGATGTCTAGATCCGGCACTGCCGGACGCTACCTGACACATGCTTGCCCCATTCACTATAATGGGTACTGGCAAAGATCTGGGTGCAACCTGGCAAACAGTGGTTTTCGTCTGGCCTATTCTCAGCATATTTGCTGGGTTGCGCCCGGATCTCCTCGGGTACCAATTATGCAATGTGGTAGTTTCCAGTAATGCCAGAATGCAGAGAGATCCAGCAAGCTATTCCATGCCAAAACATTGTTCAACCTTTTAAACAATCCTTGAGATAAAATTTAGGATTAGCACTAAACCAGGAAAGCACAAAGAAGGCATTTTTTATATGTATAGTCACTAAATATAGCATAAAAAACATAGAACATTGCATAAAATCTCTATTACATTTGGTCTATGACTATAATAATTACAATAAGCAATCACTGCAATTTATATTTTCCAATGGGCATCAAAAAGAGCCCCTCAGACACGTAAATCTATGCATACATATCTTCTCCTGGTCTCAGATAGAGCAGTGAGTATAACTTGTATTACCACTCTTCTGTACATGGCATTAAACAAAAAAAATTAAATAACTAGGGCAGCAGAAATCACTTGACCGGTTCACCCATGACCCTTGAACATGACTGCTGGAGTTGTCCAAATGACATAAGGACACATCATGCAGTCTTGTATCATGTTGAGGGACAGCACCACTAGCATACCTCACTATTTCAGATAAAAACTTATGGTATGTAATTCACTGCCAGATCTGAGTGAATCCAGAAAGCCGTGGTCCAATATATTCTATACCCTTTCTTTTCCTTTTATATTGTGTTAATCCCTTATATGAGGCTGACGTTTACAGTACTCACATCTATCTTGGTGATCTATATGCTCAGGGCAGGTTTAGCAGTCCAGTGTGACGCCACTATATGACACTACAGTATTATTCGTATACTGTTACTGTATAGTATAGATATTCTTATACTGTATGGCCAGACACCCTATGGAGGAGGGGGCCAACAGAAGGTACCACACAGGGTATCACCTAGGCCCTATGTACTGTATAAGCATTGTAAAAAAAAAATATATATATATATATATATATATATATATATATAGAATATGAGCTGCCAGATTGATTTTTTTAATACAATTATTTCACAGCATTATATTTTCGTATTATTGTTCTGTACATGCCTTGTTTAATATTTGTAAACTTTTGGGGGAAAAATGCTGTTACTCCTAATAACGTTCTCCACAGTATAAGAAGTCTGGCATCTATACTTACAGTTCACAAAGACTGCAAACCGCAGGAATGACAGGTAGCGTTCGCCCTCAATGGGATTCCATCCAATGTCTGGGTATCCTTTGGCAATTAACATCAGACAACTCTGCAGCCCACAACCTGCCAAGTATGTCACAACCTGTGGAAAAGCAGACAAATCTCTAAAGTGAGGTACCAACAAGTCAGCTGTAGCGTGAAGGGGACTAAACTGAATGACAATAAAGCTCTGGAGTTGTTTTCCTTCCAAATCACATCCCTCTGTTCAGATGCCTGGATCAACTCAAGCTGATGACAGGTTTAATGTGAAAGATTCCAAACTTAGGCTTTAGAGGGAAGCATGTTTAGATGTGTGACCTGTCAGAAACCAACCAACAGGGCACCAGCCTTCACTCATGGAGGCTCCATGTTTCCAAACATCTGTTTTAAAGGAGTCTGCTTTGCAGTAATTTGTGCCAAATGTATGACTTTTTGAAGCCAAAATTCTGGAGTGCAGGGTTTCTTCAGTTCCTCACCATGTTCAAGATATTAGTATGCTGTCAGGGTATGAGAAGACTTGTTTACATGCAGAGGCTAAAAATGTGCACACCCCTAGTCTAGCTCTCATCTGAAAAGTGGATACAATTGTATGCACGCTACATAATGTTCTCAAAAAGCATGATCTGCAGGCTGCTACATTGTACATTGAGAGGTCTGTGCAGCTGCTGCAATGTATATAATGCATATAGACCTAGGGTCAGCAACCTCTGGGACTCCTGCTGTTGTCAAAGTACGTTTCCCAGCAGGCACCATTCACTTTAGAGCAGGGATGCTCAACCTGCGGGTCTCCAGCTTTTGTAAAACTACAACTCCCACAATGCCTTCTGTAGGATGATATCTGTAGGCTGTCAGGGAATGATGGGAGTTGTCGTTTTGCAACAGCTGGAGGGCCGCAGGTTGAGCATGCCTGCTTTACAGAGTTCAGAGAACAATTGAACCGGTGTGCATGCTGGGAGTTGTGGTTTTATAATAGCTGGAGGTTGCTGACCCCTTCCCTAGACTGCAGTTGTGTCCACTTCTCGGTTAAGGACAGGACTAGCTACGTGCATGTTTTAAGCCTCTGCATGAAAACTATATCTCCTCAATCTTTTTCTACTGGGGTGGCACCACTGATTCAAAGTCCACACCAAAGCTAAAGTCCTATCTTACTCTTTTGTCTCCTGCCAATGATTACTAATGTGAAATCTAGCTTCTCAGCCGCGCCTCATCAATAACTGTACTCGGTCACTGTAATCTAATACCTTGAAGATGGTGAGGCATTAAAGCAAAGTACTGTATATTAGAATGTTTTAGAACTGTTCCTTTCTACAGTTGATGAGCATTATTATAAACCTAAAACCAGACCTTTAAAGGTGTTGTGTCTGGTCTTGGGGGGACCTCTGGGGTCCTTCCCTGTCCCCCTGAACATAAAAAAACAGAACTCGCCTGTCTGCTATCCCTGCAGGTCCAGGAAGTGGCTTAGTCCTGTGACCACTGCAGCCAATTACAGGCCTCAGTGCTTACAGCGGCTTAAAAGGAAGGTAGTGTTGAACTAAGCATGATGAACTGTGCCAGGCAGTATGCCAGGTTTAAAGGGCATCTGTCAGCAGATTTGTACCTATGACACTGGCTGACCTGTTACATGTGCACTTGGCAGCTGAAGACATCTGTGTTGGTTCTATGTTTATATGTGCCCGCATTGCTGAGAAAAATGATGTCTTAAAATATGCTAATGAGCCTCTAGGAGCAACGGGGGCGTTACCATTACACCTAGAGGCTCAGCTCTCTTTGCATCTACTACACCCTCTGAACTTTGATTGATAGGGTCAGGTAGTGAAAATGTCCTCACGCCTGCTCCTGTCAAAGTGCAGAGGATGCGGCAGATGCAAAGAGAGCAGAGTCTCTAGGAGTAACGGCAACGCCCCCGTTGCTCCTAGAGGCTCATTTACATTTATTAAAACATCATTTTTTCTCAGCAATGTAGGCACATAAGAACATGCCAAGCGCACATGTAACAAGTCAGCCAGTGTCCTAGGTACAAAACTGCTGACAGATGCCCTATAATAGCATTGATCATGGAAACAGATACTCTTTAAGATACGACATTATTAATTAAACATTCAGAAAAACCTTTAATAATGCAAATGCTCATCATGAATATTTACAAAATGTGTAAAATACCATTAAAGAATAACTGTGGTTCATAGTACACAACATAACTAAACTTCAGTTTTCAGATACATAAAGTTACATACAATGTTAGAGTATAGAGGTTACTGTGCTATCCTATGACAATTCTTCCACTCTGTTGCGTTTTCTGATTTAAAAAGCTGTGAAACGACAGCTTTAGGCCTCATGCACACGACCGTTTTTTTTAAGGTCCGCAAAAACGGGGTCCGTAGGTCCGTGATCCGTGACCGTTTTTTCGTCCGTGGGTCTTCCTTGATTTTTGGAGGATCCACGGACATGAAAAAATAAATAAAAAATCTAAGTCAAGTTTGCCATTGAAATGATAGGAAAAAACGGACACGGATCACGGACGCGGATGACAATCTTGTGTGCATCCGTGATTTTTCACTGACCCATTGACTTGAATGGGTCCGTGAACCGTTGGCCGTGAAAAAAATAGTACAGGTCATATTTTTTTCACGGCCAGGAAAAACGGATCACGGATGCGGCTGCCAAACGGTGCATTTTCCGATTTTTCCACGGACCCATTGACAGTCAATGGGTCCGCGAAAAAAAACGGAGAACGGCACAACGGCCACGGATGCACACAACGGTCGTGTGCATGAGGCCTTACAGATTAATTATAACTGACTGTCACTTCTGGACCCAGCAGGTGTTATCTTATTTTCTAACCATTTCACCTATAACTAACACCAACATATTTGTACAGTTATTAGAAGGAGATCCGCTTTGTGTAGTGTAATGGCTTATTACTATTAGGATGTGGATAATTTCCACTTGTTTGTGTGATTCGGGTTTGTGACAGGATGATGGCTCATCAGTTCTGCAGTCGTTCACTAATTATTACCTTCTCCAGATCTGGTTCCTGCAACGCCAAAGCGAGTTCGTTGTTATCCATCACAGAGGCGGCAGCGACATCTAGAGGTGTAGAGCCTCTCATAGACGGAGACGCTGGGAAGACAGAAATGTACTCATTCTTGTGTTATCCGAGTTAGAAAAAGTACAGCCTGTCAGAGGGTAAGATGCTACAGGATGATACAGATGTATCAGCTGTTAATAGGAACAGTAGAAAATAATTTTACTTTGAAGTGTTTTATGTAAATAAAACCTGATCATCTTACAGCGAGAAGTTTTACAACTTAGGATGGGTTCACATATGCGTTAAACAGGGTTATAACAGAATATAATGGAAATTAAGGACAGAATGCAAACCCTTTAGCGGCATTTCATTTTGATCCTTCCTAATAGAGTTCTATGGGCACAAATAACGGTTCCGTCTACAGGACTTTTTTTTCCCGTCTTACTTAACAGAACTGTTATTTGTGCCCATAGATCTCTATTAGGATGGATCAAAATTGGATGCCTCTAAAGGGTTCCTTTTGCATCCCGTCCTTAAATTCCATTATAACCCAGTTAAGGGGAGAAGGGTATAATGGAATATACAACGCATATGTGAACTCACCCTTAATGATATACTTTGTGTTTCCATGTTTCGCCATGGACAATATCTCTGCTTCCTGTTGGCCGTTGTTGGGAACATTCCTACGTACATCTAGAGCCTAAGAACCTACATAAAGGTCTCACAGCTGACAATTTGCTATGCTTTTATCAACAGCTTGTAGTCCAGGATGGAACTGGTCCATTGCAGCATGTCGCATTGCACTGTAATTGCATATATTTCTCACACCAGACTCTGAGAAGGACAATGGAGACATCTGTAGTAAACCGTCAGCTTTGAATTAGGTCTCTTGTTAAATTTTAAGCATAACTTTATTACATAGTTCTGGAAAAAAAAAATGTAACCCCTAAAATAGTTTTTTCCAGGATTTCTATATCCTCTGGGTAGGCTATCAACAGCAGATTAGCGAGTGTCTGGTACCCCATAGCCCTTCTGATCAGCTGTCTGGGAGTAGCGCTGATGCTGGAAGTGGGTGCTGGAAATACAGCAGCGCACACTAGGACTGATTTCGCCATACACCCATAGAGTCATACGTGTATAGGACACACATTAAATGGCAATGACAATATCATTTTTGGCCAATACTGTACATACCCAGACCAACGCTGCTGTTCTCCAGCAAGTAGCCAAGATGCTCAAACATGGCCTTTTGATTTTGCCGACTAATTCTGCAGAAATAGCAGAGAAACCTGCAGCAACTTGCCACCATCTTGGGGAAAGTAATTTGCTGAAATTAAAAGAAAAAATGAAAATAAATTGCTCTGTTTTATCAGGTTTTTAACTTACAAAATTTGTATGCACATGCAACAACCAACCTACCTGAGATTTGTCTCCTCCCAGTACGTTTACCATGACCTCCATAACAGTTTCATGCATGCCTAGAACTCGCATTAAGTTAGGATGCTGATAGAAGACTTTGTTGTTCATGATATCACTAAAAAGAATGGAAAAGTTCAAGATCAATGACTTTGATACTGATGAAAGAAATCTTACATCAGTATCAAAGTCAGGGAATGAAGCTTGTGCTAATAAGACAACCATGGAAAACCTACATACTGTTCATTGGAGATGAAAAAAATAAAATAAAAATAATTGCTACCTTATTCCTGAAGACGGGTATTGTTACACACATAAAGTGGATGTTAAATATTTTAACATGATTTGTCGTGCAAAATCTTTATGTTGGAGATTCTTTTTTCGGATACAAAGTTCCAAACCCTCTGCATAGACATACTATAGATTTAGAACATAACATGCTGGATAACATGCATTCCTGCAGCCGCCACTAGAGGGAGCAAAGGAACCTATTGTATACACCTTACTCACTAAACTCAATAATAAGACTGTATGCAGTAAGCTCCCCCTTGTGAAAGCAGCAGGTAGCCATTATGTTATTTTTATGTCTTTACAGGGGATTTGGAGTTCTAAATCAGAAAAATGGAACTCTAACTTCTAGAAAGATATATTAAGACATTTTTTACCTAAAAGTGTCATGATGATAAAAAGTGGAGAATGCTTGTAATTATACAGAACGTACCCCAATCCATCAATCATAAGCATCTCCTCTTCTTTGCCCATTCTCACACTCAACAGTGAGCGTATCTGTCCCAGAGAGGCCAAAAGGTTTATAGTATCTTCCACAGAGGCTGCACTGATTGTGTAGGTTTTCCTCATGGCCTGTAACAACTCTCCAATGCTGTCGTATTGCCTGCGCAGGAGGCTGAACATTATACGCACAAGCTCAGGATCTTGAATGTGGTCCTCTTGAGCCCATCTCACCATAGTTTGTGAGATGAGTTCTTTAAGTGTGGCTGGAAGGAAGTAAAGAGAAAAAAGTAACCAAATATTTAAATCACCCCAAGTACATTCAGCAAGTTAAATGCCAACCCATGTGGGAAATGTAATAATAGCAACAGAGGCAAAACAATGTTCATGTCATGTGTATCCGTGCCTCTTTGGATACATTGCAATTTATTTGCCTTGGCAGCAGCTACCTGGCATTGGTTAGTAATTTTACATTTACTATTCACTAGTGTTTATTGCACACCAAAGTGCTTGGGTGCTCTGGCCGAACACATCGGGATGCTCGGGTACTCTACTGAGCACCCCAGTATAATGAAAGTCAATGGGAGAACCAGAGCATTTAACCAGGCACCCCCTGCTTTGAAGAGGGGAGGGTGCCTGGTTCATAGGAAAAGGTCATAAATTGATGGAAACACCACCGAAATGGTTCAGGAACAGCATGGGGAGGATGTCTGGATGCATCTTGGACTCCCAGGTCGCTGCCGGGAACGATGTTGTCCGAGTAGTACGTCACTTTTAGGGACTGACAATAATGCGCATCAAACCGAAGATAAAATAGATTTTAGAGGAAATCTTTTTAGGAAACATTCTTTCTGTTGAGAAAGTGCAATTTCTGCCAAAAATTACAAGCTAGAGGCACTCCGATACAACCTGTATATCACATAAAGTAGGGCCTCATTCACATTGTGGTACACTCATAAAGCCTATGCACTAAGTGAAAGGGCTGCCAAAAATTACAAGGAACCGGCACTTCAATACACCCCTTATTATACATAAAGGAGGGCATCATACACACTCTTGAAAAATTATTATTGATGGCTTGCTGGTGACCCTCAAAAACATTTGGAGCAAGGACCTGCTGATCTGACAATCTAAAACATTATGGGCGAGGGGCTGATGCCACTTTGGTGACTCTAGATAACCTGGGGCCGATCGCACATCCCCGTGACGGCGACGATGCATTCGGATGTCTGCCCTATCAACTTTCGATGTTATTTTCAGCGCAAACCATGGTGACCACGGGTAACGGTGAATCAGTGTTCGATTCCAGAGAAGGAGCCTGAGAAACGGCTATGTCTACCACATCCAAGCAAGGCAGCATGCAAGCAAATTACCCATTAGGAATAATTAGGCGAGGGCCTGCAGGTGAGCTGACCCTGTAAAATAATTTAGGTTTAGGCCTGCAGGTGAGCTGACCCTGTAAAACATTTTAGGTGCAGGCGTGCTGACCTTGTAAAAGAGTTTAGGTGCAGGCCTGCTGGTGAACTGACCCTCTAAAGGGTTGTAGGTGAGGACCTGCAGGTGAGCTGACCTTGTAAAACATTATATGGGAGGGCCTGCTGGTGAGCTGACCCTGTAAAAGATTTACGTCCCTTACTGCTGGCCTTCTTCATATTAAAGGTCATATATTGAAAGTCTTCCACACGTACAGTAGCTTAGGATTTGGAAGTGTATGTGCAAACTAATTTAAAAAGGTATTTGAGAAGTGGAAACGTCAAACAGGAGATATCCCGCAGGTAATGTCAATGCTGTCACCAGCGGCTAATGAAAAATTACAGGGAATGTCACAGGTATTTGGCACGAGGAAACGTTATACAGGAGAGGTACCACCGGTAATGTCACTGTCCGTAGCATCTACGCAAAAAAGTACACTGTAGGTCACAGATAAATTTTTGAAGCGCACACGTTACACTGCAGATGTGGCTCTGGTAATGTCACTGTCCGCAGCGGATACAGTCTATTGACAAAGTACACTGTATGTCACATATGTTTTATGGATGCGCACACTTTACACTGGAGATGTGGCGCAGTTAATGTCACTGTCCTCAGCGGACACCGTCTACGAAAAATGGACACTATGTCACAGATACATTTTTTTCAGTGCACACGTTACACTGCAGATGTGGCATTGGTCACTGTCAGAAGCGGACACGTCTATTGAAAAACTACACTGTATGTCACAGATATTTTTTGGATGCACACACTTTAGCTGCGCCACATCTCCTGTGTAAAGTGTGCGCATCTAAAAAATATCTGTGACATACAGTGTACTTTTTCCATAGACGGTGTCAGCTGCGGACATTGACATTAGCTGCACCACATCTCCTGTGTAATTTCACTTTCCGCAACGGACACCACCTACAGAAAAAGGACACTGGATGTCAAATATTTTTTGGATGCGCATACTTTACACTGGAGATGTGGCGCAGCTAATGTCGCTGTCTGCAGCAGCCTAACTATTGCACGCTATTTAGCGCAGGATGCGCTAAAAATAGATATTGTTGCCACACACAATAGTCCTTAGAAGGACTTTTGGGTCTGTAAAGTTTTAGCAATTTAGCGCAGGTTGCGCTAAAAATATAGATTGCTGCTGCCATACACAATAGTCCTTAAAAGGACTTTTGGGTCTCTGAAAAGTTTTGGTGGTAAAAATATTCTTAAATCACTCCCTACACTGTCTGTCCCTCCCTCAACACAGCCCTCCCTGACTAAGAATGAGCCGAACATGCATCATCAGGTGCTATATAGCACCCGATGACGCGTTCCGGCCAGCCAATCACTGTAATGCCAGCAGCCAACATGGCTACGGTATTACAATGAGAGCAGTACTTACCTGCATGTGCGGGGCGGAGACTCGAGCATTGCGCTCGAGCACATGCAGTATTTGGCTGAACACAGCCATGTGCTGAGCATCGAGATGCTTGAGCCGAACTGGTGTTTGGCCGAGCATGCTCGATTATCACTACTATTAACCAATATCCCCAAGTAGCTTAACCTCCTCAGGACCGCCGCACGCAGGATTGCGTCCTGGTGGCGGCCCTGTTGTTCCTCCTGCACGCACCGGCGCGTTATCTCGCGAGACGCGAGATTTTGAGCAGTGCGGGCCGGGGATCGTTACATCAGATGTTCGTCACCAGCCTGCCAGCCAATGATCAGCGCTGGCAGGTTGGTGACTTTGAAAAAATCGAATCAGAAGCCATTTAACACCTTATATTTATAAATATAAGGTGTTAAATGGCTTCTGTGCTCCTCTGCTGGTCCTTTTTGTCGGTTGGTTCCAGCAGAGGAGCACAGATCACTGTGAGTACACCAAACACTACACTTAGCCCCCAGATCACCCCTCATCACCCCAATTAACCCCTTGATCACCCCTGTCAATCACTAGTGAAAGGGAAAAAAGTGATCAGTGTAAACTGTCAGGGCATTTTTACGCATTTGGATTCCAAACTACTTCTCACGCTTTAGGGCCCCTAAAATGCCAGGGCAGTATAAATACCCCACATGTGACCCCATTTTGGAAAGAAGACACCCCAAGGTATTCCGTGAGGGGTATGGTTAGTTCATGTAAAATTTTATTTTTAGTTAAGTTAGTGGAATATGAGACTTTATTTTTTTATTTTATTTTTTTCTTACAATAATTTTCCGCTAACTTGTGACAAAACATAAAAATTTCCATGAACTCACTATGCCCATCAGCGAATACCTTAGGGTGTCTACTTTCCGAAATACGGTCATTTGTGGGGTGTTTCTACTGTCTGGGCATTGTAGAACCTCAGGAAACATGACAGGTGCTCAGAAAGTCAGAGCTGCTTCAAAATGCGGAAATTCACATTTTTGTACCATAGTTTGTAAACGCTATAACTTTTGCGCAAACCAATAAATATAGACTTATTGCATTTTTTTTTAATCAAAGACATGTAGAACAATAAATTTAGAGAAAAATTATATAGAAATGTAGTTTTATTTGAAAAATGTTACAACTGAAAGTGAAAAAATGTCATTTTTTACCAAATATTTCGTTCAATTTCGATTATTATCAAAAAAAGTAAAAATGTCAACAGCAATGAAATACCACCAAATGAAAGCTCTATTAGTGAGAAGAAAAGGAGGTAAAATTCATTTGGGTGGTAAGTTGTATGACCGAGCAATAAACCGTGAAAGTAGTGTAGTGCACAATTGTAAAAAGTGGTTGGGTCATTAAGGGGGTTTAAGCTAGGGGGGCTGAGGTGGTAAAGGGGTTATCACATCTTAGACAATGCGGGCATATCGCTAGAATATGCCTCCATTGTCTGATAGGTGCAGGTCCGCACCTACAAGAAGAACAGAGCCGGGGAGAGTTGTGGCTGGAGATCCGTCCACCACCAGGTGCAGCTCCCCGCCTCTCCCATTGAAATGAATGAGAGCGCACCGCGCATGTGCAGCCGCCGTTCCCATTCATTTCTATGGGGCTGACGGAAATAGCTGAGTCAACGCTCGGCTCTTTTCGGCGGCTCCATAGAAATTATTAGAGGGCGGCTGCGCATGTCCAGTGCGCCCTCCTTAAGTTTCTCCTTCTCCTTGTAGGTGCGTGTCCCAGAGGTAGGACCCGCACAAATCAGACAATAGGGGCATATCCTAGCGATATGCCCCCATTGTCTAAGATGTGATAACCCCTTTAAGTGTTTTAAGCAGAGATTAATTATTTAATATAGAATTGTAGAATTGTGTTTTCTCAGTTATTCATTTGCTTCTGAATAATAATTCATATAAGTAGTTTTTAATAGACTGATGACAATTATGATATATTTCTCCCTTACAAATCTGTTTCAAGCTGAAGACCAATCCCGTATGTAGTTAATAAACTGGCTCTATTACCATACTTCATATGATAAAGTGGTGTTATTATAAATTGTAGACTATGCCAACTGCCACTAGATGTCACTATCTAGCTTTTCACAATTCTTGGAGAATCAGCGATCTATACAACAAGTGCCAGTCCGGATGAAAGATGCTGATGAAGCATTATGTATATGGAGACTTGTACTTAGATGTGCTATGTGGGGTTGTCAGTGCTACGTTACTGATGACCTATCCCATTCCCAATACCTAACAGAATCTCTATAAGGGTGAATGGGAGAAGAGATCAAAAGATCCCAGGTTCTAGCCCTCTAAAGGGGGTTGAAAGTTATTATTATAGAAGTAAAGAAAAAGTTTAAAAAATAAAAACAGTTAAATATTAAAAGTTTAAATCACCCCCTTTCCCAAGTTTACATATAAAAATATATAAACAATAAAAAAATAAACATATCAGGTATCGACGTGTCAGAAAAGGTCTGAACTAATAAAATATATTTTTTTTATTTCCTGTGCGCTGAATGCCGTAACAGAAAAAAAATTAAAAACACACGATTCACAATTTTTTTGTCACCTTTTCTCGCCCAAAAATGTAATAAATGATCAAAAAGTTATACCACAAAAATGGTACCAATAAAAACTACAGTTCATCCCACAAAAAAAAGCCCGCATACAGCTTTGTGGACGGAAATCAAAAAAAGTTATGGCCATCAGAAAATTAAGATTTTTTTTAAAGGGTATTTTTATTTTTTATTTTATTTTTATAGTAGTAAAACAAATAGGGATGAGCGAACCGTACCGAATTTTGGGGTGTCCGTGACACGGACCCGAACCCGAACATTTTCGTAAAAGTCTGGGTTTGGGTTCGGTGTTCGTCGCTTTCTTGGCGCTTTTTGAAAGGCTGCAAAGCAGCCAATCAACAAGCGTCATACTACTTGCCCCAAGAGGCCATCACAGCCATGCCTACTATTGGCATGGCTGTGATTGGCCAGTGCAGCATGCAGCAGCCTCTATTTAAACTGGAGTCACGTAGCGCCGCATATCACTCTGCTCTGAACAGTGTAGGGAGAGGTTGCAGCTGCGACTGTTAGGGCGAGATTAGGCAGTGATTAACTCCTCCAAAACACTTAAGTCAGTGATCGATCTACAGCTGTGGATCATTGAACTACTGCTATTCAATTGCTCACTGTTTTTAGGCTGCCCAGAGCGTTTTTCAGTCATTTTTTTCTGGGGTGATCGGCGGCCATCTTGTGTCTTGTGGTGCGCCAGCACAAGCTGCCACCAAGTACATTTAACCATCAATAGTGTGTTGTTTTTTTGGCTATATCCTACATCAGGGGCAAGCTGTCACCAAGTGCATTTAACCATCAATAGTGTGGTTATTTTTTGGCTATATCCTACATCAGGGGCAAGCTGTCACCAAGTGCATTTAACCATCAATAGTGTGGTTATTTTTGGCTATATCCTACATCAGGGGCAAGCTGTCACCAAGTGCATTTAACCATCAATAGTGTGGTTATTTTTTGGCTATATTCTACATCAGGGGCAAGCTGTCACCAAGTGCATTTAACCATCAATAGTGTGGTTATTTTTTGGCTATATCCTACATCAGGGGCTTGGCTGTGCTTGCTATTTTATTGAGGGGTGAAATACAATTGCCAAAATAGCAGTACCCTAAATCTGGTGTTTCAGCTGTGGCCAGCCAATTGTAATACTGTCTGCTGTCTGGCAAAGGATATATTTTTGTTCAGGGTTGAAATACAATTCCCAACTTAGCAATTTCCTAAATTAGTGGTTTCTTCTGTATCAGGGCTACTTTAAATCTATTCATTAAACGGGTATATTAGATTCAAGGTGCTGATAGGGTCATTCTCAATAACTTCACACACACGCTACTGTGCAATTCCAAGTCTAATTCTGTCTGTAAACGTATACCTGTCACCCAGCGCCTAAATAATAGGCCTCAAATTTATATTCATCTAAATCTGTGGTTATTGCTGTGGCTGGTCAAGTTATTTAGTGTCCGTCAAAGCACAGTTTTGTTCTGGGTTGAAATACAATTCCCAACTTAGCAATTCTCTAAATTAGTGGTTTCTGCTGTATCAGGTCTACTTTAAATCTATCCCTAAAAGGGTATATTAGATTCAAGGTGCTGATAGGGTCATTCTCAATAACTTCACACACCCGCTACTGTGCATTTCCAAGTCTAATTCTGTCTGTAAACCTATACCTGTCACCCAGCGCCTAAATAATAGGCCTCAAATTTATATTCAGCTAAATCTGTTGTTACTGCTGTGCCTTTATTAGTGTAATACGGTACCTAAATAGATAGCCAGATAGTGTTAGGTGTCTGTAAAAAAAGGCCTGAATTTGAATTCAATACATTGGGCCAAATAATATTTTTGTTATTGTGGTGAACGGTAACAATGAGGAAAACATCTAGTAAGGGACGCGGACGCGGACATGGTCGTGGTGGTGGTGGTGTTAGTGGACCCTCTGGTGCTGGGAGAGGACGTGGCCGTTCTGCCACAGCCACACGTCCTAGTGTACCAACTACCTCAGGTCCCAGTAGCTGCCATAATTTACAGCGATATTTGGTGGGGCCCAATGCCGTTCTAAGGATGGTAAGGCCTGAGCAGGTACAGGCATTAGTCAATTGGGTGGCCGACAGTGGATCCAGCACGTTCACATTATCTCCCACCCAGTCTTCTGCAGAAAGCGCACAGATGGCGCCTGAAAACCAAGCCCATCAGTCTGTCACATCACCCCCATGCATACCAGGAAAACTGTCTGAGCCTCAAGTTATGCAGCAGTCTCCTATGCTGTTTGAAGACTCCGCTGGCAGGGTTTCCCAAGGGCATCCACCTAGCCCTTCCCCAGCGGTGGAAGACATAGAATGCACTGACGCACAACCACTTATGTTTCCTGATGATGAGGACATGGGAATACCACCTCAGCACGTCTCTGATGATGACGAAACACAGGTGCCAACTGCTGCGTCTTTCTGCAGTGTGCAGACTGAACAGGAGGTCAGGGATCAAGACTGGGTGGAAGACGATGCAGGGGACGATGAGGTCCTAGACCCCACATGGAATGAAGGTCGTGCCACTGACTTTCACAGTTCGGAGGAAGAGGCAGTGGTGAGACCGAGCCAACAGCGTAGCAAAAGAGGGAACAGTGGGCAAAAGCAGAGCACCCGCCGCCAAGAGACTCCGCCTGCTACTGACCGCCGCCATCTGGGACCGAGCACCCCAAAGGCAGCTTCAAGGAGTTCCCTGGCATGGCACTTCTTCAAACAATGTGCTGACGACAAGACCCGAGTGGTTTGCACGCTGTGCCATCAGAGCCTGAAGCGAAGCATGAACTGCAGTGGAGTAAACACCTTAAAAACAAGGAAGTCACTCAGGCTCCCCCTGCTACCTCTTCTGCTGCTGCCGCCTCGGCCTCTTCCTCCGCCTCTGGAGGAACGTTGGCACCTGCCGCCCAGCAAACAGAGGATGTACCACCAACACCACCACCTCCGTCACCAAGCATCTCAACCATGTCACACGGCAGCGTTCAGCTCTCCATCTCACAAACATTTGAGAGAAAGCGTAAATTCCCACCTAGCCACCCTCGATCCCTGGCCCTGAATGCCAGCATTTCTAAACTACTGGCCTATGAAATGCTGTCATTTAGGCTGGTGGACACAGACAGCTTCAAACAGCTCATGTAGCTTGTTGTCCCACAGTATGTTGTTCCCAGCCGGCACTACTTCTCCAAGAGAGCCGTGCCTTCCCTGCACAACCAAGTATCCGATAAAATCAAGTGTGCACTGCGCAACGCCATCTGTGGCAAGGTCCACCTAACCACAGATACGTGGACCAGTAAGCACGGCCAGGGACGCTATATCTCCCTAACTGCACACTGGGTAAATGTAGTGGCGGCTGGGCCCCAGGCGGAGAGCTGTTTGGCGCACGTCCTTCCGCCGCCAAGGATCGCAGGGCAACATTCTTTGCCTCCTGTTGCCTCCTCCTCCTACTCGGCTTCCTCCTCCTCTTCTTCCACCTGCTCATCCAGTCAGCCACACACCTTCACCACCAACTTCAGCACAGCCCGGGGTAAACGTCAGCAGGCCATTCTGAAACTCATATGTTTGGGGGCAGGCCCCACACCGCACAGGAGTTGTGGCGGGGTATAGAACAACAGACCGACGAGTGGTTGCTGCCGGTGAGCCTCAAGCCCGGCCTGGTGGTGTGCGATAATGGGCGAAATCTCGTTGCAGCTCTGGGACTAGCTGGTTTGACGCACATCCCTTGCTTGGCGCATGTGCTGAATTTGGTGGTGCAGAAGTTCATTCACAACTACCCAGAAATGTCAGAGCTGCTGCATAAAGTGCATCCTGCCGCTGCTCGCCTGTCTGCGCTACAGCGAAACTTCGGCCTTCCCGCTCACCGCCTCATATGTGATGTGTCAACCAGGTGGAACTCCACCTTGCACATGCTGGACAGACTGTGCGAGCAGCAGCAGGCCATAGTGGAGTTTCAGCTGCAGCACGCATGGGTCAGTCGCACTGCGAAACAGCACCACTTCACCACCAATGACTGGGCCTCCATGCGAGACCTGTGTGCCCTGTTGCGCTGTTTCGAGTACTCCACCAACATGGCCAGTGGCGATGACGCCGTTATCAGCGTTACAATACCACTTCTATGTCTCCTTGAGAAAACACTTAGGGCGATGATGGAAGAGGAGGTGGCCCAGGAGGAGGAGGAGGAGGAGGAGGAGGAGGAGGAAGAGGGGTCATTTTTAGCACTTTCAGGCCAGTCTCTTCGAAGTGACTCAGAGGGAGTTTTTTTGCAACAGCAGAGGCCAGGTACAAATGTGGCCATCCAGGGCCACTACTGGAGGATGAGGAGGACGAGGATGAGGAGGAGGTGGAGGAGGATGAGGATGAAGCATGGTCAGAGCGGGGTGGCACCCAACGCAGCTCGGGTCCATCACTGGTGCGTGGCTGGGGGGAAAGGCAGGACGATGACGATACGCCTCCCACAGAGGACAGCTTGTCCTTACCTCTGGGCAGCCTGCTACACATGAGTGACTACATGCTGCAGTGCCTGCGCAATGACAGCAGAGTTGCCCACATTTTAACGTGTGCAGACTACTGGGTTGCCACCCTGCTGGATCAACGGTACAAAGACAATGTGCCCACCTTACTTCCTGCACTGGAGCGTGATAGGAAGATGCGCGAGTACAAGCGCACGTTGGTAGACGCGCTACTGAGAGCATTCCCAAATGTCACAGGGGAACAAGTGGAAGGCGAAGGCAGAGGAGGAGCAAGAGGTCGCCAAGGCAGCTGTGTCACGGCCAGCTCCTCTGAGGGCAGGGTTAGCATGGCAGAGATGTGGAAAAGTTTTGTCAACACGCCACAGCTAACTGCACCACCACCTGATACGCAACGTGTTAGCAGGAGGCAACATTTCACTAACATGGTGGAACAGTACGTGTGCACACCCCTCCACGTACTGACTGATGGTTCGGCCCCATTCAACTTCTGGGTCTCTAAATTGTCCACGTGGCCAGAGCTAGCCGTTTATGCCTTGGAGGTGCTGGCCTGCCCGGCAGCCAGCGTTTTGTCTGAACGTGTATTCAGCACGGCAGGGGGCGTCATTACAGACAAACGCAGCCGCCTGTCTACAGCCAATGTGGACAAGCTGACGTTCATAAAAATGAACCAGGCATGGATCCCACAGGACCTGTCCATCCCTTGTGCAGATTAGACAATAACTACCTCCCCTTAACCATATATTATTGTACTCCAGGGCACTTCCTCATTCAATCCTATTTTTATTTTCATTTTACCATTATATTGCGGGGCAACCCAAAGTTGAATAAATATATGACAATGGACTGTTACAGTGGTGGGTGACGTGAAGCATGATTCTCTGCTATGACATGAAGACTGATTCTCTGCTAACATGAAGTCAGATTCTCCGTTATGGGACCTCTCTCCTCTGCCTGGGTGTCGGGGCCTAAAAATATGACAATGGACTGTTCCAGTGGTGGGTGACGTGAAGCCTGATTCTCTGCTATGACATGAAGACTGATTCTCTGCTGACATGAAGCCAGATTCTCTGTTACGGGGCCTCTCTCCTCTGCCTGGGTGCCTGGGCCTAAATATCTGACAATGGACTGTTCCAGTGTTGGGTGACGTGAAGCATGATTCTCTGCTATGATATGAAGACTGATTCTCTGTTGACATGAAGCCAGATTCTCTGTTATGGGACCTCTCTCATCTGCCTGGGTGCCTGGGCCTAAATATATGACAATGGACTGTTCCAGTGTTGGGTGACGTGAAGCATGATTCTCTGCTATGACATGAAGACTGATTCTCTGCTGACATGAAGCCATATTCTCTGTTACGGGACCTCTCTCCTCTGCCTGGGTGCCGGGGCCTAAATATCTGACAATGGACTGTTCCAGTGGTGGGTGACGTGAAGCCAGATTCTCTGCTATGGGACCTCTCTCCAATTGATATTGGTTAATTTTTATTTATTTTTATTTTTATTCATTTCCCTATCCACATTTGTTTGCAGTGAATTTACCTACATGTTGCTGCCTTTTGCAGCCCTCTAGCCCTTTCCTGGGCTGTTTTACAGCCTTTTTAGTGTCTAAAAGTTCGGGTCTCCATTGACTTCAATGGGGTTCGGGTTCGGGACGAAGTTTGGGTCGGGTTCGAATCCCGAACTCGAACATTTCCGGGAAGTTCGGCCGAACCTCTCGAACCTGAACATCCAGGTGTTCGCTCAACTCTAAAAACAAAAAAAACAACTATACAAGTTAGGGATCGTTATATTCATATTGAACAGCAGAATAAGGACGTCATGTCTTTTTCAGAGCACAATGAACGCCGTGATGTCAAAACCCCAAAACCTTGGCGGAATTGTGTTTTTTATATTTTTTTTATTTAATCCCACAAAGAATTATTTTTTTCCCGTTTTCCAATAACAGACCTGATAATTTAAAAGGTGCCCTTAAAAATACAACTTATCCAGCAAAAAAAAAAGCCCTTATATGTCTGTATAAACAGAAAATTAAAAAAGTTATGGGTATTGGAACATGGATCTGGTACTTGAGGGGTTAATATATGCAAATGAGACTCTTTGGGCAACGGGGGCATTGCCATTACTCCTATAGACTCAGCTCTCTCTGCAACTGCAGCGCCCTCTGTACTTTGACAGGGCAAGATGTGATGACATTTACACTTCCTGGGTCTGTCAAAGTGCAGAAGACGTGGCAGATGCAGAGAGAGCAGAGCCTCTAGGTCAGGGCTGGCCAACCTGCGGCTCTCCAGCTGTTGTAAAACTACAATTTCCACCATTCCCTGCTGTAGGCTGATAGCTGTAGGCTGTCTGGGCATGCTGGGAGTTGTAGTTTTGCAACAGCTGGAAAGCCACAGGTTGGCCATCCCTGCTCTAGGTGTAATGACAAAGCCCCCGTCGCTCCTAGTGGCTCATTTGCTTATATTGAAATACCATTTTTCTCAGCAATGCGGGCACATATGAAAATGGGACCAACACAGATGTCTTCAGCTGCCAAATGTACATGTAACAGGTCAGCCGGTGTCATAGGGACAAATCTGCTGACAGATGCCCACTAATAAACTATAACAAATATGAACATTTCTATTTTTTTTAAGTCCTTTTAATATTTTTTTTTTAATAAAAAACTGGCTATATGAAAATCCAAAAGCAATAATGATTCTTTCTACCAAATCAGTTGTCAAGCATAAGAATAATATTACTACTGTGTATATCTGGAAATCACTGCAGGTGGCAAGTTCAAGTGTCTGGTTGCAAAGAGTATTTGGAAGATAGATGACTTTTCCATGTGTCCATCAAGCTAAAAATTTGTGATGGTGATAAGGATTTACAACTGCCTACAGAAACTTCAGAAGTATCAATATCCAGTAGCATTTTGCTTACAGCAGCACAAACACTCCAGTAAGAAATGACTATGAGCATTTTAATTATGTGTCCAGACATATAAGTGGTGCACCAAAGGAATCCAAGTCATCTCAGTGTGCAGATGCTTTGGGGGTACCGACAGGTGGTACCATCCTCTCCTCAACTATAAACAAGCAGGCATTTTTTTCCACACTGAATGTCTAACGTTATTGAAATCTGATGCCTCTGACTGCTCTTAAATTTAGTCCTGGAAGCTGACTCCAGACCACGATCTGGGAAGGTCTCTTAGGGGAGGCTTTCTGTCACTCTAATAAGAGCCTACCATTTTATTTTTAGTTTACCATCAGATATTAGCAGAGACTGTAAAGGATTAGCTTCTTGCATCAGATGTCTCCTAAACCTGTCCAATCCAGGGACGTGGCGTCCATAATCTCTGGCATTAGGAGATGTTATGTTAATGGGCTTAAAGCACCTCAACACCTTTCATCCCATCAACTCATTCGCCTTACTATGTAATATACTATTAAGCTTCATATTTTTAAAAACTAGCTTTTTGTCAAGCTACCCTTTGTTACAGTGAATGTGTCATAAAAAATTATCTTTTGTTTTAATCAAGTTTTTATGTTAAGCTTATTAAGAAATGTTGCCATTATTTTTTCCATACCACTATCTACGGTATATTTTTAAACAAAAAGTCCTAAAATCCTGCAGTTTTCACACTAGCCACTGAGCCTAATAACGTGCCTACACTTCCTGTTATATAGAGTTTATGTTTCAGCAATCACCTCATTATCACAGGCAGGATTACAATGAAAGATAACACCCATATATAGATAAAACAGGAGTCACGATTCATGACTGGTGACAACTATTATACCTGCTCCCTGCACAGGTCACACAGCATGTCTCCCACAGAAGTCAAAGAACATCTCCTGTCCACTGTTACATAGTTACATAGTTAATACGGTTGAAAAAAGACATAAGTCCATCAAGTTCAACCAAGGGATAGGTGGGGACGCAAATCCCAGAAGGAAGTTAGACCCAGATTTCTACACGTTTTCATAAGCATTAATATGGTTTACTTTTAAAAAAAAATCGTCTAAACCCTTTTTAAAACTGTCCACTGTTCCTGCTGTGACCACGTCCTGAGAAAGTCTATTCCACAGATTCACAGTTCTTACAGTAAAAAAGCTTTGACGCTTCTGGAGACTGAACTTTTTCTTCTCCAGTCGGAGGCAGTGCCCCTTGTCTTTTGAGCGCATTTTACATGGAACAGCTTTTTACTGTATTTTTTGTATGGCCCATTTATATATTTGTATAGGCTAATCATGTGCCCCCTTAGACGTCTCTTATCATGGCTAAATAAATGCAATTATTTTAATCTTTCTTCATAACTAAGACCCTCCATGCCCCTTATCAGTTTAGTCGCTCTCCTCTGTACTTTTTCCAGCTCCAGTGCACCCTTTCTATGGACTGGTGCCCAGAACTGAACTGCATATTCCAGATGAGGTCACACCAACACTTTGTAAAGTGGTAATATTACATCCCTGCCCCACGAGTCCATGCCTCGTCTAATACATGACAGTATCCTGGTGGCCTTAGAAGCAGCTGATTGACGTTGTATGATGAAATTTAATCTACCATCTACAAGGACACCTAAATCCTCTCTATAAGTGACTCTCCCAGTGTTACATCCCCTAGGACACATGAAGCACAGAGATTATTACTACCAAGATGCATAACTTTACATTTGTCCACATTGAACTTCATTTGCCATGTTGATGCCCAATCACTCAGAGTGTTCAAGTCAGCTTGTAGTTTATGGACGTCTAATCCCCTCCTCAATATCATTAAAAAATACATTAAATAATAGAGGGCCCAGCACTGAACCTTGGGGTACACACTTATAACCCGGGACCATTCTGAATAGGAAGCATTGACCACAACTCTCTGGACACGGTCCTTCAGCCAGTTTTCAATCTAATTACAAACTATATTTTCCAAGCCTATAGACCTTACTTTATCTATTAAGCGTCTATGAGGGACAGTATCAAAAGCCTTTGCAAAATCCAGAAACACTACATCCACAGCCGCCCCTCTGTCCAGGCTTCTACTCACCTCCTCATAAAAAAAAATCAGGTTAGTCTGACAACTTCTGTCCTTGGTAAACCCATGTTGGTTATCACTTATAATATTATTTACAGTCACATACTCCTGTATATAGTCCCTTAAAAGTCCTTCAAACATTTTTCCCACAACAGAAGTTAAACTAACTGTGTCTATAATTACCTGTGGAGGACCTTGATCCTTTTTTTTAATATGGGCAACGCATTTGCCTTGTGCCATGACTGAACTGAGCTCTTTAAGCACTCTTGGGTGTAATCCATCTGGACCCGGAGCCTTGTTCACATTTACCTTATTTAACTTATCTTGGACAATATCTACAGTTAGCCAAGTGAGATTTTACTGGATGTACTAACAGCCCCAGCACCACAGATATCAGCTCCTTTCTCTTCTTTTGTATATACAGAGCTAAAAAAAAACATTTAGTAACTTTGCATTTTCCTTATCTTCAGTGACTACCCCCGCCCTTTACCATTATTTAGGAGACCTACCTGCTCAGACCTATTTTTTTTAGCATTTATATATTTAAAGAATTTTTGGGGTTTTGTTTTGCTCTCTTTTGCTACCTGCTGTTCATTTTGTATTTTTGCTTATTTTATCTAGTTTTTACAGATTTTATTAGGCCCGTTGTAATTTTCAAACGCTACAGCTGACCCCTCAGATTTGTATTTTTTAAATGCTCTCTTTTTGTCTTTTATTGCCCTTTTTACAGTAGCTGTTAGCCATGGAGGGGTTTAATTTTAGCAGTTTATACTTGTTACCTAAAGGGATACATTTTTTAGTGCAATTACTCAATGTGGATTTAAAGCTCTCCCATTTATCCTCAGTATTATTTTGTGACAGTAGTTGCACCCAGTCTATGCCCTGAAATGCTGCCCTCAATCCAGGGAAATTAGCCTTTTTAAAATTCATAGTCTTTGCTCTGCCTGACAAGAGTTTGCTTTTTATAGTTTAGGGGGAAAATAATTATATTGTGGTCACTATTACCTAGTGTTTCTCGAACAGTAACATTACCAACAAACTCTGCCTCATTAGAAATTACCAGATCCAACAGAGCATCGCCCCTAGTGGGAGCTTCTACAAACTGGCCCATAAAGTGGTCCTGCAGGAATTGAGGAATTTTTTTCCCATTTGTGATTGAGGCAGAACCATGACCCCAGTCATGTCTGGGAAGTTAAAATCTCCCATTATGACCACTGTACCAGCTTGTGCAGCCCGCTCTATTTGGTTATACAGTTGCGTTTCTATCTCTTCTGTGATGTTAGGGGTCTATTACACCAAGTATTATTTTTTTCAGCGTTTATATCACTTTGAACTTCCACCCATAAGGTTTCCACATCCTCACCCACAATTGCCTCTTTCACACTTGTCTTCAGATCACTCCTCACATACGGGCACACACCACCGCCTTTTCTATTGACCCTGTCTTTCCTAAATAGTGTAAAACCCTCAATATTAACAGCCCAGTCATGTGAAGAGTCCAACCATGTCTCAGCCAAACCAACTACATCTATGTGTTCTTCTAGTACCATAGCCTCCAGCTCCACCTTTTTTCTAGCTAGACTTCTGGCATTTGTGAAAATACATTTTAAATTACTATTACTTGTAAAGTGAATATCCGTTTTTTTTTGGTTACCTTGGTTAATTTTTGTATGTAACAGGTTCTTGTTACCAGCAGTTCTATTTTTCATAAATGTATACTTATGCCCAGTCTTCTCGCTAACCCCACCCCCCACTAAATCCCCAGTGTCCCCTCCTATATCCCACTCTATCTACATCATCTACCCCCTTATTAATATGACCCCCCAGCCTCCCCAAGATCTAACCATTTTTCCCCCAGGGCAGTTGCACCCTCCCCATTAAGGTGCAGCCCATCCCTACTGTAAAGCCTGTAATCGACCGAGAAGTTGGCCTAGTTCTCCATGAACCCAAACCCTTCCTTCCTGCACCAGTTTCTGAGCCACTTATCTAACTCCCTAAGATCCTGTTATCTTTCTGGTGACGCTCGTGGCACTGGTAGCATTTCGGAAAACACTACCTTGGAGGTGATGGATTTGAGCTTCTCACCTAGTTCCCTAAATGACTTTGTCATTAGTGTCAATGTGTACCATGACCGCCGGGTCTTCCCCAGCCCCACCCAGCAATTTGTTAATCCGATCTGCACTATGCCGAACCTGAGCACCCGGCAGACAACACACTGTTCGGCATTCACGGTCTCAGCGACAGATGACCCTGTTTGTCCTCCTAATAATAGAGTCCCCTACCACCAGCATCTGCCTCACCTTTGCTGCACTCCTTTTCCCATCCTTCCTGCAGCAGTCATCCTCCTGGTTGCTATAAGAAACGCCCTGCTGCAGTGTTGCTGGCCCTGGGGTTTCTTGCCCAATAGCAGCCAAACAGGCATATTTACTAGGGTGTGCCAGCTCAGGACTAGCCTCCCTGGCACTTTTCCCTTTACCCCTACCATTGTGCCTGTAATTAATGGGACTGCTGTAGAGTATCTCTGTAAATACTCTTAACAGGCACAATGTCTGCCCCTGTAATCATGTATATATAAAAAAAAAAAAGTACAATCAGAAAAGAAAAACAGATTAAAAAATATATATATTCCCTTTATGCTGCAAAGTTTTCCTTTATTTACAACTTACTAGGCGATTTCTCCTCCACTTCTGCTGGATCCTGCTCTTCAGTCTTTGGCCGCCCTTTGATCTTGCACACAAGTGATCGAAGACGACCTGTCCATGATGCATCATCCTCTTCCTCTTCTTCCTCTTCGAGTGGAATGCCTTTATTTCAAATAAAATATTACATTAGACAATGCAAAAATAAAGCAAAAAGCCAATAAGTTTAAGAGCTCTCAATAAAGTAAGGGTACTTTCACACTTGCATTGTTGGATTCCAGCAGGCAGTCCAGTCGCCGGATCCAACAATCTGTATGCAAACAGATACCATTTGTAGATGGACCCAGATGTGGATCGTCTCACAAATGCATTGCAATGCCGGATCCGTCTCTTTAGTTGTCAATTGGGAAAAACGGATCCGGTATTAATCTTTTTCACATTTTTAAAGGTCTGCGCATGCCAGGTCTGTTTTTTCAGAACACTTGAGGCCGAATCCGGCATTAATGCATTTCGATGGAAAATAATGCAAGCGATCTGGAATTATAGACAGAGAAAATACTGCAGAATGCTGCAGTATTTTCTCTGTCCAAAAACCGTACAGTGACTGAACTGAAGACATCCTAATGCATACTTAACGGATTGCTCTCCATTCAGAATGCATTAGGATAAAACTGATCAGTTTTCTTTCCGGTATTAAGCCCCTAGGACGGAACTCAATACCGGAAAAGTTTAACGCAACTGTGAAAGTACCCTAAGCCTTCACTTAGATATGCCACCACCTACTGATTTGTGGGGGTTTGACTGCTGAGACTCACTCTGATCTTTAGGGTACATTCAGACGACCGAATGTGTTTTGTTGTGCGCAAAACACAGATACAGGCTGTGTGCGTTCTGCATTTTGCGGACCGCACATGGTCGGCCCTATGATAGAACTGCCTATTTTTGTCCATAATTGCAGACAAGAATAGGACATGCTCTATATATATTTTTTGTGGTGCCACGGAACTGATCTACAGATGCGGACCCATTGACATGAATGTATCTGCACCCGTTCTGCAAAATTGCGGTCATGTAAATGAGCCCTTAGAATGATTTTGCTTTCTTCACAGATTTCTCCTGTACTGCAGCGTTTCTGGTAAACCAACCAGAACACAGGCCCAATCACATCAGGCTGGACGCATCAAGCAGAAAATTATGGCATCAAATTCCAAGATGGGAATATCCCATAAAGGCTATGTACCCCTTTGCAATCACATTATTTTTTGTTGGGCCAATGCATCTAAAATGAAAAATTAAGGAATGTAGCAATAGCTTTTCTATGTGTATTGTGTCTTCAATGTAACAAACAATCCCTGTATTGTCTGATCCTGCGGTCATTCTTTCTGCAATCAGAGGGAAGAAAGTATGACTGTAGCATAAGATTACAAAGAGTTTGAGAGTTTGTTTGAGGTCTGTTACGAAGGAGATGCATAAGTCTGCATAGAGTTGTAGACCCAATGATAGTAACTGTTTAATTATTGCCTATTGCACAATTACATATTTTTTCATTTTAGATGCATTAGGACACATACAAATGTTTGTAATGGTGTTCTAAGCATAGTCAGTTTTAGCCATAACCTTTTAGAGTTCCAGAAAGTACTTGTGCATCATTATTTGTCTTGTCTAAACAATCCATGCCATACAGAAATGCCAGTGGGATTGCATGGGCACAGCTTCCGCAGTGGGAGCCTAGCAGTTGGGCTCCTGCTGCCATGGCAAGGATCGAGAAACCTCTGACTTTGGCTGTCTAAACTATGAATCAATAGAGACTGTGGCATCTAAACCTGACAGAAGGAGTCTGCTACAATACCATTACACATGCACCAATATATCCAATACCTCCATAGAGTGACAAATGTATTTATCCATTTCCAAGAAGAGCAATAGAGGTCTGATTGGACTAAACTGTGAAGTATTGGAAATATACGTATATTCCCGAAACCAATATGTCAGGAGAGCTAAGCAATCCAGCAGGTACACAGTGCAGGACACCACAGACGCTGAGAATATCAGGATGCTTACATGCAATATGCGGGATTGTTGAAAAAGACCCAGATGCAACCAGTGGCCGAAATGTTGACATTAATCTATATGACATTGTTAGATTAATAAAGAGGGAACATTAAACGTGGACGCTGTGGCTACATCTGTTGTTCCATGTCAGCAGAGCCTATATGTCCTCTTCAAGAAACTAAGTGATTTACAAATAAAAAGTTTAGTGATCACGTCCCTAACAGTATATGGTGATAGACTATGGCACAATTGTTATCATAATATTGTTTCTGTACAGTATGGCCCATAGAGGAGTTTGGGTGATGTAGGGGTAAAGGGAACCTGACATATTGAGCATGCAGTACTGCAGTCCAGTCTTCAGAGATGCCGATGCTACAGAACAGCAGGGGCTGAACAGATTGATATAGTTTTATGGGAAAATATTCTGTAAAACTTGTATTTGTGTAAATCTCTGCTCTTTCTATTGCTCTAAATCCATGTGGGTCCTAACAGTGACTGCACATACGGAGATTGACTGACCACCTTCCCTGTGTGACTGCACATACGGAGATAGCTATCCATCATTGAGTAGGAACACCCACAGAACCCATAAGCACAGAAAGAGCATGGATTTAGTGCAATCAATTACAAGAAGTATATACAAAGCTCCCCCTGCTCATTAATATGCTGCCCACAGACTTAAGGTGCATTCACGCGACTGTAAGTGTTTTGCGGTCCGCAAAACACGGATACCGGCTGTGTGCGATCTGCATTTTGCGGACTGCACATGGCCAGCGCTATATAGTGAATGCCTATTCTTGTCTGCAACCACGGACAACAATAGGACATGCTCCATATTTTTTGCAGGGGCTGCGGTACGGAACAACGGATACGGACAGCACACGATGTACTGTCCGCATCTTTTGCAGCCCCATTGAAATAAATGGGTCCGCACCCATTCCGCAAAATTGCGGAATGTATGCGGATCCATTTATACGGTCGTGTGAATGCATCCCAAATTGCATTTTTTAAGTGGCGGGCTCCTTTAGGCTTGTACAGAGTGGTAAATATGGCCCTGTGCATGAAGCCGCTTTTCTCACCCTATACTTATATGGCTAGATAATTGCAATATAGCAACAAATGTATAATTCAAAAACAAAATTCTGGAAAGGTTAAAAGCCTTAAAGAATTTTCATTGTAGCAGACCCCCTATAAATCAGACTGGAAATGACTAATCAGAAGTTTCTGTTGTTAAAGGGGTTCTTTTAATCAAGCTTTCGTCTAAACTAGGTAGAATTATTACGTACACACATTATTATGAATTGCAATTTGTAACTTTTTTTGCAATCCAAATTTGTGGGTACATGAGGCAGCACGTATATATCCTATTTTATGCAGCCCAACAGATTTCTTCCAATGGGTGAAGCTGCAATTCTGGTTCACGTGCAGCAAAGATGCTTTGAAAAAGTGAAACCAAATCTGTTATCACCACAAGGTGGCATGACACCAATAAAAACAGCACAACCAAAAATGGGATCACAAAACATTTGCATTTTGCTGTAAAGTGATGTGAGGTTGAAGATTTTATCACCTCCGAGTCATTAGTGAACCAATAGCCCAGTTCTATGATATTCAGAGGATGTTGCATGTTGTGGATCCAGGAACCAAGTGCTTTTCTTATGTTTTAACTATTGAGCCGAATTTCAAGAATGCAATGAATTGGCATAACTGCATCTTCAGCAGCCTGCAGCTAAAGAGTTACATGCCACATGTGACTCCTGAGCCATAGGAACTAAAGAATCAATGCTATACACTATTGTAGTAGTTATAATTACCACAGTGTATAAGAAGGTCTTCGTGGAACTCATACAATTCATCCCGTATCTCTTCAGGGCAAGGACTGTCTTCATGTAGTTGGAAATTCAGAAGCATGTTAATCTTTTAACAGAAAGAAAACAGTGATTTTTATCTCCTAGAGATTGCTTGAAAAACTTCCATTCATCATCATATTACCTGTTCCTGGGGAGGAGAGCGGAACTCCCTTGTTTTCTTGGCCGTCAGGGCAGCAGACATGTTCAGTGCTTGCATCAATTCATTGTAGCGGAACTTCTGATTGTACTGAAGCTTCGACACATAGTTATCAGAGAAGGAGACAATGGACTCCACACGATGCTTCAGCTCACAGTCACAGAAGTAATGAAGTAGCTCACACATCTAGAAAAAAATAATAGAAATCAACATTCTGGTCAATAAAATATGTTTTTTTATGGGGCCCTTGTAAACCTTTATCTGATATTTATACAGAAGTTAAAGGGTGAGAAGAAATTTTTTGTCCTTCATATAAAATGATTAAAATAAAAACATGTAGTGGATCTATAATGCTTTAAAGGGTCACTAACTTTTCACAAAACTTTTGACATATCGTAGCGACCTATCAAGGGTTTTTATCGGTGGGTATCGCACGTTCTCTCCATTTAAGTCTATGTGTTTGTCTCAATTCCAACCTCAGCAGAAAGGAAAGAAAGCGTGATATGCACACGTTCTAGTTATTGTTGGGGTCTTGGCATTCAGACCCCCACCTATCAAAAGTTTTGTGGAAGTTAGTAAAGCTTTAGCAGTTCAGAAATTCTTATTGCATTCATAAACAATACCTTTTGCATTAAATTGCGTTATCATTCGCTATGTCAATCCAATAAACACATTTCTTGTACCACTGGTGTCGGATTAAATAAGGTTCAATAACATGGAAGAGGTTCCCAATGTGGAAAATGGAGCTACTTCACATGTTTGCTGGTATCCAAAAGACTGTAATCAAATTTCAACAACAGTGAAACAGTAGTAGATATTTGCAACAAACTTCCAGCTCATGTGGTTGGAAAATCCACAATTAATGAATGTAAAGATGCCTGGGATAAACATATCTATCCTAATTTTGAGCCTGAATATATTTATCACTTTCAAGGATTTTCAAAGTTATTACTAAGAACTTAGTAATAACTAAGTTCTAAATTACCTGAAGTTTGACAGATTCTGGTAGTCGAGTCTGCAGAAGGCCTTTCACAGGGGCCTTCGCTTCTCTTGTTGCTTTCTCTCCAGCCTCCACAGCTTTTTCCTCATCTTGTGCCACTTCCTCCTTCTCACAGCTGTCTTCTCCATCCTCTTCTTTGTGGTCACCAAAAACATTAGGATCAATAAGTAGCAGAATTTGACGGACATCCTCATCCTCAAAAACTCCCATTATAAGAAGAGTGGCAATGAGCTTTAGCACTGGCACAAACTGGAACTCTACTTTGCCCCCCACAGGATCTCGGATGTGGTCTCCACTGCTTTGCACTGCCTCGGTCAGCATGCTAATTGCTTTGGTTTTGAGAATGTCAATAGGAATCTCTGGACCATGTTGCTGGCGTTCTTCTCCAGTCAATACAAAGCAAGGTACTGTGAAGTGAAGGTCAGATCTCAGGCAGGTACTATAACCGACTCCAGGTAAACCATGCCTTTTTGATTCATCAGGAAACAGCTCGATTTGCCTTGTATCATCAGTGATTGGTATTATGAACTCATTGTTCATCGTCAGCTTTCCTTCCTTGGCAGACTCCAGGTAGATACTGATGAGAAGGTTATAAAAACCGGATCTTAAAAGGCCAGGTAGGTATTGGTTATCAATAGTATATAGAAGTTGGGATTGATCCACGTGGCTGCACAAGGCATGGGCGACACGATTGTTGCCCAGAGCACAAACAGCGCAATACAACTTCAGGGTGTGATAGTGAAATTTCATAAGGTCTTCCTGCTCGGAAAGTTCTAAGATGTCGATACACCTGATAAAAGGTTAAAAAACACATGTACAATAGAAATATTTTAACTACAGACAAAGACAAATGCATATATCACAGTACATTCGATTCAACCTTTGCAGGTACAGTGTCTCAATAATGTATGCCTGAAAGCTACTCATGTTTTTACAGTATTATGTGATTTTTCTCATCCCATGATTCCTGTCAACTTACAGTAGTTATTAGCATGTTAGTTGGCAGGCATATTTTCCTATATATTCTGAAATGGTCTGTGGCTAATAAAGGATCAGTAACCTACTTGACTAGCCATCATGCACTATGTATAGTATCACATTTCCCCTAATTTATTACTATTACTTATACAAAAAGATAATAAATGAGATAATTATTTACATAACTGGTGGTTTTATACTGACACTATATGTTTCCGGGAGATTTCCAAGATTTTTGAACTCGTGACCTATCCTCCGGACCCCCACCGATCAGCTGTTTGAAAAGGAACCAGCCCTCGCAGTAGAGCTGCAGCCTTCTCTCTGCTCACCAAGCACAGCACCATCCATTTGATAGTGGCTACACTTGGTATTTACATCAATGGGTCTGATTTGTGCCCAGGTCATGTGACTAATGAACATGACATCACATGGCCTACAGAAAGCTGCAAGAAGGCGGCGGCGCTACTGTGAGTGTCTGTGCCTTCTCAAACAGCTGATCTGTGGGGGTCTCAGGTGTCTGACCCCCACCGATCAGATATTGATTACCTATCCAAACGGAAAACTCAACTTAACTTATTATGTATGTATTGAATCTGATAAAAGTGTTTGGTTCGTGCTTAAAGCACTTTGTGTAAGATTTATTAAGGCTGGGTTCACACCTGAGCGTATTCGATAAGCGCTGTTTACATCGGGGGTTTTTGAGGCGTATTTTGGAAACGTGCGTCGTACACACGTTCTTGCTTTTGACCACAGAGGCGTAAAAACAGAGGTGTTATGCGCTGCAATACACCCCAAAGAAGCTCCTGTACTTCTTGGGACGTAGGGCGTTTTACAGCCCATTCGTACGCGCTGTAAAACGCTCAGGTGAGAACCATGCCCATAGGGAAACATTGGTTTTTGCCTGTTGAGCGTTTTACAGCACGTAGGAACGCGCTGTAAAACGCTCAGGTGTGAACCTAGCCTAAGACTGGTGCTTTCTGCGCTGCTGGAGGATGTGCCTAATTTCTGATGAGGTGCGCGCCTTGCCATAGACATTTTGAAACCACTTTTTAGAGGGCAAGGGAGATGATAAATGTCCCCCTTTGTTCTTGAATATTTAAATAAAGATTTAAGCCCTTGAAGATACTCCGTACATACATATACAGTGTAGCAGTAGAAGACTACCAGGACCAGAATGGATGATCATCCATCATCTCAAAGCCTGTGACCCACAAGTATCGCAGAAGACAACCCAATTTGTATCCAGTCATTTGTTACTAAAGTCTATTTATGCAGAGTTTTTTCCCCAGAACCCTTTAAAGGAGTTTTGGGATATTTTCTTACTGATGACCTGTCCTCAGGATAGGTCATCAATATCCGATCAGTTGGGGTTTAACATCTGGGACCCCTGCCAATCAGCTGTTTTGGAAGGCAGCGGCACTCCTGTTAGCACCACGGCCTTCTCTCTGCTTTTCCTTGGCCGAGTGACAATACGTTCATGAGCCACGTGGCCTAGGAGCAGCTTAGCCCTATTCAAGAGATAGGGGCTGAGTGCAATATCAAGCACAGCTGCTATACAATGTGCAGCGCTGTGCTTAGTAAGCTGTGAGAAGGCAGCGGCACTCAAAGTGGCCTTCTCAAAACAGCTGATCAGTGGAGGTTCTGGGTGTTGGATCCCCACCAATGAGATACTGATGACCTATCCAGAGATCAGGCGTCAGGCCTATGGAAATTTTGTGTATGCGGATGGTGACTAGGTAGAGTGAACCCAATTTTAACACTGTTTTCGACTAATAATTTTCTGTACTTGTTTATGAGTAAACCTCCTAAAAAAACAGTTGTCTCCATGGAGAGAGAAAGCCTTTCTGTTCAACGTGTTAACATCTCCATGTAAGCTCTTGGCTCTGTTATGTACTGCCATCATTTTATATACTGGTACTTAACAAGAAGGCATTTATATTAATAGGGAAGTTACCTGTTCTCCTCAGGTATATGCAATGCCATCATCTGCAAGGGTTCCAAGCACTGCACCACCCAGCCATGACGCTCACTGACACGTTCTGTTTCTACCTTTAGGAAATTATTTGGCATACGGCTCCAGAGAACGGGTGTGATAGTCTGTACATCCAAACGAGGTGGGCACTGGGGCACATGGTTTTTCTCTTCACTTTTAAATATAGCAGCTGAAAGTGGCATGGTGTTCTGTGAACCCAATATATAATAGAAACATATTTTATTTGAAAGAAGGTAGGAAGGACATACACCGAGTGTCTAACAATAACAACTTCTCATAGAGCAGGCACTTGGCTGTTTGCCTAGTAATATTTTATAAGAACTTCACATGAGGATTTGGCCAGTCAAGAAAATGTGTTACTCTTGGTTGAAGAAGTAATCCGTGCAAATAATCTCTTATAAACCAAATTTCTGTATAAAAGGACACACTGACAAATATTTGCATGGTAGGAACACTGGCTTACAGGAATTGTAAAGCTGGTAATTTTAAAAGGTGTGAATAACATGAAAAAAAACAACAAAAAAACTGTGGTGCTCACCGATCCCCATCTACTTCCTTCTTGACACAAAAAATGACCGCTGAGCAGTTGTTCACTGTGGGCCAGATTTATCATTACACTTACATCTTACTCCACTTTTACATATGTCCCAAGTCACTTTTGGCAAGTCAGATTTATTAATGGTCCTTTAATACTGTGATAAATGTGGTTTGACAGTAGCTGTTTTTCCTTCAGTAAGCGGCTTTATGAAAAAGATGCATATTCTATTAAAAAGTCGCATAAGATAAGCATGGTCATCAATAGAGTGAAATTGCCCAGAATTTTTTTTTTGCGACTTTTTAAAATTGTCACAATAGTAAATCTGTCTAGAGATTCATTTACATAAGAAAACACGCCCACTTTCAGAAAACTGGTGAGCATAGCGCAGAGCTAATAAAAGTTGCTAATTTTTGCACAGTTTTAGCGATTGTGCAAAAATCTTCGACTTTTTCTCTCCATTATTTTGACTTGAGCTAATGATAAATCTGGCCCTGTGTGTCCAGAGAGACCAGGAAGTAGAGACCAGCGGGAACCAGGAAAGGGTCCGAACAGGAGCAGCACAGGACATGGGAGGCCAGTATAATTTAAGCTTCTTCATTATTTATTTTCAGTGTATAAAAATCACTGCAATTGACTCTACAAATGGTGTAGCTAAGGGAGCATTCACAAGACCGTGTTGGTTTTGCGGTCCATAAATAACGGATCCGTGTGTTCCGTATGTCTTCAGTTATCTTTCCGTTTCCGTTCCGTAAGTCCGTATAATACGGACGTGGTGCTTCCGTGTGTCATCTGTTTTTCACGGTCCGCAAAAAAGACAGAAGGGTTAAAATTGACAAATTTAAATGTCCAACCTATGTCCATCTAATGGGTCAGCTTGCTAGAATTAACGAAGTTAACGAATATGGAATATAGCAGTGCTAAGTTAAAATCGCAATGCGATTAATATAACTTGAAGTAATCGCATTGTGATTTCAACTTAGCACTGCTATATTCCATATTCGTTAACTTTGTTAATTCTAGCAAGCTGACCCATTAGAAACCCAGCTCTAAGTTCAAATCACAATGCGATTACTTGCGATTTCAACATAATTCTCAAATCCGACAGTACATTCTAGTATGGAGGCGTTCTCATAGTGATGGGGACGCTCCATGAGCACGGAAGTCGGCAGAAGCGGCAACCAGTTCTGACCTGGTGTCCCATAATAGGGGCCGTTCTTGTACAAGAATGATGAGCTTCTCAACACTGATGATGGCCATGATTCTCTTGCAGCCTCCTTTCTCTACTTCCTGGTCCTAGGTGCAGCCACATGTGACTGAAATGGGGTTTCCTAGAATGTTTTCAGTCCAGGGGTCCGCAAAAAACGGATGACATACAGATGCATTTCCGTGTGCCATCAGTTTTTCACGGACCCAATGACTTTCTATGGGGCCATGGACCGCAATTTGCGGCCAAGTATAGGACATGTTCTAAAATAAAATGAACGGACACACCGAACTGACAGCACACGGATGAGAATAAAAGGCATTTCGCAATTTTCGCGGACCCATAGAAATGAATGGGTCCGTGCATTGTCCACAAGAATTGCGGAACAGACACGGAAGAAAAACACGGTCGTGTGAATCCTCCCTTAAGCTGCTAAGAGCAACTAATGATGACAGATGCCACCATATCAAGATGTATATGCATACTGCAATGGCCACATCCAGACTCTAGTGATATCCCAAAGCAACTCATTACACAGCCGTATTTTGTCCACTATTATCTTATATTTACTGTATTTTTTGTGTATAATTATTGCCTAATGATTACATAATTACTTTGTTATACTGTTTCTATAGACATAGGGAGCCACAAATGTAAAACTGTGATTGCCAATTGGACTAGCACAGTCTCTTTATCAAGCCCTGGTGATACATTCTTATTACAAGCTTCTTTTATTTACTTATGCAGCCTTTCAAATAAATGCCTGTCTATGTGATACGGACTGTGTTTTTGCTCTGGCTCATAGAGGGTCCCCAGTGGGATATATGAAAAGGGGTTATCAAGATTAGTCAACTCTTTTAGAAAGGTTATCCCATGAAAAATATTCAGCATTTTTCAAACCAGCACCTGGATCTGAATACTTTTCTAACTGCATGTAATTACAAAATTTCCTATAGCTACTGAGTTATTCACTGAAATCTATCTGTATACCGCCACCTGCTGTATGCTCTTTATTTCTCTGTCCTGCCCACTCTGAAGCATATGTTCAGTTCCATCCTTCAACTGCCACCAGCTGCAGAAGATAGGACACATACCCTGTGAAAGGACACCCCCCCCCCCCCAACTGCCAGCTTGAAATAAATCTAGCAGAGCAATCGGAGCAATCTCTGGATCCATGTGAGATACAGGGCTGGTTCTAAGTTTGATATATATAATATTGGATTTTCATTTTTTACATTAATCATGGTGGATGAGTGATTTTGGTAACGCTCATTCATCCCTCATATATATTGTTGTCAGCACATCTCCTGTTTACATGGGGCAATGTGCTGCTGATGAAAGAAACTTTAATGTCGGCATAAAAGATCTGACAAAAAAGTGTTTGCTCATGTGCCGGCTGATTGGCAAGCCTTTTATTGGGCTAATGAGCGCTCTTTTCGGCGGATCATTAACCCAATAAAAGGCCCTTAAGACTAAAGTCTAGTCAATGGTAAGATACAGTAACAAGAGTTCTGCTAAGTACAGTATATGCTACTGAATGTACATTGCATTATGGCGGGTAAGTGAAAAGGTTACATCAAACAGAAAATAATACCTTTAATTTCCCAAGCTCAAACTGGAAGAGATTAGTGCTCGTTGGCTGCAGAAAAACTGCTGGAAACAGCTTGGTGTTTGGTTCAACCTTACAAGAAAGAATGGATTTATTTCAGTAAAACCATCATCTAACACAACATAGTAATTCCCTCTAAGTGAAGCATTATTCAAACACAACAGGAGAGCTCACATAATTCAAGCTGGAAGCCATAATGCCTGTTGTGGGGTAGCAATTTTTCAATCATGTCTGTTCAATTACCTTAATGGAGTTTTGAAATATGACAACTTAGACATACCCACAGCTAAAAGTCTTAAAGATGAATAGGTAAATTGCTATATGAGTTACAGCGGACAAGGTAACGCTCATTTGGCGCATGAATCTAAACATGTTACAGTTAAAATCCTGATCGCGTGTCAAGCTATAAAATCACAACTCTAGCAATACTTTACATACTGCTACAGGATAAAACAGAACAATGTATGAGGACGGTGAGGAACAGGAAGAAGACAAAGTCCATGAAAGAGGTCGTCCGGAATAGCTGACTCTGAGGCCTGTTTCACACTGTCAGTATTCGGTCAGTATTTCGCATCAGTAGTTGTGAGCCAAAACCAGGAGTTGATTCATAACACGAGGGGTTGTTCATATCATGTTTTTATCCCACATTTAACATATAGGACAGATACAAAAGTGGATGCCATGTTTTTTCCATTCTGCAGAGCCCAGCAAATAAATGTATGTGTTAACGCATATGATTTTTTTTTACAATGGAACCTTATGGTGACAGAGGTCACTGTATGACATCCGTCTGAGGCATCAGTCTAACATACACATCATGTGTCCTAATACTGAAAAGCAAAGAATATTTTTTCCTGTTGCAAGCCATGACTGTCAGATTGAATCCAGTTGAAGATGCCCCACCACTGATTAGCAGGCAGCATACATGCAATCTCTTTCTCTGCTTGTCAGAGGAGGAAAATGCCCTTAGGCCCTGTTCACCACATCTCTTGCAGGATACAGTGTCGCCGGATCCTCTACGTCACCGCCAGATCCTCATTGACTGCAATGAGGTCCAGCGGTGATCTGGCCGATTTCTGGCATAAATACCAGGTTTCAGCCAGGCAAAAACCATTGAATGCAACGTTTTTCTTTGTGAACATGTCCTTAGTGATAAGCAGAGAAGAAGCTGCAGATTCTGAGACTGCCTTCTACCTATAGTATACCTTAACCCAGGCATGTCCAGTCTGCGGCCCTCCAGCTGTTCCAAAACTACAACTCCCAGCATGCCTAGATAGCTTACAGCTATTAGGGCATGCTGGGAGTTGTAGTTTTGCAACAGCTGGAGGGCCACAGTTTGGACATGCCTGCTTTAACCTCACAGAAGATGGGACTGGGCTGATTAGAGGTCAGAGAAATCGTGCACATGCATCCCTCCCAGAATATATAGTAAGGTGGCTGTGTGTAGGCAGTTTATTAGGTTATATGTCTTGGTATTTAGTCATTTTATATTGAGTATAAATACAAAATATGATTATTGATGGCAATATTCACAAGCCTTTTGAATGAACTGAATAAACAATATGGCTGAAAACTCATTTATAAAAGTACCTGGTAGCAGGTCCCCAGATCTTTTCCATTGGCTGTGAAGGAGACAAGTCCTGTGGCCAGATCAATAAGGCACCCAATATCAGTATCTACATTGCTGCGGCCCGACCGCTGTGAGCCAGTAGAGAGGTCACCTCCCCAAACCATGTAACAATTGCTTCGTTTAACACTGGAAGGATAAAAAAAGGATATAGGACAGGACATCCAAACACAGGGTAAATTGCTGTTATGTTGCACGTTTCTCATGATATAAATGCTAACGTTGTACTGTGTGCTTGGTGCACTCAGTCTGCAAAGGAACAAGATCCAAGTGTCTATATGACTCTTATGGTGTGCAGAGGTTAAAATCAGGTCCTACCTTTCATGCACTCTGCCCCTCTCATCTCCTAAAGTGACAGTCACAGTGCAGTTCTTGCTTAATTCAAAATGTTCACTATAGAAGTGGTAGTCGGGAGTCACCCATCCTACCCATACCGATGACGGGTCTTGTCCGGCAAATATCCGGACAGAGTAGTAATACAACTGAAGAGAAAAATAGAAACAAATGGAATTTATAGAATGATACAAAATACATTCTTAAAGAGCATGTCCAACTATCACCTGGAAACATATACTATTTTAAGAGATACAACTGTTTGGGATGGTTGGTGGGTAATCACCTTGCTTATGTCCTTTACTGGCAGTCCTACCTTGCTATGCAGTAAGCATAGCATAAAGAATCCCAACTATTGAGGTCAGGTGTTTCAACCACACCCAATGCAAAAAGGTGTATAAAATCAAGCATATAGCCATGCAATCGTCGACAAACACTGGTAGCAGCATACAGTAGGTCATAGAGAATTTTGCTAGATCCGGCAGGGTTCAGCAAAAACGCTTCCGTTACTGATAATACAACCATCTGCATCCGTTATGAACAGATCCGGTTGTATTATATTTAACATAGCCAAGACGGATCCGTCATGAACTCCATTGAAAGTCAAATCGGGGACAGATCCGTTTTCTATTGTGTCAGATTGTGTCAGAGAAAATGGATCCGTCCCCATTGACTTGCATTGGGGGGGTCATGCCGGATTCGTCTTGCTCCGCATCCCAGGACACAAAGTAGACTACAACATGTTGCTGTTTGCTCTCCGGTATGGGAACGCAATCAAACGGAGAGGAATGCATTTTGGAGCATTCCGTTCAGTTCAGTTTTGTTCCCAATGAGGGAACTCAATACTGGAAAACGTAAACGCTAGTGTGAAAGTAGCCTTAGAGATTTTACAAGTGCATGCATCCCAAATGTCCCTCTTTTGGAAGGACAGTCCCTCTTCTTGACTCAAGTCTCTCTGTCCCTCTTTTCTCCTAAATGTCCTTTTTTAATTAAATTCTTATATAACTCGAACCTTGTACGCCGAACACAAGTTCGCTCAGCACAAAGCAAAGTCCATAAAGACATGACTTCATGGGTTTGGTGTAGAGAAACTCCAATGGCCTGCATTGAATCCTGACCTTAACACCATTAAACACTCTGGGGATGAAGTGGAGCATCCATTTTATAATGAACACACTGTATTTAACATTTGTTGAAATTAAGATCAAATAATAAAACTTACTGTAGTTGTGTGAGAAACTTCTTGAAGGGCGTTTCTAAAATCAGATACAAAAACAGTCATCAATATTTTCTAGAAAAAATATTTATATGCATTAAAATATATACATTTATAAATATATATATATATATATATATATATACACATATACAAAGGGAAAAATGGCGGCACTGGCTGCACTAGGAAAAAACGGGTGCACGTTCCTGGGGAATCGACCTCTCACCCCAACCAATATATCCAGAAAAAGGACGGCACTCCAGCAGGATGAAAGTGAAAAACTTCTTTTAATCGACCATACGGTGCAACGTTTCGGCTTAACTGAGCCTTTCTCAAGCCTTGGCTTGAGAAAGGCTCAGTTGAGCCGAAACGTTGCACCGTATGGTCGATTAAAAGAAGTTTTTCACTTTCATCCTGCTGGAGTGCCGTCCTTTTTCTGGATATATATATATATATATATATATATACACACACACACAATAAAATATGTATATACAGTTATTGTATACCAGTCTTCAATGATAAATGTCTCCACTGGAAGACACGCTGCGACTCCTGCAGCAATGCTGCTGCAAAAACCAGCCCATTTCAGGTGCAGGGTTGCCACAAAAAAATTTTTTGTTGCTGTCTGATGTCCAGCAGAGGAAAAAAAAACACGTCTGTAAGTGCTCTCTGAAATTTGCACTGCGAATGTGCCAAAACTGACACACAGTACAAGCAGGGAGGGGGGACCACACCAGTGCTAAGCAGCAGGACAAGGATGTCTGGATGAACAGAAAAGGTCTAGGAAACCTACAGGCAGTACTGTCATTAGAAGATTTCTCTCTTGCTTGGGAGAAATCTGTAAATTACTGCACCACTTGTCACTTTGCCGCACTTGCCAAGTCGCTTCCTGCTTGGCAGGTGATAACTACTGCTAGGACCTGTTACCTTTTCCTGGCCACCTGAAGTGAGTCTTCCTGCTCCTACTAGAATTGGGACCGGTCATCAGAGGGAATGTGGGGAAAGTGTAACACCCCAGAGTGGTGTTACCACTTCTGCGCCCTCTTTATTGGTCTAACCTCATGTCATCTTGTGCATTTATTCCAGGTCCTCCACAATGTGCATTCCTATTTTGTTATGCAACTGTTATGTTCACATGTAATGTGCATGGTTCACCAGCAGGTGGCAGCAAACACAGCAGAGCTGTATGTGGATAGAATGGAACCTTCCATTCCATTCTGGCCCCCCTCTAGAGAGAAGTGGGCGAGTCCTACTTCCTGCAGGAAGGGTTGGGCAGAAGTCCAGTGAGTCTAGCTTACCCCCTGCTAGTGGACAGGTGTGCAGGGGCATGTCTCTGCTAGATGTCCCCACGCCAGCCAGAGCACCTTAAGCTCTGCTGGCCATGAAGCCAAAGCTTAAAGCCTCAGGAGCCAGGAGGGTGATCTTTGAATTATATTGCATCAATTGCATGCACTATTGGAGAAGGTACATTTGCGGTTAGAGAAAGTATATTAGTTGCACTGTGGATTTGTATTATAACTCCTGTGGAGTCCAGTTTACTGCTCGCAAACAAGCAACACGTGGGACGCCACGGTATATGCAGCAAACCCGGTAAATCCAGCGAAACAGTGAGTAAATTTAATGCTGACCATACAAGCAGACAGCAATAGTTGAGCAAGTATATAAGATAATAGAGACTATCTAAAATGAGGAGGATTACAAAAACAGTAATCTACAAATCGTGCATTCAGAGAGGAGTTATAATACAAATCCACAGTGCAACTAATATACTAACCGCAAATGTACCTTCTCCAATAGTGCATGCAATTGATGCAATATAATTCAAAGATCACTGCACACAAGGAAACTGCATATTTTACCTTGATATCAGTCAGGTTGGTGAAGTCATTTAAAAATATTTCCGCTAACATCCAGTCACATGCACCAAGACTGCAGCCTATGTGGAATATACTAAAGGTTTACAGAGATTTTATACTGTATGTTTTATTATAGTATTTTATACTGTTTTATATGAACTGTTTATATGAATAAATATAGGTCTCCATGTGTGACCAAGTGTAGGTGTGCCCTACCACTTTTTATTCAAATTATTATAACTCAGAGTCAGACTACAGAGAGAAAGTGCAGCTTACAGAGGAAGCTATGTTACCTATTCAGCTTATCGGTACAGCAGAGAGAGAGCAAGCAAGCAGAGTTATTGAAGAAGCCTGCCAGTTTAATTCTAAAGCCTGCTGGAACAAAGACAAAGCTTGAAGACTGTTCTGACTCAAGTTATTCTTTTATCCCTCAATTATTCCCCCTATTTATTGCTTCAGAGCCAAAGCCTGGGGTCCATCTGTGTCCAGGTAGGAGCACCGTGACACACAAAGACATGTTAGGCCGCACTATACCACTTGGCATTTCCTACACCTGGGACACGTTATATAGAGGGCCCTAGAGGGAGGCGCCCGTTGCAAAAGCAATGGACCAGCACCAGTCTGTCAGTATGTAATATAAGGTGACACTTCTGTGTGTGTCTTGTGTACAGACAGTATTACACTACAGAAGGGCAGCACAGTGTAGTGACACAAGGCGTCAGGTCAGCTCTGTGTTGGAGAAGTGTACACTGGACTGGAGAGAGCTCTCTGCTGATAAAAGTGATTGCCTTGTTTAGTGCAAATTGGTAACATACATGCACTCAGTGAGCGCCACCATATTGCCAGTTTGCAACCAAAAAGTCAAACTGTGAGCGCTCTCTCCAGTCCAGGCTTCACTTTAACAACACAGAAGGTACGTAGAGTCATTTCTCAGTCTGGAGCTGCGCTACTCTTCTCTAAAGTTCTCTGTCTGTCATAGAGAAAGATTGATGTGCGTGGTGATAGTGCCATTGTTTGTTGGCCAATAAGTTCATTGTCCACCCTAAAGGGCCCTTTACAAGAGGCGGACAATTGAACGGATAATCGCTAACCAGCATTACTAGTAACACTCGTCAGCAATGATCTTGCAGTGTAAATGCACCGCCTACTACTAGATGAACGAGCAGCACAAAAGATCATCGTTTCCCAGTGGCAGATCATGCTGTGTAATCAAAGGGAAACAACGAGACAGTATGGGGGAAGAGCGATGGCATTAGTGTATGCTGTATGGGATGGTTGGGTGAGTAATCGTAAACTTGTAAAAGTCTGCCGATTTAATCTCCATAACCATGCAGATCACACGTGTGTACATGCCAGGCGTACAGAAATGTATGGACTCATTCACTGTTCACACTGTATGCTGGGCACACTTCTTGCATGTTCCCTACTTTCCGAAATAAGCAGAGTTCAGCAATTTTACATAAGATGATTGTCTGTATGAGTCCTCTAGACTTAAATCCTGTTTGGTAAAGGAGTCTTCTGGCAGTAAATAAATGGAACTCAATCAAAGGAGAAGGTGATCTTTAATGTAGAATATGACCATATGGATATACACTATTGGGGTAATTTATCAAACTGGTAGAACTGGTTTAGTTGCCAATAGCAGCCAATAGCAACCTTTCATTTTCCAAAGGAACTGTCCAAAATGAAAGGTGGAATCTGATTCATTGCTATGGGCATTGGGCAACTAATCCAGTTCTACTTTACACTAGTTTGATAAATCTCCCCCTATGTATCCTGTTCCCAAGATATGACATGAAAACCCCCGCCTCTCCTGCAGTCACAAGTCCTTCTAGAAAACCAGCTGAAGCCTTGTGCCCAGTTCATCAGGGTTTTTGATGCACCTTCACAGAGCCCATTTTGTTAAATGCAGGATGCATCTTTTTTTGTATCAGGGGTTAGTGCATTTGTTAGACCTTTGCCAAGGAAATGTACACAAGGTGAGCAGATTTTTTTTCTTGTAAAGTCATGGTTAATTTAATGTATGGCCCATAGAACAAAATACCTCTTCTGGAAGTTCTCCTCATTGCTGAAGGCGGAGTGGAACTCCACAGGCATACTCAGCCTGCAGTATATCATATCTTCATTGCTATTCTGGGTGCCAAAGGTTTTATGGGTCACCTTTAAGCATGGAGGGGCTTCTACAGTTCCATCTTTCCTTGTCACCTAAAAGTAACAAAAAAAATGTGAAAACAGCTTCAGACAATAATATAATCTATGATATAGAATGACATGTCTGTTAATGCATTGAGGATTTAAAGGCTATGTACACTTTTGAGGGGAATTTTTTTATTGTTGCATTGTACTTATTTTGAGCTAAAATAATGTTTTAATTGGTCTTTATTAAAAATATAGAGCCCTTCTTTTTCTGTACAAAGCTGACATGCTGTAGCAGCAGCCTGTGGATTTTATGTATTTTCCGTCATCTGGGGAGCAGACGGACTCCTTATCTCTGTTCTCTGACCTCCTAAACGCTCAATAAAGCTCAGTTCTAGGGATGAGCGAACTCGAACTGTATAGTTCGGGTTCGTACCGAATTTTGGGGTGTCCGTGACACGGACCCGAACCCGGACATTTTCGTAAAAGTCCGGGTTCGGGTTCGGTGTTCGTCGCTTTCTTCGCGCTTTTGTGACGCTTTCTTGGCGCTTTTTGAAAGGCTGCAAAGCAGCCAATCAACAAGCGTCATACTACTTGCCCCAAGAGGCCATCACAGCCATGCCTACTATTGGCATGGCTGTGATTGGCCAGAGCACCATGTGACCCAGCCTCTATTTAAGCTGGAGTCACATAGCGCCGCCCGTCACTCTGCTCTGATTAGCGTAGGGAGAGGTTGCGGCTGCGACAGTAGGGCGAGATTAGGCAGATTAACTCCTCCAAAGGACTTGATTAACTGATCGATCTGCAGCTGTGGATCATTGAGCTGCTGATCCTCAATTGCTCACTGTTTTTAGGCTGCCCAGACCGTTTGTCAGTCACATTTTTCTGGGGTGATCGGCGGCCATTTTGTGTCTTGTGGTGCGCCAGCACAAGCTGCGACCAAGTGCATTTAACCCTCAATGGTGTGGTTGTTTTTTGGCTAAAGCCTACATCAGGGTGAAGCTGTCACACCAAGTGCATTTAACCAGCAATAGTCTGTTTATTTTTTGGCCATATACTACATCAGGGGCAAGCTGCGCCTGTCACCAAGTGCATTTAACCCTCAATGGTGCGTTTGTTTTTTGGCTAAAGCCTACATCAGGGTGAAGCTGTCACACCAAGTGCATTTAACCAGCAATAGTCTGTTTATTTTTTGGCCATATACTACATCAGGGGCAAGCTGCGCCCGTCACCAAGTGCATTTAACCCTCAGTAGTGTGGTTGGTCAAGCTATCACACCAAGTGCATTTAACCAGCAATAGTCTGTTCATTTTTTGGCCATATACTAAATCAGGGGCAAGCTGCGCCCGTCACCAAGTGCATTTAACCAGCAATAGTCTGTTCATTTTTTGGCCATATACTACATCAGGGGCAAGCTGCGCCCGTCACCAAGTGCATTTAACCCTCAGTAGTGTGGTTGGTCAAGCTGTGACACCAAGTGCATTTAACCAGCAATAGTCTGTTCATTTTTTGGCCATATACTACATCAGGGGCAAGCTGCGCCCATCACCAAGTGCATTTAACCAGCAATAGTGTGGTTATTTTTTGGCCATATCCCAGTCTAATTCTGTCACTAAATCCATACCGGTCACCCAGCGCCTAAATACTAGGCCTCAAATTTATATCCCGCTAAATCTCTCGTTACCGCTGTCCTGTTGTGGCTGGGAAAGTTATTTAGTGTCCGTCAAAGCACATTTTTTGTTCTGGGTTGAAATACAATTCCCAATTTAGCAATTTAAAAATTTAGTGGTTTCTGCTGTATCAGAGCTATTTGAAATCTATCCCTAAAAGGGTATATAATATTCAAGGTGCACATAGGGACATTCAGAATAACTTCACACACCCGCTACTGTGCATTTCCAAGTCTAATTCTGTCACTAAACCCATACCTGTCACCCAGCGCCTAAATACTAGGCCTCAAATTCATATCCAGCTAAATCTGTCGTTAGTGCTGTAGCTGGGCGAGTTATTTAGTGTCCGTTCAAGCACATTTCTTGTTCTGGGTTGAAATACAATTCCCAATTTAGCAATTTCATAATTTAGTGGTTTCTGCTATATCAGAGCTATTTGAAATCTATCCCTAAAAGGGTAGATCATATTGAAGGTGCACATAGGGACATTCAGAATAACTTCACACACCCGCTACTGTGCATTTCCAAGTCTAATTCTGTCACTAAACCCATACCTGTCACCCAGCGCCTAAATACTAGGCCTCAAATTTATATCCAGCTAAATCTGTCCTTAGTGCTGTAGCTGGGCGAGTTATTTAGTGTCCGTTCAAGCACATTTCTTGTTCTGGGTTGAAATACAATTCCCAATTTAGCAATTTCATAATTTAGTGGTTTCTGCTATATCAGAGCTATTTGAAATCTATCCCTAAAAGGGTAGATCATATTGAAGGTGCACATAGGGACATTCAGAATAACTTCACACACCCGCTACTGTGCATTTCCAAGTCTAATTCTGTCACTAAACCCATACCTGTCACCCAGCGCCTAAATACTAGGCCTCAAATTTATATCCAGCTAAATCTGTCCTTAGTGCTGTAGCTGGGCGAGTTATTTAGTGTCCGTTCAAGCACATTTCTTGTTCTGGGTTGAAATACAATTCCCAATTTAGCAATTTCATAATTTAGTGGTTTCTGCTATATCAGAGCTATTTGAAATCTATCCCTAAAAGGGTAGATCATATTGAAGGTGCACATAGGGACATTCAGAATAACTTCACACACCCGCTACTGTGCATTCCCAAGTCTAATTCTGTCACTAAACCCATACCTGTCACCCAGCGCCTAAATACTAGGCCTCAAATTTATATCCAGCTAAATCTGTCCTTAGTGCTGTAGCTGGGCGAGTTATTTAGTGTCCGTTCAAGCACATTTCTTGTTCTGGGTTGAAATACAATTCCCAATTTAGCAATTTCATAATTTAGTGGTTTCTGCTATATCAGAGCTATTTGAAATCTATCCCTAAAAGGGTATATAATATTCAAGGTGCACATTGGGTCATTCAGAATAACTTCACACACACCCGCTACTGTGTATTTCCAAGTCTAATTCTGTCACTAAACCCATACCTGTCACCCAGCGCCTAAATACTAGGCCTCAAATTTATATCCAGCTAAATCTGTCCTTAGTGCTGTAGCTGGGCGAGTTATTTAGTGTCCGTTCAAGCACATTTCTTGTTCTGGGTTGAAATACAATTCCCAATTTAGCAATTTCATAATTTAGTGGTTTCTGCTATATCAGAGCTATTTGAAATCTATCCCTAAAAGGGTATATAATATTCAAGGTGCACATTGGGTCATTCAGAATAACTTCACACACACCCGCTACTGTGTATTTCTAAGTCTAATTCTGTCACTAAACCCATACCTGTCACCCAGCGCCTAAATACTAGGCCTCAAATTTATATCCTGCTAAATCTCTCGTTAACGCTGTCCTGTTGTGGCTGGGAAAGTTATTTAGTGTCCGTCAAAGCACATTTTTTGTTCTGGGTTGAAATACAATTCCCAATTTAGCAATTTCATAATTTAGTGGTTTCTGCTATATCAGAGCTATTTGAAATCTATCCCTAAAAGGGTATATAATATTCAAGGTGCACATTGGGTCATTCAGAATAACTTCACACACACCCGCTACTGTGTATTTCTAAGTCTAATTCTGTCACTAAACCCATACCTGTCACCCAGCGCCTAAATACTAGGCCTCAAATTTATATCCTGCTAAATCTCTCGTTAACGCTGTCCTGTTGTGGCTGGGAAAGTTATTTAGTGTCCGTCAAAGCACATTTTTTGTTCTGGGTTGAAATACAATTCCCAATTTAGCAATTTCATAATTTAGTGGTTTCTGCTATATCAGAGCTATTTGAAATCTATCCCTAAAAGGGTATATAATATTCAAGGTGCACATTGGGTCATTCAGAATAACTTCACACACACCCGCTACTGTGTATTTCTAAGTCTAATTCTGTCACTAAACCCATACCTGTCACCCAGCGCCTAAATACTAGGCCTCAAATTTATATCCTGCTAAATCTCTCGTTAACGCTGTCCTGTTGTGGCTGGGAAAGTTATTTAGTGTCCGTCAAAGCACATTTTTTGTTCTGGGTTGAAATACAATTCCCAATTTAGCAATTTCATAATTTAGTGGTTTCTGCTATATCAGAGCTATTTGAAATCTATCCCTAAAAGGGTATATAATATTCAAGGTGCACATTGGGTCATTCAGAATAACTTCACACACACACGCTTCTGTGCATTTCCAAGTCTAATTCTGTCACTAAATCCATACCGGTCACCCAGCGCCTAAATACTAGGCCTCAAATTTATATCCCGCTGAATTTGAATACAATACATTGGGCCAAATAATATATTTGTTGTTGTGGTGAACCATAACAATGAGAAAAACATCTAGTAAGGGACGCGGACGTGGACATGGTCGTGGTGGTGTTAGTGGACCCTCTGGTGCTGGGAGAGGACGTGGCCGTTCTGCCACATCCACACGTCCTAGTGTACCAACTACCTCAGGTCCCAGTAGCCGCCAGAATTTACAGCGATATATGGTGGGGCCCAATGCCGTTCTAAGGATGGTAAGGCCTGAGCAGGTACAGGCATTAGTCAATTGGGTGGCCGACAGTGGATCCGGCACGTTCACATTATCTCCCACCCAGTCTTCTGCAGAAAGCGCACAGATGGCGCCTGAAAACCAACCCCATCAGTCTGTCACATCACCCCCATGCATACCAGGGAAACTGTCTCAGCCTCAAGTTATGCAGCAGTCTCTTATGCTGTTTGAAGACTCCGCTGGCAGGGTTTCCCAAGGGCATCCACCTAGCCCTTCCCCAGCGGTGAAAGACATAGAATGCACTGACGCACAACCACTTATGTTTCCTGATGATGAGGACATGGGAATACCACCTCAGCATGTCTCTGATGATGACGAAACACAGGTGCCAACTGCTGCGTCTTTCTGCAGTGTGCAGACTGAACAGGAGGTCAGGGATCAAGACTGGGTGGAAGACGATGCAGGGGACGATGAGGTCCTAGACCCCACATGGAATGAAGGTCGTGCCACTGACTTTCACAGTTCGGAGGAAGAGGCAGTGGTGAGACCGAGCCAACAGCGTAGCAAAAGAGGGAGCAGTGGGCAAAAGCAGAACACCCGCCGCCAAGAGACTCCGCCTGCTACTGACCGCCGCCATCTGGGACCGAGCACCCCAAAGGCAGCTTCAAGGAGTTCCCTGGCATGGCACTTCTTCAAACAATGTGCTGACGACAAGACCCGAGTGGTTTGCACGCTGTGCCATCAGAGCCTGAAGCGAGGCATTAACGTTCTGAACCTGAGCACAACCTGCATGACCAGGCACCTGCATGCAAAGCATGAACTGCAGTGGAGTAAACACCTTAAAACCAAGGAAGTCACTCAGGCTCCCCCTGCTACCTCTTCTGCTGCTGCCGCCTCGGCCTATTCTGCTGCTGCCGCCTCGGCCTCTTCCTCCGCCTCTGGAGGAACGTTGGCACCTGCCGCCCAGCAAACAGGGGATGTACCACCAACACCACCACCACCACCTCCGTCACCAAGCGTCTCAACCATGTCACACGCCAGCGTTCAGCTCTCCATCTCACAAACATTTGATAGAAAGCGTAAATTCCCACCTAGCCACCCTCGATCCCTGGCCCTGAATGCCAGCATTTCTAAACTACTGGCCTATGAAATGCTGTCATTTAGGCTGGTGGACACAGACAGCTTCAAACAGCTCATGTCGCTTGCTGTCCCACAGTATGTTGTTCCCAGCCGGCACTACTTCTCCAAGAGAGCCGTGCCTTCCCTGCACAACCAAGTATCCGATAAAATCAAGTGTGCACTGCGCAACGCCATCTGTAGCAAGGTCCACCTAACCACAGATACGTGGACCAGTAAGCACGGCCAGGGACGCTATATCTCCCTAACTGCACACTGGGTAAATGTAGTGGCAGCTGGGCCCCAGGCGGAGAGCTGTTTGGCGCACGTCCTTCCGCCGCCAAGGATCGCAGGGCAACATTCTTTGCCTCCTGTTGCCACCTCCTCCTTCTCGGCTTCCTCCTCCTCTTCTTCCACCTGCTCATCCAGTCAGCCACACACCTTCACCACCAACTTCAGCACAGCCCGGGGTAAACGTCAGCAGGCCATTCTGAAACTCATATGTTTGGGGGACAGGCCCCACACCGCACAGGAGTTGTGGCGGGGTATTGAACAACAGACCGACGAGTGGTTGCTGCCGGTGAGCCTCAAGCCCGGCCTGGTGGTGTGTGATAATGGGCGAAATCTCGTTGCAGCTCTGGGACTAGCCAATTTGACGCACATCCCTTGCTTGGCGCATGTGCTGAATTTGGTGGTGCAGAAGTTCATTCACAACTACCCCGACATGTCAGAGCTGCTGCATAAAGTGCGGGCCGTCTGTTCGCGCTTCCGGCGTTCACATCCTGCTGCTGCTCGCCTGTCTGCGCTACAGCGTAACTTCGGCCTTCCCGCTCACCGCCTCATATGCGACGTGCCCACCAGGTGGAACTCCACCTTGCACATGCTGGACAGACTGTGCGAGCAGCAGCAGGCCATAGTGGAGTTTCAGCTGCAGCACGCACGGGTCAGTCGCACTACAGAACAGCACCACTTCACCACCAATGACTGGGCCTCCATGCGAGACCTGTGTGCCCTGTTGCGCTGTTTCGAGTACTCCACCAACATGGCCAGTGGCGATGACACCGTTATCAGCGTTACAATACCACTTCTATGTCTCCTTGAGAAAACACTTAGGGCGATGATGGAAGAGGAGGTGGCCCAGGAGGAGGAGGAGGAGGAGGAGGAAGAGGGGTCATTTTTAGCACTTTCAGGCCAGTCTCTTCGAAGTGACTCAGAGGGAGGTTTTTGGCAACAGCAGAGGCCAGGTACAAATGTGGCCAGCCAGGGCCCACTACTGGAGGACGAGGAGGACGAGGATGAGGAGGAGGTGGAGGAGGATGAGGATGAAGCATGGTCACAGCGGGGTGGCACCCAACGCAGCTCGGGTCCATCACTGGTGCGTGGCTGGGGGGAAAGGCAGGACGATGACGATACGCCTCCCACAGAGGACAGCTTGTCCTTACCCCTGGGCAGCCTGGCACACATGAGCGACTACATGCTGCAGTGCCTGCGCAACGACAGCAGAGTTGCCCACATTTTAACCTGTGCGGACTACTGGGTTGCCACCCTGCTGGATCCACGCTACAAAGACAATGTGCCCACCTTACTTCCTGCACTGGAGCGTGATAGGAAGATGCGCGAGTACAAGCGCACGTTGGTAGACGCGCTACTGAGAGCATTCCCAAATGTCACAGGGGAACAAGTGGAAGCCCAAGGCCAAGGCAGAGGAGGAGCAAGAGGTCGCCAAGGCAGCTGTGTCACGGCCAGCTCCTCTGAGGGCAGGGTTAGCATGGCAGAGATGTGGAAAACTTTTGTCAACACGCCACAGCTAACTGCACCACCACCTGATACGCAACGTGTTAGCAGGAGGCAACATTTCACTAACATGGTGGAACAGTACGTGTGCACACCCCTCCACGTACTGACTGATGGTTTGGCCCCATTCAACTTCTGGGTCTCTAAATTGTCCACGTGGCCAGAGCTAGCCTTTTATGCCTTGGAGGTGCTGGCCTGCCCGGCAGCCAGCGTTTTGTCTGAACGTGTATTCAGCACGGCAGGGGGCGTCATTACAGACAAACGCAGCCGCCTGTCTACAGCCAATGTGGACAAGCTGACGTTCATAAAAATGAACCAGGCATGGATCCCACAGGACCTGTCCGTCCCTTGTCCAGATTAGACATTAACTACCTCCCCATAACCATATATTATTGGACTCCAGGGCACTTCCTCATTCAATCCTATTTTTATTTTCATTTTACCATTATATTGCGAGGCTACCCAAAGTTGAATGAACCTCTCCTCTGCCTGTGTGCTAGGCCTAAATATATGCCAATGGACTGTTGCAGTGGTGGCTGACATGAAGCCTGATTCTCTGCTATGACATGCAGACTAATTCTCTGCTGACATGAAGCCAGATTGTCTGTTACGGGACCTCTCTCCTCTGCCTGGGTGCTGGGCCTAAATTTATGACAATGGACTGTTGCAGTGGTGGCTGACGTGAAGCCTGATTCTCTGCTATGACATGCAGACTGATTCTCTGCTGACATGAAGCCAGATTGTCTGTTACGGGACCTCTCTGCTCTGCCTGTGTGCTAGGCCTAAATATATGCCAATGGACTGTTGCAGTGGTGGGTGACGTGAAGCCTCATTCTCTGCTATGACATGCAGACTGATTCTCTGCTGACATGAAGCCAGATCGTCTGTTACGGGACCTCTCTGCTCTGCCTGTGTGCTAGGCCTAAATATATGCCAATGGACTGTTGCAGTGGTGGGTGACGTGAAGCCTCATTCTCTGCTATGACATGCAGACTGATTCTCTGCTGACATGAAGCCAGATTGTCTGTTACGGGACCTCTCTCCTCTGCCTGTGTGCTAGGCCTAAATATATGCCAATGGACTGTTGCAGTGGTGGCTGACGTGAAGCCTCATTCTCTGCTATGACATGCAGACTGATTCTCTGCTGACATGAAGCCAGATCGTCTGTTACGGGACCTCTCTGCTCTGCCTGTGTGCTAGGCCTAAATATATGCCAATGGACTGTTGCAGTGGTGGGTGACGTGAAGCCTCATTCTCTGCTATGACATGCAGACTGATTCTCTGCTGTCATGAAGCCAGATTGTCTGTTACGGGACCTCTCTGCTCTGCCTGTGTGCTAGGCCTAAATATATGCCAATGGACTGTTGCAGTGGTGGGTGACGTGAAGCCTCATTCTCTGCTATGACATGCAGACTGATTCTCTGCTGACATGAAGCCAGATCCTCTGTTACGGGACCTCTCTCCTCTGCCTGTGTGTGTGCTGGGCCTAAATATATGCCAATGGACTGTTGCAGTGGTGGCTGACGTGAAGCCTCATTCTCTGCTATGACATGCAGACTGATTCTCTGCTGACATGAAGCCAGATTCTCTGTTACGGGACCTCTCTCCTCTGCCTGTGTGTGTGCTGGGCCTAAATATATGCCAATGGACTGTTGCAGCGGTGGCTGACGTGAAGCCTCATTCTCTGCTATGACATGCAGACTGATTCTCTGCTGACATGAAGCCAGATTCTCTGTTACGGGACCTCTCTCCTCTGCCTGTGTGTGTGCTGGGCCTAAATATATGCCAATGGACTGTTGCAGTGGTGGCTGACGTGAAGCCTCATTCTCTGCTATGACATGCAGACTAATTCTCTGCTGACATGAAGACAGATTCTCTGTTACGGGACCTCCCTCCTCTGCCTGGGTGCTGGGCCTAAATATATGCCAATGGACTGTTGCAGTGGTGGCTGACGTGAAGCCTCATTCTCTGCTATGACATGCAGACTAATTCTCTGCTGACATGAAGACAGATTCTCTGTTACGGGACCTCTCTCCTCTGCCTGTGTGTGTGCTGGGCCTAAATATATGCCAATGGACTGTTGCAGTGGTGGCTGACGTGAAGCCTCATTCTCTGCTATGACATGCAGACTGATTCTCTGCTGACATGAAGCCAGATTCTCTGTTACGGGACCTCTCTCCTCTGCCTGTGTGTGTGCTGGGCCTAAATATATGCCAATGGACTGTTGCAGTGGTGGCTGACGTGAAGCCTCATTCTCTGCTATGACATGCAGACTAATTCTCTGCTGACATGAAGACAGATTCTCTGTTACGGGACCTCCCTCCTCTGCCTGGGTGCTGGGCCTAAATATATGCCAATGGACTGTTGCAGTGGTGGCTGACGTGAAGCCTCATTCTCTGCTATGACATGCAGACTGATTCTCTGCTGACATGAAGACAGATTCTCTGTTACGGGACCTCTCTCCTCTGCCTGTGTGTGTGCTGGGCCTAAATATATGCCAATGGACTGTTGCAGTGGTGGCTGACGTGAAGCCTCATTCTCTGCTATGACATGCAGACTGATTCTCTGCTGACATGAAGCCAGATTCTCTGTTACGGGACCTCTCTCCTCTGCCTGTGTGTGTGCTGGGCCTAAATATATGCCAATGGACTGTTGCAGTGGTGGCTGACGTGAAGCCTCATTCTCTGCTATGACATGCAGACTAATTCTCTGCTGACATGAAGACAGATTCTCTGTTACGGGACCTCCCTCCTCTGCCTGGGTGCTGGGCCTAAATATATGCCAATGGACTGTTGCAGTGGTGGCTGACGTGAAGCCTCATTCTCTGCTATGACATGCAGACTAATTCTCTGCTGACATGAAGACAGATTCTCTGTTACGGGACCTCTCTCCTCTGCCTGGGTGCCGGGGCCTAAATATCTGAGAATGGACTGTTCCAGTGGTGGGTGACGGGAAGCCAGATTATCTGCTATGGAACCTCTCTCCAATTGATTTTGGTTAATTTTTATTTATTTAATTTTTATTTTAATTCATTTCCCTATCCACATTTGTTTGCAGGGGATTTACCTACATGTTGCTGCCTTTTGCAGCCCTCTAGCTCTTTCCTGGGCTGTTTTACAGCCTTTTTAGTGCCGAAAAGTTCGGGTCCCCATTGACTTCAATGGGGTTCGGGTTCGGGACGAAGTTCGGATCGGGTTCGGATCCCGAACCCGAACATTTCCGGGATGTTCGGCCGAACTTCTCGAACCCGAACATCCAGGTGTTCGCTCAACTCTACTCAGTTCTTATCTTACTGATAAGAATGCAGCTTAAATAAGCGTTTATGAATTCTCAGTAGTTTAGAGATAAGGCTTATTAGACGACCGGCACAAAGTGAAAGTGAAAGTCACACAGTTAGAAAAACACAACCCTTTCTTACAGAATGACTGAATATTTTTAATAAAGGCCAATTAAACATATGCTTTTTAGCCAAAAATAAGTAAAATGCAACCGTAAACAAAAAATGCCTCCAAAGGTGTACATAGCCTTTAAAGGGAGTCTGTCACCTACTTTGAGCATTTAAGACCGCTCATCTCATATTATAGCACAGTTGCCCAACATAAAAATGGTACCTCTCTTTTGTCTGTCCCACATAGACGAGCTGAAAAAAAACACTTTATAAAGATATGCAGATTAGGTCTCACAAGTGACCAGGAAAGGCGTTATGGCTGTAAGTGCCCAGGCCCCTCTCTGATATGTCAGCATAATCACTCCCCTTGGAGTCCTCTGGCACGCCTTCCTCTGCTACTTCATTCTCCTCCTCCTCTGCTTAGAGATCTTGTGCGAGCACCGGTCACCGCTGGGTCCGCGCATGTGCACTGCTCTGTCCACTATGGGAAGAGGCACTGATCTTAACAATGCACATGCGTGTGCCTGGCAGTGATGCTTACCTGCTATTTATTTTCCCCAGAGGTTGCTGCTTTTTGGCTCAGCTCTAGTAGGGTAGAACTGTGATCTGTGACTACCTGCTTAGCTAAGGTCATGCAGGGAGTCTGTGGTAGTCTGAGACACACCTCCTGTCTCATCACTATTATTGGGTACAAGCGTCCATATTCGTAGAAATGCTCGATCCCAATAACTGGCCCATATTATCATTCGGTCTAATCACAGACTTCTTGGAGAATCTATGGCAGCGTGTCAGGACGAAAGATGCATGATTACAGGCTGCATATCTCCCCTTGTAATTCGAAATGTGCTGGTAATAATGGACTTAAAATGTAACTTTTAATACTCTATGATAATAAAAATAATACCAAGCAGGGAATGGATGTTGCAATATGAAGGAATGAGAAAAACTGGGCTGTAAGTACCTCAATGTGAGGATGATTTTTTGGCACGTTGACAAAGGTTGGTAAGCGCTTGCTGAACCACATGGCTACATCTCTGTTCATGTTGACAGCAAACGGTTGGAAGCCCTCCTGTAGGCCACACATTGTGTAGTATTTGAACGTGCTGGCATCTTTACCAAAATTCAAGCGACCAATCTGAGACAACCCAAGGGAGCAGACAGGGACAAAACCTGCGGAACACATGTATAGGAAATGAACTGAACAGATGGCAAGATCTCCAGGTAAAATCCTTTCACAATCTGTTTCCAGGACTTTAAGTTGCGTTCATGAAAAATACAATATAGTACATTGCAGAAAACATTATTTCTCAATGGTTAAAAACTGTATATGTCAAAAATCCACATAACATGTAGGATGGATACTACAAGACTGTCAAATAATATTACAATTCTATCGGGGTCACATAATTACTGTTCTGCTCTACCATGTGCCTGTCTGTGCTTATTTGAACCACTCCTTGTAGAAAAAGCTTAAAAGGGGTTGTCTCACTTCAGCAAATGGCATTTATCATGTAGATAAAGTAAATACAAGGTACTTACTAATGTAATGTGATTGTCCATATTGTCTCCTTTGCTAGCATTTTTCCATCACATTTTAACTGCACGACCACCACCGCTAGATTGCAGGGTGGTCATAACCCCTGGATACGAGCTGTGCATAATGTGATGGAAAAATTAATCAAGCCAGCAAAGGAGGCAATATGGACAATCACATTACATTAGTAAGTGTCTTGTATTAACTTTCACTTCAGTAAATTGCATTTATCATGTAGAGAGACACCCCCTTTAAAGTATTTGCCAAAAAAGCTCATTTATTGTGAGCTGAGCATGCCAGGATCTGAGTCATCATGAGAATTCGCTGGTGGCCAAGGATGAATTAGTGATATCCATTAAAGAATGCGATATTGTCAGTGTAGACTCTCATTTTCTCTCAGCAGTAATTAATCTATTGGCTTCTGATGAAATGCAGCAAAGGAAGGACAAAATGTTTGCAGCTACAGTATGTAAATATATACAGATCTTTCACAGATGACTAATTAATGGCATTTTACTGTTGGACGCCTGCATTGTTAAACCTGGCACAAGCAAACAAGCAAATACTTCCATGAAGTTTATGAGACCACAAATACTTGAAATGACTTGGACCATTTATAACTGGTATATCCTCCTTTAGTGTCCGATAATGTTAACTACCCGCTGTAGCAGCTCACCCGCAAGCTATATATTAATTTAAGTATACTTTATTAATATATATATATATATATATATATATATATATATATAGCGATGAAAATTTCAGAGCAGCACTCCTAGTAGAAAATGTGTGGGTGCCAGCGGTGAACACACCTTACCAAGGTGTAAATTCTAGAATAAATAAAAGACACCGCAGCACGTCCGTTTGGTGAAAGAAGTGGAACCCTTTATTCACCTGTGCGACGTTTCGGTCCGCTCACTGGTCCCAGTGAGCGGACCGAAACGTCGCACAGGTGAATAAAGGGTTCCACTTCTTTCACCAAACGGACGTGCTGCGGTGTCTTTTATTTATTCTATATATATATATATATACACAGTACCGCAGTCTACAGGGAAAATCTATCCTGGAGTACTCAGCTTCATGTGAGCATGGTGTATGCGTTTCATCACTATTATATTTTGCAGTTGTTACTGGCACTATGTATCTTATTATAGAAAGCAGTACATATATTTTTATTATAAAAGCTATGATATCTGATTGGTTGCTATGAGCAACTAAGGCAGTTTTCTTTTACACCACTTTTGATAAATCTCCCCCATATATTGTATATGTTAAATGGCATGGAAACCTTATGAACCATGGTCTTATTATTCAAATCCAAATAATCATACCTAAAAATATTCTAAGGCTACTTTCATACTTGCGGTAGTGTGAGAGAGCAAGCAATTCCGTCGCCGCAACTGCCTGCCGGATCCGGTAAAACGTATGCCAAAAATCGCAGCATGTTCTATATTGTGCGTTTCTCATGCAACGCAGGCCCCATAGAAATAAAAGTGGCTGCTTGAAAATCACATTGCATCCACAAGCAAGTGCGGAAGCGATGCGATTTTCACGGATGGTTGCTAAGGAGACGAGGGATAAGTGATCCGGGACCCCATTTACTTTATTATTTTCCATTATAACATGGTTATAATGGAAAATAATAGCATTCTTTAATACAGAATGTAAAATCAAATGTCAATTGAGGGTTAAAAAATAATAAAAACATTACTCGCCCCATTCACTTGATCGCTCATCCGAGATCCTCTTCTTTCTTCTTCTTAAAGAACCTGCAAAAGGACCTTCTATCTTCATTCAGCAGGACCTTCGCTGACGTCACCGCATTCACCATATTGTGTGCGCAATGAAGTCAGCGAAGGTCCTTTTGCAGGTCCTTCAAGAAGAACAAAGAAGAGGATCCCGGATGCGCAATCAAGTGGATGGGGTGAGTAATGTTTTTATTATTTTTTAACCCTCAATTGACATTTGACTTAACATTCTGTATTAAAGAATGCTATTATTTTCCATTATAACCATGTTATAATGGAAAATAATAAAATCTACAGAAAACCAAACCCAAACCTGAACGTCAGTGAAGAAGTCCGGGTTCAGGTCTGGGTACCAAACATTCAGTTTTTTATCACGTGCGTGCAAAACGCATGCACTCGCGCGGAAAAAACTGAAGAATGCAACAACTTTCCCTGAACGCACCCGCATCCTATCCGGCCCTCACCCACAATGCCCATGTGAAAGAGGCCTTACCCTGTATCCTGTGGATAGGGGTAAGTATTTACCATGGAACAACCCACTTAAAGAGTAACTACACTTTGTAAAAATGTTTGATATGTCATAGCAACAAATCAAAGGTGTAGATTGGTGGGGTCTGAGCTCTGAAGGCCGTCTCTCCTTACTGCTTAAGATTGCCTCAAGAGAAAGTCCACAAGGCTGTTTTCAGATCTGTATTTAGTAGTGAGGAGAGACAACCTTCGGTTGTAAACTTCTCATTCATCATTTTAGTGATCGGCAGGGCACTTGGATCCTGCAGAAGAAAACTTTTGATGAGTTACTATGACACATATGTGAACGCACCCTTGAGATCACAGGCTTCCATTTAACATTCAGCATTTACTTAACCTCAGGTATTAACACTAAACATGGAACCTTTTTTTTCGTAATGACCAGAAACGATAGCCAGCTGGTTCAAAAAATTGAAAGGTTAGGATTAGTACAGTCTTCACTTCCCTGTATTTTTCTTCATTACTGGGCATCTTACTTGTCTGTATTTTATCACCCAGGGGGTTATTTCCCTTCTTTAGCAAATATATAAAAGAAATCTCTGTAATTCACAGAAATTACTATCTGCTCCTCAATCTCTATGGCTCCTTAAATACTGGATGGGCATTCTACATTGTTAGGACATGTGTGTGAATCTTGATTATGCATAGTTCCCTTGCAGATACTAGCCTACTATAAAGCAGTGATTTCCAATCTGTGGCTCTCCAGCTGTTGCAAAACTACAACTCCTTTCATTCTCTGATTGCTGCAGACTTTCAGTGCATGATGGACATTGTAGTTGTTCAACAGCTGGAGAGCCACAGGTTAAGGAGGGAGATGCACAATTTTTGAATAGTTTGTCAAAACCAAATAAAGTCTTTGAGAGAAGATGTGAGGTACTGTGTTAGCATCTAGCAAAAAATATCTGCAAGGATTTTGTATGTTCCCATTGTGTTTGTGTTTCTCTGGGTACACGTTTCTTCCCAAACTCCAGGGACATATTGGTTGTAACTGGCTTATGACATTTGCCCTTGTGTGTGCAGGTCCAACATTTTCCAAAAATTCATATTAGTACTTACCATTCTCTATTTCAAAGTCAGCAAATGCTAGCTCTGACCCCTGATTTGTGATTAGAAGTTCTCCATTTAACGTGAAAATCATTGATTTATCTTCCAAGTTAATCATGGATCCTACAACATCTCCGGGCTGCCAGTTTCGACCAAAGAATGAGCTTCCCATGTTCCAACACTGTCCCTGTTAACAGCAAAACATTGGTTGTCCTCCATGGTGGATATGTTGTACAGCTCTTTGGATAAATATTACTGTTGTATAAGCTGCCTAATCTATGTTTTAACAACTTAATGTCTGTTAAAGTTTCATGAGATATGAGCAACTGCAGTTTAACAAATAAATAATAAACCTATTTACAAATGGTACAAAAATATGTTAAAGGGAATTAATGTTAAAAAGTTTTTGCAATAGGTACACCAAAATAAATATCCACCAAAATCTTAAAGGGGTTGTCCAAGATAATAAAAAATCTCGGACAAGCCCTATAATTGTTTAAAATAAAAAAAAAACATGTTAGATGCTGGTGTATGGCAAATGCCCACTGCAGACAATCACTGTCCTCAGCATCAAACAATCACAGTCCTTAAAGGGGTTCTCCGGGAATTAAGAAAATGAAAATACTTAAATATTACTTTATTATAAATATATTCTCAAATACCTTTCATTATTTATAATGGCTCGTTGTGTCTGGGGAGCAATCATCAGGAAAAACAAAATGGCTGCTGTCCCATTAGTTCACACAAAACCTGTCCTGATCACACATGAGGACAAGTTACTTTACAACACTAAGGTAAAGAGCTGCCGCATCCTCCTCTCTACTTGTCAGGGATTATGATCCTGATTCTGAATACAGAGGAGAACTTTAGCTGAATCTCTGGGGAATTTAGTTCATGAGGAGACATGAAATACAGATAGGACGGACAGGCTGTGGTAATGGAGACTGTAAACAAGTGCTGCTGCTCATTATCCTCACCCTCCTAATCATCTCCATTCCCAAAGAGATTCACCTGTATTCAGGATCATGATTCCTGACAAGCAGAGCACAGAGGAGGATGAGGCAGCTCTATGGCTCGTTGTGGTGAAGTAATTTGTCCTCCTGTGTGAGTAGGACAGGTTTTGTGTGTACTGATAGGACGGCAGACATTTTATTTCTCCTAATGATTGCTCCCTAGACAAAACGAGCCATTATAACTTATGAAAGGTATTTGTGAATATATTTATTATAAAATAATATTTAAGTATTTTTATTTTTTTTATTCCTGGAGAATCCCTTTAAGCAACTGTAGGGCTTGCCCATGATTCTTTACTATTGGTCATTTATTACAAAACCAGAAATGAGGGAGATAGCCAAAAGGTTTGGTAATCTGATTTGTAAACTTTTTTTTTTGGAGTGGTTAGACTAGCAAAGGATAAATGGTAAATTTATAGGTTTAAGCATATTTATTTCTGGTATTATGAAATGGAAATCTCAGTATAATCAGCTCTTCATAGCTTAAAGGTAAGGCTACTTTCACACCTGCGTTCGATCGGATCCGTTCTGAACGGATCCGCTCATATTAATGCAGACGGTGGCTCCGTTCAGAACGGATCCGTCTGCATTAGAACTTAGAACATTTTTCTAAGTCTGAAAGTAGCCTGAGCGGATCCGTTCAGACTTTACATTGAAAGTCAATGGGGGACAGATCCGCTTGAAGATTGAGCCATATGGTGTCATCTTCAAGCGGATCCGTCCCCATTGACTTACATTGTAAGTCGGAACGGATCCGCTCGCCTCCGCACGGCCAGGCGGACACCCGAACGCTGCTTGCAGCGTTCAGGTGTCCGCTCACTGAGCGGAGCGGAGGCTGAGCGCTGGCAGGCGGATGCATTCTCAGTGGATCCGCCTCCACTGAGAATGCATTAGGGCTGGACGGATGCGTTCGGGGCCGCTTGTGAGCCCCTTCAAACGGAACTCACGAGCGGACACCTGAACGCAGGTGTGAAAGGAGCCTTACACCACACAGTGCTATGCAATGTACCCAAGTGTGAGGTCACTTACTCTGCTTCCCTCAAATACAAATGCCCGATCGTCTGCTCCAAGTTCAATGTCAGGTCTACAACTGGGCCTGGCCCAGCCTACACGCATATCACCTCCGGTCACCACCTCAAACTCAAAATACCACTTTCCTGACTTCACAGCATAGGTCTGTTCCAACCTAAAGAAGCGTATCTTATCTATGCCGACTCGTTCCATCATTTGGTCAGCTGCAGAGACAAAAAGAAGTAAGGAAAATGTAAGTATATAAAATAATGAGAACTGCATGGTGCCAACGTCTAGATGCAAAAGAGTTTTAAATGCAAAATATTAGCACTATAAAATGGGAAAGACATTTTAACCCCTGAAAGGGAGTCATTTCCATCTGTGCCCCTCCATTACTCATGCATCTGTACATTGTTGAAGGATTTTCTAAAGGGCAACTAATATAGTGGTCTATTAGCATTTGGAACTCAAGAGTCCATACGCTACACATAGCACCACTCTCTTTTTGGAAATTAGGTCTTATTGCTCTGGAAGCCCTCTCTTTATGAAAAAAAAAAAGTCTTACCGTGCACAATTGAGAGTAATAAGACATTTTTTCCCCTCCTGGATACGACTGAGCAAACATCACTTTTTTGCCCTATGTTTGGGGTCGTTTTACATCACATTTTTGCCAGCCGTTTAACGTATATGTTGGAAAAAAAACGATCCAAAAGCGTAGCACACCATGCTTTTCCATCTTGCAGAGTCCAGTAAAAAAACATACAATGGAACTGTATGGTGACAGATGCCACTGTATGGAATAAGTCTGAAGAATCTGTTCTACTTATTTTTTGTATATGTTAAATGTAAGACAAAAACGTGGCGTGAACCCAGCCTAACAAGGTCAAACTTTTTTCCCCTCTCCTTGTGGTACATGTATGTACAGTTTATGTCAAGTAATATGCTGTGAAATCAAAACTGGAAGGGGGGGGGGGCATCTCTGGGGCCCCAAGCAGAATTATGCCTTAAGCAAAGACATTTTTTGAAAAATAAAATACAATATTAACCCATGATATAACACCATATATTGCTGATAATAGCAGATATAATACTGATAAAACTGTCTGTGAGGGATATATTTATCCTGTATATCCTGTATTATCAATAATATACAGAGTTTTTACCTCACAGAGACTGTTTTATCAATGTTCTATCCTGTCTGTACTCTGAGAGTTATCAATGTGTTATCTGTGGTGTTACGTAGGACTGCAGGTGACATCTACTACATTGTCTGTACTCAGAGAATGTTCGTTGTATTGCATGAGACTGCAGGTAACATCTACTATGTACTAGAGAGTACATAGTAGACATCTACTATGAGTACTAGGGAGATAGCAGTAGTGGTGCTCAAAGCGCTACAGCCTGCCCCTTGGTGCTCTAACTGCTTGATTTGCATAGCGATAAAAATACTCATCTTGGGAACACTGCAGCCTACAAAGGTTATCTTTTTAATCACTATGATTAACCCTACCAGGTAATTTGACTGGTTTAATGGGGTTGATCATGCTGACAGAAGCTCTTTAAAAATTGTACTAATTAAGCTTATATTGTCTGTTTACATTTTTCATGGAAATAACATTTTTAGGTACAGTATGTGACTGTGTACCTGAAAAGTTAAAGTTATACCAAGTTGTTAGATGATATCTGTATTTTAGTTTTAAGGTCTGCTTTCTCAGACATTCCTGCTGGTCAGATATATGCTCCATTCATTTCTATGGGAGCGCCAGAGATAGCAGAGTACAGAAATAAGTGGAGCAGTGGAGCGCATTTACAACTATCCACTCTGTCCATTTCAGGGGGCTCTAGGGTAGGGGGTCCCCATTCTCTTGATCTATGGGATTCCCTGCAATAGGACCTCCACCGTTCTAATAGTTATCCCCTATACCAGGCATCCTCAAACTGCAGCGCTCCAGCTGTTGTAAAACTACAACTCCCACATTGCCCTGCTGTAGGCTGATACCTGTAGGCTGTTCGGGTATGCTGGGAGTTGTAGTTTTGCAACAGCTGGAGGGCCGCAGTTTGAGGATGCCTGCCCTATTCTGTGGATAGGGGATAACGTTCTCTCACCCAAATAGTAGTTTTGACCTAAGTGGGTATTCTTAAGAATGCTGTAACCTGTGTGCCCGTATCTACTACCCATCCCTCTCATACCCTTATCCTCTAATCCCTCTTATACACATATATAGCTTCATTTCTTAGAATATATAACTGTTTTATCAGGTCCATTGAGTAAAATAAATTAAAATCCACATTTTAATGCAAGAAAACTGGAGAAAGACCTGGGGGGCTTGGTATACTTTCGCAAGGTGCTGTTTTTAGTGGTTCTCACTTGCATAAGTCTTTATACAGCTCTCCAAGAAGCAAGTCGATTTATAATGAATATTGGTGCTTTTGCAGTTCTCCTTTTAAATAGTTATCCATTTATTTTACTTTTGGACCCAGTTAAAGGAGTTGTCTGGCTCTTGAGGCCCTTAAAATATTATACTCATCTGTCTGTAATCCTGCCGCTGTTCCATTCCATGAAGGAACAAGAAGCATCTTGGTCCTGTGGTGGTTGCGGCTGATTACAGGCCTCAGCGGTTTAATCGGCTTGAACAGTATGTCAGTGGACAGGCGAGTGGGTTATTATGTTAAGGGGCAAACATTAGGAACCGAGGGGTTGCCTGTTCTAAGGCAGGACAATCCTGTTAAATGAATTGTACATGGAAAACTTACTGATTTCTTGGTCTGGTGGCTCGATATTATAGCCATATCCAATAAATGTTCTGACAGCTTCTCGTAAACTGTCTCTATTAGATTTCTTAGTTCGCTCATCAAGTAAAGCATATGGCACCAAACGAGGGTTTCGTTTATTCTTCAGATCCTAAAGAAATACGACATAACTTTTTGAAACATTCAGGATCTTTCTAAGGGCTTGTTCACATGAACATATTTTGCGTTCCGTATACGGGCCATTTTCTGCGTTCCACATACAGTCCGTATACGGAACCATTCATTTCAACGGGTCTGCAAAAGATGCGGACAGCACTCTGTGTGCTGTCTGCATCTGTTGCTCAGTTCTGTGGCCCCACAAAAATGGAGTCCTGTCCTAGTCTTGTCCGTTTTGCGGACAAGAATAGGCATTTCTATAATAGGCCTCCAGTTCTGTTCCGCAAATTGCGGAAGGCACATGGGCACCATCCGCGTTTTGTGGATTCGCAATTTGCGGACCGAAAAATACGGCATGGTCGTGTGAACAAGCCCTAAGTGTTTCATGACTGAGTCCCTGTTATGAACCTTATGTGTGCAATTTAACACATAAATAGCACATTTGTCGTGCCATAATACGCTTCAGAAATGCTTAAAAAAGGTGTTCTCAATGGTTGGTTAATATGTGTATTTTTACACCTCTGTTTTCAAATACTCTTCAAGAAGTGTCATGTCACTAATTAGAATGGTGTCAGAAACTGATTTTTGCCAAAATGCACTCCATATGTGTTTACTATTTGCTATGTATTTTGCAGGCATTTATGCATATTAAATGCTGTTGAAAAAAAGAATACACCAAAACGTGCCTGGATTTCACAGGCTGATTTTTCTCTAAGCCAGCTCTGTATATTTCAGATTTAAAATTATACCTTATGAACATAGCCTTAATGTCAATGAGTATCAAGTTACCATCATGGTAGGAAAAAACATAACAGCCAAACAGTAGAGAATCTGGACTAATATTTTGGCATTTTAGATACTGATCACTTTCTATATACATTATAAATAAATATATTTAATATGTAGTGAAACTTCTAGGCTGGGATTTAATAGTTACACCACACAACATCTATGTACAGGCTATATATTTCTACAGTATACTGGGAATAGATCATTTTAGATTTGGCATGATAAAGCATTACAGTATGTATTACCCACGTATAATACTGGTGTCCTCAAATATTACAGGAAGCAGGGGCACTTCAGACATGCTACTATAGCATTGCAATCCCATTAATATTTCATGCAACAGTTCCATTAGTATGAAGAATAGAGCAATAGATGAGCACTCTCCCTGGGTGACTGTCATCAGCTACAATATACATTATATATGAACCTATCCCTTTCAAGGTAAAAAGACAAACTACAACTGGAAGACCCATACAGAAAAATGAAATGGTAGTAAATAATTCTAAAAGTCTGCCTTTTAAAGCAAAAAATATCTTTGTACCATGTTAGGCTACTTTCACATCTGTGTTTAACTTTTCCAGTATTGAGATCTGGCAGAGGATCTCAATATCGGACAATGCATTCCGTTCCGTTTGGTTGCGTTCTCGGACACAATAGAAAACGGATCCGGCACCCGTTGACTTTTAATAGAGTTAATGCCGGATCAGTCATGGCTATTTTAAAGATAATACAACCAGATCTGTTCATAACGGATGCAAGCCGGTTGTATTATCATAAAAGGAAGCAATTTTGATGATCCCTGCCAGATCCAGCAAAAAACGCAAGTGTGAAAGTAGCATAAGCCAGTAAATAGCAAACATAAAAATGAGATTCAGTAAATAGAAGATATAAAAATGAGATTCCTTAATGGATACCGTTTAATGTTTAGCTGAAAAGGTGACAAAATTGCAAGCTTTCCAGGCTACTCAGGCCTCTTCCTCAGGCATGTTATAACACAGTATCTGAATACTCCCATATTTATACACACTGTTACATAGGAATAGTGAGGTAGACAAGTGTGGTAAAGCAGATCAATATGACCGGAAGTGCAAACAAACAGTTGTAGCAGTAAATTCTTGTAGCAGATACAGATAAGGAGTTGAGAATGTTTTATCGACCCTTGATATATACCCAGTACATGAATGTTATAAACCTAAGATGTCTGAGGGTCAAAATCCTTAAGGCTTCGTTCACACCAGCGTTCAGCCTTTCCATTCTCCTGCTCCGTTTTAAGAGCAGGAGAACGGAAAGGACAGATTCTGCACATAACTGAGCCGAACGGAGCCTACGGATCCCATAGACTATAATTGGGGTCCGTTAGGTTTGCGCTCAGAAGATGGTTTTGGAGCGGAGACGAAAGTAGTACATGCAGGACTTTTGTCTCCGCTCCAAAACCATCTTCTGAGCGTAAACCTAACGGACCCCATTATAGTCTATGGGATCAGTAGGCTCCGTTCGGCTCAGTTATGTGCCCAATCTGTCCTTTCCGTTCTCGTGCTCTTATAACGGAGCAGGAGAACGGAAAGGCTGAACGCTGGTGTAAACTCTGCCTAAGAGATGTAGAAGAACATAAATCCATGTGACACATTCATCTGATCTCAGTGTGACAAGGGTTGACATGAGTTTGTATTCCCAGACTTTCTCTTCTATCTTAGTTATGAAATTCCCTTTTAGACTACTTTCACACTAGCGATTTGGTTTTCGTTTGTGAGATCCGTTCAGGGCTCTCAGAAGCGGTCCAAAACGGATCAGTTTTGCCCTAATGTATTCTGAATGGAAAAAGATCCGCTCAGAATGCACCAGTTTGCCTCCGTTCGGTCTCCATTCCGCTCTGGAGGAGGACACCAAAATACTGCTTGCAGCGTTTTGGTGTCTGTCTGATAAAACAGAGCCAAATGAACCCGTCCTGGCACACAATGTAAGTCAATGGGGACGGATCCGTTATTACCAACACAATATGGCACAATAGAAAACAGATCCGTCCTCCATTGACTTTCAATAGTGTTCAAGACGGATCCGTTTTGGCTATGCTAAAGATAATACAAACTGATCCGTTCTGAACAGATGCAGACGGTTGTATTATCTGAATGTATGCGTTTGTGCAGATCCATGATGGATCCGCACCAAACGCGAGTGTGAAAGTAGCCTTAATATCAAGGTGTTTATGTATGTGATGATGTTGCGCTCGCAGCCTTCAATTAAACCTAAATTGTATGGAATAGGACCCTTTAAGCCAAGTACAGTCTAGAAGGCAAACCATTAGATGGTGCTTACCTGTTGAATGCCATAGGTCCATCCTTGTTTGATTCTATCTTTTGCCCAGACATTATGTGCATTCTCGGCAAGTTTATCAACTAGAACTTCTTGGGCTGGTAACAGTTTTACATCAGATAGGTCCAAAGGGGCAGGTTTGTAGCCATTGGACATCATATAGCTGTAATAAGGCAATGTACGTTTTCCTATTAGCAGAGCTGAAACTTGAAGCTGAAGGCTGCTAATACTTATCTCATGGCTGTGCCTTTTTCTGTAACAAAAGTGGAATTCCTGCCAGGCTGCTTGATTAATTAAAAATTGACTGTTCCCAAAAGGGGATCTCAGCCATCAAAATGTTATCATCTGAATTTAAATTGAATTTTGCTGGAGAAACTGTAATCATGATTACTACCTAACCAATCCAAACCAGTTCATTATTTAAAGTAATAATAATCAGTAAAAAGGGAGGAATAACAATCAAGAAACCAAATGATACTGTGGATCCCATTAACCTAGATAAGGTTAGGGCAAAATTAACGCATAAGCTTCAAAAACTTGGATCTAAAATGACAGACTCAGCATGTATGTGACTCAGGTCTTGTTGTAATACAGTTCATATAACCACTAGCAGGTGGAGACATTTACACCTCTACCTAAAACCCTGCATATCACATATTTATATTTTTTTCACGTTTGTGTGCTCATTGTACATATATTAAAAGAGATATCTGACTTGTAAACAGAATATAACAAGTATCAGCTTTAATTGTCCTTAAGACAGGTGCTGGAGTCCTTACTTTTTTACTTGTTTTCTCCTGCACTGCTGGTTACATGTGCCGCTGCTAAAAATTGTGTAGTCTCGCTGTGCTGGCACGGAAGCTGGGAAACTACAACTCCCACAATCAGGGGCATAGCCATAGGGGGTGCAGAGGTATCAGTCGCTACCGGGCCCAGGAGCCTGAGGGGCCCAAAGACCCTTGTGCCACATAAGACACTGGCAAAGTGCATGCTGGTCAATTTACACCTCTGCCTGTAGGGAAGGGGTTAGGTAAAGAATTTGGCATGAGGGGGTGCCCTTTCAATGTTGGCCTCAGGCAGCAGGAAGGCTACGTGCTCCCCTGCCTCTTTTCAACAAGCACTGAGGGACATTGGGTCCAAGCTGAACTCACGCACTAGGGCCCATGAGCTTTTAGCTACGCCCCTGCCCACAATTCCCCACTTCCAAGTAGTCAACCCTCCCACTCCAGTGTGGAAAAAAAAGTTGGACGGCCCTTATGGTATTTTGGGCTACTCACTTTTTGGGGAGTTTAACTTTTTTCAGATTTTCTTCAGCAGTTTGATTTGAATGAACAATGAGACATCCAAGAGCCAGCAAAGTCCTATGCAAACAAAACACAATATTCATATCAATATTGCATGAAATGGTAAGTCTGATGACAAGGATTAACCAAAAGTAATAGAAATGTACTGTACCAACATGAACCATGCGATTTCTGCTCTAGATGCTTCTGAATTTTAAAAAGTTGCTATTTACTTGTTTGTGTAGCAATAAGCGAACATGAAACGTCATTCTTCCTGTAGGGGGCAGTGGCTCTCCCTCTATGATCACTAAATGTAGTTATGTTTGTTTGCACATGGTTAAATGGGTTGTTTTTTGCTTTTTTGTAATGGTCAGAAAGGAATAAAAAAACTAATGAATTTATGCTCACCTTATCGCTCACTCCCATTGTGGTGCTTCCTGGGTCCCCCACTAGTCTCTCTCGTCACTAGTGATGAGCAGGAGGTGCAATATTCGAATTTGCGATCTTTTGTGAATATTTCTTTTTTTTAAATTGAAAATCGGAAAGGTAATGATTGCGTAATATGCGAACATTATGCGATCAATACAGGCGTGGGTCAAAAACAAATATATAGCACTATATTCATTATAGTGCTATATATTTGTTTTTTAGAATATTCGTCATTTTTTTCCATCTGAAGTCATGATTCCTCCCTGCTATATTTGCATCTTAAAGGGGTCGTCTCACTTCAGCAAATGGCATTTATCATGTAGAGAAAGTTAATACAAGGCACTTACTAATGTATTGTGATTGTACATATTGCCTACTTTGCTGACTTGATTCGTTTTTCCATCACATTATACACTGCTCGTTTCCATTATACACTGCTCGACTCAGCAATCAAGCAGCGGTGGTCATGCTTGCACACTTTAGGAAAAAGCGCAGGCGTATGCGCACTCCCACAGGCCGGGCCACCAGAAAGTCAGGTGCCTTTTCATATAGTGTGCATGCATGGCTACAACTACTGGATTGTAGTGTGGTCGTATCCCCTGGAGAGCAGTATATAATGTGATAGAAAAATGAATCCAGCCAGCAAAGGAGGCAATATGGACAGCCACAATACATTAGTAAGTGCCTTGTATTAACTTTCATTATATGATAAATGACATTTGCTGAAGTGAGACGACCCCTTTAAGTCACACCCCTTTCACATGAAATCACACCTTTTGCCTTTTGGTGTAGAAGCTCTCTCTAAATCTAGATGTACCACATTGCAATACGCTTTGGTGCAATTTAGACCAAAATCTAGGCGAACTCACTTTTCTAAATGAGGTCCAATGCAGCCAAATATTTGGCAAAAGAGTATCCTTTAGTGCAGTGTAATGAACAGCTGCTGTTCATATTGTAAGTTTACTTTGATTTCATTGATCACATTTCCATTGAATTCAATGCAGTTAGAGTTGGTACGGCTCGTTTTACTTTAAACAGATAGAGAAAATCTACACAGGGCTGAGAAATCGTTCCAACTCACTTTAAAGTCTCAGTGGACATTTGCAGGTTATAATTCTTTTCAGTTTCCGGAAGCTTAGAAAATTCTACCAAACAAGGATGCTGACGTTTATTATCATCTCGCACCTAAAACAAGAAGAATAAGGTTAAATAGCTCAGACCTACAGTCCTTCTAAACATTTTCCTTGTTTTCGCTTGTATTTATTTCAGTCATGGAAGGTTATGGTCAAACTGACATAATGTTTCTTTTTTCAATTAAAAATAAGAAAGCATAATGGATAATAAGAGATGCCTTCCATCTTTAACAGCTTGCCAAAGATTAAAGGGGTTTGCCTATCTCAGACATTGATGGCATATCACTGTCAGATAGGTATGTGTCCCAGAGGTGGGACCCGCACCCACATCTCCGGAATGGGCCCCCGAGGTGAAGGACAGTACATGCCTGACCACCTCACCATTCACAGCTATGGTACTGTAGGAAATAGCCAAGCCAGTGCTGGGCTATTGTCAGAACTTCCATATAGGTGAATGCGCAGTGTGAATAGCAGCAGGTCCCAGAGGTGGCATATTCTTCTGGCCAGCACGGTGGCTCAGTGGTCAGCACTGGTGCCTTGCAGCGCTGGGATCCTAGGTTTCAATCTGACCAAGGACAACACCTGCATGGAGTTTGTATGTTCTCTCCGTGTTTGTGTGGGTTTCCTCCAGTGACTCCACTTTTCTCGCAAACGGCAAAGACATACTGATAGGGACCTTACATTGTGAGCCCCATTGGGGACAGTGCGATTGTCTGTAAAGCGCTGTGGAATATGTCAGCGCTATATAAATAGGTAACATAAATAAATATTCTACCAATATGCCATCAGTGTCTGAGATGGAAACATCCCTAAAGTTTCTCAAAATGTTAAAATAACAAGGTTATCAGTAAATGTACTTTTTGAATTATTTCACCTCTCCCTGCTGTTTGGGTCCTCCTGCATCTCTGCTCTAACTCCTAGGTCATGACATGTTGTCCAATCCCAGCCTACTGTAGTGACGTCACTATGTTTGACACACCACTGCAGTGGCCTGTAATTCACTGACCTACTCATGTGACATGCCGCGCCGCTGTATATTAGTAGTGTTGAGCGCGAATATTCGAAAAGCGAATTTTTTTCGCGAATATCGCAACTTAGCGATTTCGCGAATATTTCGAATATAGTGCTATATATTCGTAAAAACGAATATTCTTTTTTTTTGGTTTTTTTTCACAAAATTACAGTACACATATAATTGATTGTTTCCCAAAGGTCCAAAAGTTCAGATCTTACTCACATTGCCTAGAAAGTTATTGAGGCTGCGAATCTTCGTAAGGCGATTTTATTAGCGCACAGGCGAATATTGGCACTTGTCCCAGAACAGAGGCAAAGGGCTTTGCATTCATACATTAGTGATTGAATTGAGTTGCGAATCTTCGTAAGGCGATTTTATTAGCGCACATGCGAATATCTACACTTGTCCCCAGAACAGAGAGGCAAAGGCCTGTGCATTCATATAGCATAGAACCATATTCGCGAATACTTCGAACTTCGTAAAATTCGATTTACGAATATTCATATTTTTTATTTTAGTTTCCACCTTACAGATTACATTGATCTGTACTCTGTCAACTACTGTCATCACCCCCCACTGTATCTCGATTGATTCCCAAAATTCCAAAAGCTCAGATCTTACTCACATTGCCTAGAAAGTGATTGAGGCGCGAATCTTCGTAAGGCGATTTTATTAGCGCACATGCGAATATCGGCACGTCCCAGAACAGAGGCAAAGGGCTTTGCATTCATACATTAGTGAATTGAGTTGCGAATCTTCGTAAGGCGATTTTATTAGCGCACATGCGAATATCGGCGCAAACAATCTCATCACACTTATTATTTTAGGTGGTTATGTAGCGAATAAAAAGAATATAGCGAATAGGCGAATTATCTAACAGCCAGCTAATAGGCGAATTTTTGAAAAATGCTATTAACCCTAGTTAGTTAAAATATACCATCGAAACTGAGTTTTCAAGAACGTACGGAAAACTTAGATCCGATGGTATATTCTAACAACACAGTGAAGTGACACTTGTCGGGTTAGAGTGTTAAATGTATTGCATAGTATGTATTATGCGATGCGAAAATTCGAATTATCGCATATGCGAAATAATAACTAATTCGAATATTCGCGAATATTTTACGAATATTCTTTTGAATATTCGCGAAATTTCGCGAATTCGAATATGGGACATGCCGCTCAACACTATATATTAGTACGGTTTTAGAGATTTTGCCATATTTGTATATTCCCAGAAAACGAAACCAGCGGGACTATTGGCTATTTTTCTACATTTACCTCTAAATGCAACAGAATAAAAAAAAAAAAAAAAAAAAAAAAAAAAACACTATTCATGAGTTATATTAATGGGGAAGAAAGAAGAAAAATGGATCTCGTTTAGTGGTTCCCCATTTTTTGAATCGCAACTAAAATATAATTTTTTTCCTGGCGCCTGGGGGCAGGGCCTAAAGAGATCCATTTTTCTTCTTCCTGACCTACCTCTGGATGAGGCACCAGAAGGGAGCCACTGCAATGGCTCAAGTATTACAAGCTAAAGAGATAATAGTACTAAACATGACTTTTGGGACCAGTAAAACTGTGAAAAATTCAGCTGGAAAATAACAAAAATCTCCTAGAAACAGATATAAAAATCTCTCCTTAGAAAGAAAGAAAATATGCAGCAAACGTTAAAGTGACACTTGAATAGAATCGGTCACCATGAAAATGCAGTGTAATCTGCAGGTGGCAGGTTATAGAGCAGGAGGAGCAGAGCAGACTGATATACAGGTCCTTCTAAAAAAATTAGCATATTGTGATAAAGTTCATTATTTTCTGTAATGTACTGATAAACATTAGACTTTCATATATTTTAGATTCATTACACACCAACTGAAGTAGTTCAAGCCTTTTATTGTTTTAATATTGATGATTTTGGCATACAGCTCATGAAAACCCAAAATTCCTATCTAAAAAAATTAGCATATCATGAAAAGGTTCTCTAAACGAGCTATTAACCTAATCATCTGAATCAACTAATTAACTCTAAACACCTGCAAAAGATTCCTGAGTAGAGTTGAGCGAACACCTGGATGTTCGGGTTCGAGAAGTTCGGCCGAACATCCCGGAAATGTTCGGGTTCGGGATCCGAACCCGATCCGAACTTCGTCCCGAACCCGAACCCCATTGAAGTCAATGGGGACCCGAACTTTTCGGCACTAAAAAGGCTGTAAAACAGCCCAGGAAAGAGCTAGAGGGCTGCAAAAGGCAGCAACATGTAGGTAAATCCCCTGCAAACAAATGTGGATAGGGAAATGAATTAAAATAAAAATTAAATAAATAAAAATTAACCAAAATCAATTGGAGAGAGGTTCCATAGCAGAGAATCTGGCTTCCCGTCACCCACCACTGGAACAGTCCATTCTCAGATATTTAGGCCCCGGCACCCAGGCAGAGGAGAGAGGTCCCGTAACAGAGAATCTGTCTTCATGTCAGCAGAGAATTAGTCTGCATGTCATAGCAGAGAATGAGGCTTCACGTCAGCCACCACTGCAACAGTCCATTGGCATATATTTAGGCCCAGCACACACACAGGCAGAGGAGAGAGGTCCCGTAACAGAGAATCTGGCTTCATGTCAGCAGAGAATCAGTCTGCATGTCATAGCAGAGAATCAGGCTTCACGTCAGCCACCACTGCAACAGTCCATTGTCATAAATTTAGGCCCAGCACCCAGGCAGAGGAGAGAGGTGCCGTAACAGAGAATCTGGCTTCATGTCAGCAGAGAATCAGTCTTCATATCATAGCAGAGAATCAGGCTTCACGTCACCCACCACTGTAAGAGTCAATTTTCATAAATTTAGGCCCAGAACCCAGGCAGAGGAGAAAGGTCCCGTAACAGACAATCTGGCTTCATGTCAGCAGAGAATCAGTCTTCATATCATAGCAGAGAATCAGGCTTCACGTCACCCACCACTGTAAGAGTCAATTTTCATAAATTTAGGCCCAGAACCCAGGCAGAGGAGAAAGGTCCCGTAACAGACAATCTGGCTTCATGTCAGCAGAGAATCAGTCTTCATATCATAGCAGAGAATCAGGCTTCACGTCACCCACCACTGTAAGAGTCAATTTTCATAAATTTAGGCCCAGAACCCAGGCAGAGGAGAAAGGTCCCGTAACAGACAATCTGGCTTCATGTCAGCAGAGAATCAGTCTTCATATCATAGCAGAGAATCAGGCTTCACGTCACCCACCACTGTAAGAGTCAATTTTCATAAATTTAGGCCCAGAACCCAGGCAGAGGAGAAAGGTCCCGTAACAGACAATCTGGCTTCATGTCAGCAGAGAATCAGTCTTCATATCATAGCAGAGAATCAGGCTTCACGTCACCCACCACTGTAAGAGTCAATTTTCATAAATTTAGGCCCAGAACCCAGGCAGAGGAGAAAGGTCCCGTAACAGACAATCTGGCTTCATGTCAGCAGAGAATCAGTCTTCATATCATAGCAGAGAATCAGGCTTCACGTCACCCACCACTGTAAGAGTCAATTTTCATAAATTTAGGCCCAGAACCCAGGCAGAGGAGAAAGGTCCCGTAACAGACAATCTGGCTTCATGTCAGCAGAGAATCAGTCTTCATATCATAGCAGAGAATCAGGCTTCACGTCACCCACCACTGTAAGAGTCAATTTTCATAAATTTAGGCCCAGAACCCAGGCAGAGGAGAAAGGTCCCGTAACAGACAATCTGGCTTCATGTCAGCAGAGAATCAGTCTTCATATCATAGCAGAGAATCAGGCTTCACGTCACCCACCACTGTAAGAGTCAATTTTCATAAATTTAGGCCCAGAACCCAGGCAGAGGAGAAAGGTCCCGTAACAGACAATCTGGCTTCATGTCAGCAGAGAATCAGTCTTCATATCATAGCAGAGAATCAGGCTTCACGTCACCCACCACTGTAAGAGTCAATTTTCATAAATTTAGGCCCAGAACCCAGGTAGAGGAGAAAGGTCCCGTAACAGACAATCTGGCTTCATGACAGCAGAGAATCAGTCTGCATGTCATAGCAGAGAATCAGGCTTCACGTCAGCCACCACTGCAACAGTCCATTGTCATAAATTTAGGCCCAGCACCCAGGCAGAGGAGAGAGGTCCCGTAACAGACAATCTGGCTTCATGTCAGCAGAGAATTAGTCTGCATGTCATAGCAGAGAATCAGGCTTCATGTCAGCCACCACTGCAACAGTCCATTGGCATATATTTAGGCCTAGCACACAGGCAGAGGAGAGGTTCATTCAACTTTGGGTAGCATCGCAATATAATGGTAAAATGAAAATAAAAATAGGATTGAATGAGGAAGTGCCCTGGAGTCCAATAATATATGGTTATGGGGAGGTAGTTAATGTCTAATCTGGACAAGGGACGGACAGGTCCTGTGGGATCCATGCCTGGTTCATTTTTATGAACGTCAGCTTGTCCACATTGGCTGTAGACAGGCGGCTGCGTTTGTCTGTAATGACGCCCCCTGCCGTGCTGAATACACGTTCAGACAAAACGCTGGCTGCCGGGCAGGCCAGCACCTCCAAGGCATAAAAGGCTAGCTCTGGCCACGTGGACAATTTAGAGACCCAGAAGTTGAATGGGGCCGAACCATCAGTCAGTACGTGGAGGGGTGTGCACACGTACTGTTCCACCATGTTAGTGAAATGTTGCCTCCTGCTAACACGTTGCGTATCAGGTGGTGGTGCAGTTAGCTGTGGCGTGTTGACAAAAGTTTTCCACATCTCTGCCATGCTAACCCTGCCCTCAGAGGAGCTGGCCGTGACACAGCTGCCTTGGCGACCTCTTGCTCCTCCTCTGCCTTGGCCTTGGGCTTCCACTTGTTCCCCTGTGACATTTGGGAATGCTCTCAGTAGCGCGTCTACCAACGTGCGCTTGTACTCGCGCATCTTCCTATCACGCTCCAGTGCAGGAAGTAAGGTGGGCACATTGTCTTTGTAGCGTGGATCCAGCAGGGTGGCAACCCAGTAGTCCGCACAGGTTAAAATGTGGGCAACTCTGCTGTCGTTGCGCAGGCACTGCAGCATGTAGTCGCTCATGTGTGCCAGGCTGCCCAGGGGTAAGGACAAGCTGTCCTCTGTGGGAGGCGTATCGTCATCGTCCTGCCTTTCCCCCCAGCCACGCACCAGTGATGGACCCGAGCTGCGTTGGGTGCCACCCCGCTGTGACCATGCTTCATCCTCATCCTCCTCCACCTCCTCCTCATCCTCGTCCTCCTCGTCCTCCAGTAGTGGGCCCTGGCTGGCCACATTTGTACCTGGCCTCTGCTGTTGCAAAAAACCTCCCTCTGAGTCACTTCGAAGAGACTGGCCTGAAAGTGCTAAAAATGACCCCTCTTCCTCATCCTCCTCCTCCTCCTCCTGGGCCACCTCCTGTTCCATCATCGCCCTAAGTGTTTTCTCAAGGAGACATAGAAGTGGTATTGTAACGCTGATAACGGTGTCATCGCCACTGGCCATGTTGGTGGAGTACTCGAAACAGCGCAACAGGGCACACAGGTCTCGCATGGAGGCCCAGTCATTGGTGGTGAAGTGGTGCTGTTCTGTAGTGCGACTGACCCGTGCGTGCTGCAGCTGAAACTCCACTATGGCCTGCTGCTGCTCGCACAGTCTGTCCAGCATGTGCAAGGTGGAGTTCCACCTGGTGGGCACGTCGCATATGAGGCGGTGAGCGGGAAGGCCGAAGTTACGCTGTAGCGCAGACAGGCGAGCAGCGGCAGGATGTGAACGCCGGAAGCGCGAACAGACGGCCCGCACTTTATGCAGCAGCTCTGACATGTCGGGGTAGTTGTGAATGAACTTCTGCACCACCAAATTCAGCACATGCGCCAAGCAAGGGATGTGCGTCAAATTGGCTAGTCCCAGAGCTGCAACGAGATTTCGCCCATTATCACACACCACCAGGCCGGGCTTGAGGCTCACCGGCAGCAACCACTCGTCGGTCTGTTGTTCAATACCCCGCCACAACTCCTGTGCGGTGTGGGGCCTGTCCCCCAAACATATGAGTTTCAGAATGGCCTGCTGACGTTTACCCCGGGCTGTGCTGAAGTTGGTGGTGAAGGTGTGTGGCTGACTGGATGAGCAGGTGGAAGAAGAGGAGGAGGAAGCCGAGAAGGAGGAGGTGGCAACAGGAGGCAAAGAATGTTGCCCTGCGATCCTTGGCGGCGGCAGGACGTGCGCCAAACAGCTCTCCGCCTGGGGCCCAGCTGCCACTACATTTACCCAGTGTGCAGTTAGGGAGATATAGCGTCCCTGGCCGTGCTTACTGGTCCACGTATCTGTGGTTAGGTGGACCTTGCTACAGATGGCGTTGCGCAGTGCACACTTGATTTTATCGGATACTTGGTTGTGCAGGGAAGGCACGGCTCTCTTGGAGAAGTAGTGCCGGCTGGGAACAACATACTGTGGGACAGCAAGCGACATGAGCTGTTTGAAGCTGTCTGTGTCCACCAGCCTAAATGACAGCATTTCATAGGCCAGTAGTTTAGAAATGCTGGCATTCAGGGCCAGGGATCGAGGGTGGCTAGGTGGGAATTTACGCTTTCTATCAAATGTTTGTGAGATGGAGAGCTGAACGCTGGCGTGTGACATGGTTGAGACGCTTGGTGACGGAGGTGGTGGTGGTGGTGTTGGTGGTACATCCCCTGTTTGCTGGGCGGCAGGTGCCAACGTTCCTCCAGAGGCGGAGGAAGAGGCCGAGGCGGCAGCAGCAGAATAGGCCGAGGCGGCAGCAGCAGAAGAGGTAGCAGGGGGAGCCTGAGTGACTTCCTTGGTTTTAAGGTGTTTACTCCACTGCAGTTCATGCTTTGCATGCAGGTGCCTGGTCATGCAGGTTGTGCTCAGGTTCAGAACGTTAATGCCTCGCTTCAGGCTCTGATGGCACAGCGTGCAAACCACTCGGGTCTTGTCGTCAGCACATTGTTTGAAGAAGTGCCATGCCAGGGAACTCCTTGAAGCTGCCTTTGGGGTGCTCGGTCCCAGATGGCGGCGGTCAGTAGCAGGTGGAGTCCCTTGGCGGCGGGTGTTCTGCTTTTGCCCACTGCTCCCTCTTTTGCTACGCTGTTGGCTCGGTCTCACCACTGCCTCTTCCTCCGAACTGTGAAAGTCAGTGGCACGACCTTCATTCCATGTGGGGTCTAGGACCTCATCGTCCCCTGCATCGTCTTCCACCCAGTCTTGATCCCTGACCTCCTGTTCAGTCTGCACACTGCAGAAAGACGCAGCAGTTGGCACCTGTGTTTCGTCATCATCAGAGACATGCTGAGGTGGTATTCCCATGTCCTCATCATCAGGAAACATAAGTGGTTGTGCGTCAGTGCATTCTATGTCTTTCACCGCTGGGGAAGGGCTAGGTGGATGCCCTTGGGAAACCCTGCCAGCGGAGTCTTCAAACAGCATAAGAGACTGCTGCATAACTTGAGGCTGAGACAGTTTCCCTGGTATGCATGGGGGTGATGTGACAGACTGATGGGGTTGGTTTTCAGGCGCCATCTGTGCGCTTTCTGCAGAAGACTGGGTGGGAGATAATGTGAACGTGCTGGATCCACTGTCGGCCACCCAATTGACTAATGCCTGTACCTGCTCAGGCCTTACCATCCTTAGAACGGCATTGGGCCCCACCATATATCGCTGTAAATTCTGGCGGCTACTGGGACCTGAGGTAGTTGGTACACTAGGACGTGTGGATGTGGCAGAACGGCCACGTCCTCTCCCAGCACCAGAGGGTCCACTAACACCACCACGACCATGTCCACGTCCGCGTCCCTTACTAGATGTTTTTCTCATTGTTATGGTTCACCACAACAACAAATATATTATTTGGCCCAATGTATTGTATTCAAATTCAGCGGGATATAAATTTGAGGCCTAGTATTTAGGCGCTGGGTGACCGGTATGGATTTAGTGACAGAATTAGACTTGGAAATGCACAGAAGCGTGTGTGTGAAGTTATTCTGAATGACCCAATGTGCACCTTGAATATTATATACCCTTTTTGGGATAGATTTCAAATAGCTCTGATATAGCAGGAACCACTAAATTATGAAATTGCTAAATTGGGAATTGTACTTCAACCCAGAACAAAAAATGTGCTTTGACGGGCACTAAATAACTTTCCCAGCTACAACAGGACAGCGGTAACGAGAGATTTAGAGGGATTTAAATTTGAGGCCTAGTATTTAGGCGCTGGGTCACCGGTATGGATTTAGTGACAGAATTAGACTTGGAAATGCACAGAAGCGTGTGTGTGAAGTTATTCTGAATGACCCTATGTGCACCTTCAATATTATATACCCTTTTAGGGATAGATTTCAAATAGCTCTGATATAGCAGAAACCACTAAATTATGAAATTGCTAAATTGGGAATTGTACTTCAACCCAGAACAAAAATGTGCTTTGACGGACACTAAATATCTTGCCCAGCAACAACAGTACAGCGGTGGGTAACGAGAGATTTAGAGGGATTTAAATTTGAGGCCTAGTATTTAGGCGCTGGGTGACCGGTATGGATTTAGTGACAGAATTAGACTTGGAAATGCACAGAAGCGTGTGTGTGAAGTTATTCTGAATGACCCAATGTGCACCTTGAATATTATATACCCTTTTTGGGATAGATTTCAAATAGCTCTGATATAGCAGGAACCACTAAATTATGAAATTGCTAAATTGGGAATTGTACTTCAACCCAGAACAAAAAATGTGCTTTGACGGACACTAAATATCTTGCCCAGCAACAACAGTACAGCGGTAACGAGAGATTTAGCGGGATATAAATTTGAGGCCTAGTATTTAGGCGCTGGGTCACCGGTATGGATTTAGTGACAGAATTAGACTTGGAAATGCACAGAAGCGTGTGTGTGAAGTTATTCTGAATGACCCAATGTGCACCTTGAATATTATATACCCTTTTTGGGATAGATTTCAAATAGCTCTGATATAGCAGGAACCACTAAATTATGAAATTGCTAAATTGGGAATTGTACTTCAACCCAGAACAAAAAATGTGCTTTGACGGGCACTAAATAACTTTCCCAGCTACAACAGGACAGCGGTAACGAGAGATTTAGAGGGATTTAAATTTGAGGCCTAGTATTTAGGCGCTGGGTCACCGGTATGGATTTAGTGACAGAATTAGACTTGGAAATGCACAGAAGCGTGTGTGTGAAGTTATTCTGAATGACCCTATGTGCACCTTCAATATTATATACCCTTTTAGGGATAGATTTCAAATAGCTCTGATATAGCAGAAACCACTAAATTATGAAATTGCTAAATTGGGAATTGTACTTCAACCCAGAACAAAAAATGTGCTTTGACGGACACTAAATATCTTGCCCAGCAACAACAGTACAGCGGTGGGTAACGAGAGATTTAGAGGGATTTAAATTTGAGGCCTAGTATTTAGGCGCTGGGTCACCGGTATGGATTTAGTGACAGAATTAGACTTGGAAATGCACAGAAGCGTGTGTGTGAAGTTATTCTGAATGACCCAATGTGCACCTTCAATATTATATACCCTTTTAGGGATAGATTTCAAATAGCTCTGATATAGCAGAAACCACTAAATTATGAAATTGCTAAATTGGGAATTGTACTTCAACCCAGAACAAAAAATGTGCTTTGACGGACACTAAATATCTTGCCCAGCAACAACAGTACAGCGGTGGGTAACGAGAGATTTAGAGGGATTTAAATTTGAGGCCTAGTATTTAGGCGCTGGGTCACCGGTATGGATTTAGTGACAGAATTAGACTTGGAAATGCACAGAAGCGTGTGTGTGAAGTTATTCTGAATGACCCTATGTGCACCTTCAATATTATATACCCTTTTAGGGATAGATTTCAAATAGCTCTGATATAGCAGAAACCACTAATATATGAAATTGCTAAATTGGGAATTGTACTTCAACCCAGAACAAAAAATGTGCTTTGACGGACACTAAATATCTTGCCCAGCAACAACAGTACAGCGGTAACGAGAGATTTAGAGGGATTTAAATTTGAGGCCTAGTATTTAGGCGCTGGGTGACAGGTATGGGTTTAGTGACAGAATTAGACTTGGAAATACACAGTAGCGGGTGTGTGTGAAGTTATTCTGAATGACCCAATGTGCACCTTCAATATTATATACCCTTTTTGGGATAGATTTCAAATAGCTCTGATATAGCAGGAACCACTAAATTATGAAATTGCTAAATTGGGAATTGTACTTCAACCCAGAACAAAAAATGTGCTTTGACGGACACTAAATATCTTGCCCAGCAACAACAGTACAGCGGTAACGAGAGATTTAGCGGGATATAAATTTGAGGCCTAGTATTTAGGCGCTGGGTCACCGGTATGGATTTAGTGACAGAATTAGACTTGGAAATGCACAGAAGCGTGTGTGTGAAGTTATTCTGAATGACCCTATGTGCACCTTCAATATTATATACCCTTTTAGGGATAGATTTCAAATAGCTCTGATATAGCAGAAACCACTAAATTATGAAATTGCTAAATTGGGAATTGTACTTCAACCCAGAACAAAAAATGTGCTTTGACGGACACTAAATATCTTGCCCAGCAACAACAGTACAGCGGTGGGTAACGAGAGATTTAGAGGGATTTAAATTTGAGGCCTAGTATTTAGGCGCTGGGTCACCGGTATGGATTTAGTGACAGAATTAGACTTGGAAATGCACAGAAGCGTGTGTGTGAAGTTATTCTGAATGACCCTATGTGCACCTTCAATATTATATACCCTTTTAGGGATAGATTTCAAATAGCTCTGATATAGCAGAAACCACTAAATTATGAAATTGCTAAATTGGGAATTGTACTTCAACCCAGAACAAAAAATGTGCTTTGACGGACACTAAATATCTTGCCCAGCAACAACAGTACAGCGGTGGGTAACGAGAGATTTAGAGGGATTTAAATTTGAGGCCTAGTATTTAGGCGCTGGGTCACCGGTATGGATTTAGTGACAGAATTAGACTTGGAAATGCACAGAAGCGTGTGTGTGAAGTTATTCTGAATGACCCAATGTGCACCTTCAATATTATATACCCTTTTAGGGATAGATTTCAAATAGCTCTGATATAGCAGAAACCACTAAATTATGAAATTGCTAAATTGGGAATTGTACTTCAACCCAGAACAAAAAATGTGCTTTGACGGACACTAAATATCTTGCCCAGCAACAACAGTACAGCGGTAACGAGAGATTTAGAGGGATTTAAATTTGAGGCCTAGTATTTAGGCGCTGGGTGACAGGTATGGGTTTAGTGACAGAATTAGACTTGGAAATACACAGTAGCGGGTGTGTGTGAAGTTATTCTGAATGACCCAATGTGCACCTTCAATATTATATACCCTTTTAGGGATAGATTCCAAATAGCTCTGATATAGCAGGAACCACTAAATTATGAAATTGCTAAATTGGGAATTGTACTTCAACCCAGAACAAAAAATGTGCTTTGACGGACACTAAATATCTTGCCCAGCAACAACAGTACAGCGGTAACGAGAGATTTAGAGGGATTTAAATTTGAGGCCTAGTATTTAGGCGCTGGGTGACAGGTATGGGTTTAGTGACAGAATTAGACTTGGAAATACACAGTAGCGGGTGTGTGTGAAGTTATTCTGAATGACCCAATGTGCACCTTCAATATTATATACCCTTTTTGGGATAGATTTCAAATAGCTCTGATATAGCAGGAACCACTAAATTATGAAATTGCTAAATTGGGAATTGTATTTCAACCCAGAACAAGAAATGTGCTTGAACGGACACTAAATAACTCGCCCAGCTACAGCACTAGGGACAGATTTAGCTGGATATAAATTTGAGGCCTAGTATTTAGGCGCTGGGTGACCGGTATGGATTTAGTGACAGAATTAGACTGGGATATGGCCAAAAAATAAACAGACTATTGCTGGTTAAATGCACTTGGTGTGACAGCTTCACCCTGATGTAGGCTTTAGCCAAAAAACAACCACACCATTGAGGGTTAAATGCACTTGGTGACAGGCGCAGCTTGCCCCTGATTTTGTATATGGCCAAAAAATGAACAGACTATTGCTGGTTAAATGCACTTGATGTGACAGCTTCACCCTGATGTAGGCTTTAGCCAAAAAACAACCACACCATTGAGGGTTAAATGCACTTGGTGACAGGCGCAGCTTGCCCCTGATTTTGTATATGGCCAAAAAATGAACAGACTATTGCTGGTTAAATGCACTTGGTGTCACAGCTTCACCCTGATGTAGGCTTTAGCCAAAAAACAACCACACCATTGAGGGTTAAATGCACTTGGTGACAGGCGCAGCTTGCCCCTGATTTTGTATATGGCCAAAAAATGAACAGACTATTGCTGGTTAAATGCACTTGGTGTGACAGCTTCACCCTGATGTAGGCTTTAGCCAAAAAACAACCACACCATTGAGGGTTAAATGCACTTGGTCGCAGCTTGTGCTGGCGCACCACAAGACACAAAATGGCCGCCGATCACCCCAGAAAAATGAGACTGACAAACGGTCTGTGCAGCCTAAAAACAGTGAGCAATTGAGGATCAGCAGCTCAATGATCCACAGCTGCAGATCGATCAGTTAATCAAGTCCTTTGGAGGAGTTAATCTGCCTAATCTCGCCCTACTGTCGCAGCCGCAACCTCTCCCTACGCTAATCAGAGCAGAGTGACGGGCGGCGCTATGTGACTCCAGCTTAAATAGAGGCTGGGTCACATGGTGCTCTGGCCAATCACAGCCATGCCAATAGTAGGCATGGCTGTGATGGCCTCTTGGGGCAAGTAGTATGACGCTTGTTGATTGGCTGCTTTGCAGCCTTTCAAAAAGCGCCAAGAAAGCGTCACAAAAGCGCCAAGAAAGCGACGAACACCGAACCCGAACCCGGACTTTTACGAAAATGTCCGGGTTCGGGTCCGTGTCACGGACACCCCAAAATTCGGTACGAACCCGAACTATACAGTTCGAGTTCGCTCATCCCTATTCCTGAGGCTTTTAAAAACTCCCAGCCTGGTTCATTACTCAAAACCGCAATCATGGGTAAGACTGCCGACCTGACTGCTGTCCAGAAGGCCATCATTGACACCCTCAAGCAAGAGGGTAAGACACAGAAAGAAATTTCTGAACGAATAGGCTGTTCCCAGAGTGCTGTATCAAGGCACCTCAGTGGGAAGTCTGTGGGAAGGAAAAAGTGTGGCAGAAAACGCTACACAACAAGAAGAGGTGACCGGACCCTGAGGAAGATTGTGGAGAAGGACCAATTCCAGACCTTGGGGGACCTGCGGAAGCAGTGGACTGAGTCTGGAGTAGAAACATCCAGAGCCACCGTGTACAGGCGTGTGCAGGAAATGGGCTACAGGTGCCGCAATCCCCAGGTCAAGCCACTTTTGAACCAGAAACAGCGGCAGAAGGGCCTGACCTGGGCTACAGAGAAGCAGCACTGGACTGTTGCATGTCATTCGGAAATCAAGGTGCCAGAGTCTGGAGGAAGACTGGGGAGAGGGAAATGCCAAAATGCCTGAAGTCCAGTGTCAAGTACCCACAGTCAGTGATGGTCTGGGGTGCCATGTCAGCTGCTGGTGTTGGTCCACTGTGTTTTATCAAGGGCAGGGTCAATGCAGCTAGCTATCAGGAGATTTTGGAGCACTTCATGCTTCCATCTGCTGAAAAGCTTTATGGAGATGAAGATGTCATTTTTCAGCACGACCTGGCACCTGCTCACAGTGCCAAAACCACTGGTAAATGGTTTACTGACCATGGTCGTACTGTGCTCAATTGGCCTGCCAACTCTCCTGACCTGAACCCCATAGAGAATCTGTGGGATATTGGGAAGAGAAAGTTGAGACGCAAGACCCAACACTCTGGATGAGCTTAAGGCCGCTATGGAAGCATCCTGGGCCTCCATAACACCTCAGCAGTGCCACAGGCTGATTGCCTCCATGCCACGCCGCATTGAAGCAGTCATTTCTGCAAAAGGATTCCCGACCAAGTATTGAGTGCATAACTGAACATAATTATTTGAGGGTTGACTTTTTTTGTATTAAAAACACTTTTCTTTTATTGGTCGGATGAAATATGCTAATTTTTTGAGATAGGAAATTTGGGTTTTCATGAGCTGTATGCCAAAATCATCAATATTAAAACAATAAAAGGCTTGAACTACTTCAGTAGGTGTGTAATGAATCGAAAATATATGAAAGTCTAATGTTTATCAGTACATTACAGAAAATAAGGAACTTTATCACAATATGCTAATTCTTTTAGAAGGACCTGTATATGGTTTTATGGGAAAACAACTTGTATTTCAGTTATTTGCATTCCTGTTCTTTCTCCATATTGAAGTCCAGGAGGCGGCCCTATCAGTGACTGACAGCTCTGTCTGTATACACAGACACAGAGAGAAGGCTGTCAGTCACTGATAGGACCGCCTCCTGGACTTCAATATGGAGAATGAGCGGCTGATATGCAAGTTATACTGAATCTTTTCCTACAAAACTATACATCGATCTGCTCAGCTCCTCCCACTCTATAACATTCTGTTTGCAGCTCAGGCACCATGCTCAACCTGACAGGTTCCCTTTAAAGCATTAGATAAACAGTTGCAGCAAACCTTAACTTGCCCATTTCAATTCATTTTATAGAGGTTGTCCCAGCTCATTATATGGTTCCTAGCATACCCAAGTCTTCAATACTTACCACTTACTAACTGGCATATATTAATAAAAGTGCCTCCATCACTCTTTTTTGTGTGTGAATGTTTTACACCTTTGCTGTCTGCTCATTGTCAGGGGATACAACCACCTCTGCAATCTGGCTGCGGTGGCCATGCAGGTACAGTGCAGGGAAGCGGTCCTGCATAGGAGATGGCGGGACAGCAGGAGCATGCACACATGCACGTCAGCCCCCGTCCTGCCCACCTCACACCGGTTTGTGTAGAACAACCCCATGGCATGTGCAGTAACCTTGGAGCTGTTCTGATCACTCCGTCACTGGCTGCTCACTTCAGCGTCCCTCTGCCCCGAGGATGTTAATGAAAATGCTTCACTAGCAACTTGGGGACATGCTTGTACAGGCAAGCAGTGCAAGGACTTTTCAGCAGGCTGCTTGTGCTGTCAATCAACCTTCAAGCCAATGCCCCCCACATATCAATCAGGGGAGATGGGACAACCCTTTAACTTTTAATTTAAAACTGTGGGGGTCACTTATTATTTGAGATTGTTTTATATTACTTTTAAGTGCAGTTAACATTTTGTGGCTGCACCAAATTTATCAAATGGTGCACAGTTTTCATGTATTTTGTGCAACTGTATTGAAAAGCTGCTAAAGTTGCAATTGGCGCATTGTGGGACATTTTCAGACCAAAAACGTGCTGCATCTGGTTTGATAAAGGATTCCCTGTGTATTTAACATGTTAAGTGTTCTGGTTTGCTATGTGAGATGCTATATTGTAGTCTTCACTAAGATAGTACCGGTAATTATTTTTCTGTGCCAACTTTAACATAAGAGCGTAAGATGAGTTCAGGGATGAAAGTATCTGGTCAGCCAATACCAAGACTCTTCTGGGATGAGACATTGACTTACAGAGTGTAAATTGCAATAATACCTGTTTGAATATACCATTCATTCAATAAGATACTTGATAGATTCTACTATTCAGCTTTTTCAAACTTGTTACAGATTTTCGGACTAATATGTGCATAGTTTCTAAAAATTGAAAAAAGCGATTACGTACCTTGCCGTAGATCCAACCAAGCTCAATTTTATTCATGCCCCAAAGTTCATGGATGTTTTCTGCTAATTTGTCTCGGATCTTCTCAAGATGAGGGGGTAAAACAATCTATAAAGGGGCACATTTTTAGTCTTAATAACATAAATACATGTTGTTATATTCACATACTACATAAAGCTCAATACATTAACATGAACAAAAATCCCAAATGGTAATTAGCATTAGGCAAGAGTGTGTTCCTAAAGGGAAATAATGAATGAAAGCCTATAGTATAGACTATATCTATCACCGTACACATCAGTACAAGTGAAGTAAACCAAAGTGTTTGCAAAAGCTCAGCTTCTGATCTGTCTAAATCAAAGTATAGAATAATTTTCTACTGTAAACACGCAAATGTAATATGGCATAAATATGGAGGTTATATAGTCACATTTGCTATAAATACTGCCCAGGAACTCAAAATGGCCTGCATGTTTATATTAAATGTGACTATAATCCACGTCATCCTTTAGTATGCATCCCATTGGACATTTTTATTACTTTGGACATTTTTATTACTAGGGACATTTTAGAGGACATTATTACTGGGGGCACTATACATGCTGACAGTAGGGCTGGCTCTGTGCTGTGGTCGGCAGCTCACCACCTCAGTCCCCTCTTCCATATCTTAATTAGAAAAAACTGGAGGAGGAGGCTAGAACATAGCATCTGGTGCTGGCCACCACAGAGGGGCATCTTCTGGGGAGGAATTTTGTCCTGCACTGTGGTACCTGGTTCTGCTGCAGAACCAAATACCAAAGAGTAGCACAATATACTGGCCCTGTATGGTATTGTTGACCCCATCTAAGTATTTTAGCCCCATCTGCTTGAGATGACCCTACCTCCTCATGCTGGCCACTACCCACATCCAGCCAGAGGATAAAAGTCTCAGAAAACCCTTTTAATGTAAGCCACGTTGGACCTAACCATGAATTAGACACCATAGCTGCCACCTCCCTGTTCAGGAAAAGATGTAAGAACATGGATAATTCACATGTGTATTTAATAGTTTATAATGTGACCAATCTCTCTTGTAATATTGTAATGCCCATAGCAATAAAATACGAATTTGTAAAACTGAAATGCGCCATTTCAGCCAATCCTGCCAGACCACACTGGCAACTTTTGAAACACATTTGTGACTTTTGAAGCATATTCTCAGCGCTTCCTGTGGCAAATTGCGACTTTTTCTCTGAGACTCAGAAAGTTTTTGGCATTGCTTTGTTTTTGTTGAATGTCAATTTACTGACAAAACCCTGCTGTTTAGCTCACTTATATTAGATAAAAATAAAGGCATCCTGCTTTAATACTTACCTATCCCTTGTTCCCAACACGAGTTAGCTGTCTTTTTATAAATGCGACTTTTTGAGAAAAGTTTGCATCTTTTAACCATAAATTCTACTTTTTACACAAAACACTACCATATAAGCTGGCTTAATTGTCCCCAACAATTGAAGCCATTTCTGCTGATAAGAGGATGATAAATGAGGTGTAATATGCGCCAATGTGATAGCTCCACCGACTTTGACAGTTATAACTCATTTCTGGCATGACGCATTCTTTATGGTGAAAATTCTGGAGTGAACTGTTCATATATTTGGAGTAAATCAAAACACCATTCTTTTTGGAGCATTTTGCGCCATAATTCTGGTGCGACATGCTTAGTAAATGTCCTCCAATGATTCCGCTAGATAACAGTAGTGCCTAGATTCGAGCAGAAGAAACTGGCATGGATCTGGAATGTGCCCGAGCCCGACTGCTGCTATGAAAACAATCTGTGTAGTTGACACATATATCATTTTAGAACATTTGTTGAGAATTTGAAGAAGTCATACCTGGCTGGTATCAATGGGACAAGGGATGAATGACGCTTGGGACAGAAATTGTGTTGTACCCAACAAATCCCGAATTCCTTCATAGTCTCTCTTGTACTCTTTTACAGGCTCCACTCTCATCTTCTCTTTTGGCAACAGGGCCTCATAGCATGGAGCATAGCCAGCTGGGGGTAAGAACTTGAATTCCCCATGTCGACCACCAAGAAGAAATCGGACCCTAGAAGACAGTAAGTCATAAACCGGTTTTAAAGAACTCCCAGTACAATTGACTCATTTTAGCAAATGGCATTTATCATGTAGGCACTTACTAATGTATTGTGATTGTCCATATTGCCTCCTTTGCTGGCTGGATTCATATTTCCATCACATTAAACACTGCTTGGATCCAGGGGTTATGACCACCCTGCAGCATAGATACTAAGTGGCCACAATGGGAGCTGCCTTCATGCCTATGTGCGCTCCCACAGTTACAGCCACCAGAGAGGCCGGTGCTTTTCCCTATAGAGTGCAAGCACGACCACTGCTACAATCCAACCCCTGGATAGGAGCACTGTATAATACAACTGAAAAATGAATCCAGCCAGCAAAGGAGGCAATATGGACAATAACAATACTTTCTCTACATGATATCAGCAATATTTTCTGTTAGAAGCTGAGGCAGTTACAGGGAGAGAGCTGCATCAGAAAGCACACGCCCCTGAGCAGCCAGCCTGAAGATAATCTAGCAGAACAATTAGAGCAATGAATCTTTGGATCCATGTGAGGTACAGGGCAGGTTCTAGCTTTGTTAGAAAGAGATTTTCATGTCATATCTGATGTCCGATTTCCATTTTTCACATGAATCATGGCATAATCCCTTTAACACAATAAAAGCCATTGAAATTCTTGTTAATGTTTCCTGCGACAAATGTGTTACAAGTCTCAAGTTATTGATCTGTACTTTGCAATGAAAGTCACCATTTACAGTATTAGGCCTCTTGCACACGGCCTGGATTTTTAAGTGTTTTGCGGTTCGTTTTAAACGGATCAGTTTTTCTGTTTTTCGTTTCAGTAGTGTTTCAGTTTCCATTCCGCTTCCGTTCCGTTTTGCCGTTCCGTTTGGTTTCCGTTTTTTGCGGATCGCAACCGGAAGGATGGCATATACAGTAATTACATATAAAAATTAGGCTGGGCATAAAATTTTCAATAAATGGTTCCGCAAAATCGGAATGGATACAGAAGACATACGGATGCATTCCGTATAGTTTCCATTTTTTTTTACAGCCTCATTGACTTGAATGGAGCCACGGAATGTGATTTGCGGGCAATAATAGGACATGTTTTATCTTTAAACAGAACGGAAATACGGAAACGGAATGCATACGGAATACATTCTTTATTTTTTCGGGCCCATTGAAATGAATGGTTCCGTATACGGACCATATACGGAACGGAAAAAGAAACGTTCGTGTGTAAGAGGCCTTAGGTCTCCTGCACACGAACGCGTGCTGCCCGTTGCCGTATTGTGGATCGCATTTGCACATCTGCAATACACGGGCTCCGTTCCGTGAGCATTCCGCATCACGGATGCGGACCCATTCACTTCAATGGGTCCACAAATCCGGAGATGCGGAATGGAAGCACGGAACGGAAACTTACAGAAGCACTACGGAGTGCCTTCGCGGGGTTTCGTCACGTACTTCCGTTCCGCAAAAAGATAGAACATGTGTTATCTTTTTGCGGAACAGGCGGATCGCGGACCCATTAAAGTGAATGGGTCCGCGATCTGCTGCAGCTGCCCCACGGTCGATGTTCGTGCATTGCGGCCCGCAATTTGCAGGCTGCAGCATGGCCACGGGGCGCACATGTTCATGTGCAGGAGGCCTTAGTTTAACTTCACAAATGTTTTGCCACAGTCTAACAATCCAATACTATTAAAGGAAAAATACATGTAGTAAAAATGACTTACTTTACTCCAGCAGAAAAGCTTACGACTGGGAAAAAGAGACCTTCGGTGTTGAAGTTCTCAAACATGCCTTGGACTGGCTGTCCATTAATACGAAAAGAAATACTAGGCACCCCCAAATCCAGGCAACAGCTGACCACGTCGTCAGATGCTAATAAATGCTGGTTACTTGAAGCCACGGCCCTCGGTACCCGTCCTATAGAAAGTAATGAGACATTAGGGTGTAAGAGGGTCACTATAGTACATTTATATTAATCATCTGTTAAAACACAAGTCTCAATACAAAGAAAGCTGCCGGGAAGTCATATGAAGAGCAACAACGCAATGTGATTGTAGATCGTCTATTTTAGGCAACTGGGCCAGTAGCACTCTAAAAACAACCTCTATAAAAACGCAATACAGATCTAAAGAGGTTTGTGTCAAGAAAACAACCTCTTCTTCAAAGATAGTCACCCCAGTGATCTGTTATGTCAAGCTACAGGGTATAACAATCTGCTGCTGGACCACACATTTGCCATGTAGTGAATGGGGCTGAGCTGGTGACTTGGAGCACCAATATGCAAAGAAAAACTTGGAAATGGATGCAGTAGTAAACCAGCCACAGTCAGACACGAAGTAAGGACATTTCCTAACAACATGGACAATTCCTTTACCCTATACTATATATCATCATAATTAGTGTTGAGCAAAGCGAAGCATTACTGATTGGTGCACTATATATTGTTGTGACATCACAGCACTATGTCTGTAGCATGTATGTATGGACAGCAAAAGAAACAGTAATTCCTATCACACTACCTAACACCCTGCACTATATCAGGATCTAACCTACACTGACTATCTCCCACTAACTATCTGTATTATATATATATAAGATATCTATCTATCTGTCTATCTAATGTAATAAGTGGAAAGCACAGAGCACAGCAATGTACACTGCTATCTCTCTCTCAGAACTCCCCATAAAACTGCAGAAAATGGCTGCTGGGGAGGTTCTTATATAGTAAGGGGTAGGCAACTTTCCTATTGGTTGCTAGGGATGTTGCTAAGCTCTGACAAAGACATTGCAGCCTTCTCATTGGCCCACAAGCAAAAAGCAGGGAGGGATCATGGGTTCAAATGAAAAAAAAATCTAGAATATTCGAGAATACAAATATATATCACTATATAAATATTTGCAAATTCTCAAAGTGCTGATATTCGCGATTAATATTCACTATTCGAATAGTCGCGCCCAACACTAGCAGCCAGCCAATCCTCAGATAACCATCCCCTATGATGTCACAGCCCTATAAAACCCTGATTCCGCGTTGTCTCTGCCATTGTTCTGTGAGCTCAACATAGAGAGAGACGTGGTAAATGTTCAGGCGCTAGGGACAGTGTTGCTGAAAATTATTAATATAAGAATATTGGAGAGGGAGAGTGCAAGGAGACTGCAGGGAGACTTATTCTGCGTCACTTTTATTTATTTATTCCTACATTTACTTATTCCTAATTCAGCCGTAACCTAAGATATGTCATTCAATAATAATAAGATGGAAGCCTTTATTATTCCACTGCCAGCATGCCAACCAATACCATCCAGTCTGCACCCCTTTGGGGAGCCAGGTCTTAATGATGACCATCCCCATCTTTTGCTGGCTTTACTTCTTCCAAATCATCCCTCTTGGTCTCCATGTCCTAGAAAAGTCAGCAAGATGCAGAGAAAGGAGGCTCTGGATGTTCCTGATGACATTTTCTCATCAATATTAGATGTGGAAAAGGAGGATAAGCAGATAGCAGAAGAAGGGTTTCCACCTTTAAGGCAGAAGAGCGCTGGGGTTGGAGAAGTGGATATGCGAGAGCTGATTAATATTCTGTGTTTACTGTCAAATAACCTGCAGGCGAGTGCAGGGGAGAACAGCAATAATATACATATTGTGCCCCCACCTAACCAGCCAAACCCCATACCAGCAACAGCCCCAGTTTAAAGGTGCAGCGCGGCCATTGACAATGAAGAAGGACTATACAGTGCGGTCTTCATTATTAAATGAAAGGCAGCTGTGGGCTAATTGGCCTGTGTGGTTCTTCACTAAAGCATGGCCGCCCCGTGTGGCCATGCCCTAAGGCAGAGTTGCCTGGGTATACCTGATTAATAGTGATTCATGACAAATTCATTCGTAACTAATCTAATTTTTTGGCTAACTTTGGCGAAGTTGCCGAATCGAATTTTTCTAAATTTTGCTCATCGCTAATCATAATAATATTAGGGTATATGGGCTTGATAAAGGAGGGACAGCTTTCTATTTAAATGTTGTGGTCACTGAAAGGCAAGTGAAAAGCTGATGAAAACTTCCCACTGCAAAACAGCCATGTGTTTGGGGTCTCAGGGGCTGAATGCTCTCATTTTAAAGGTCATCTCTGTAATGAGGCAACCCCTTTAAACATAATAGACAATAAGACAAGACAGGAAACATAAACTGCATTACACTACAAGTAGTCTTCCTCTTTGGCTATAGTGGACAGCTGGAGTATGTCCAATCAAGTGTGAGGAAATAAATGGGTTGTCATCAGTTACACATGTCCACTTTTACCTAACAAGCATCACGTTTACTTAGGCAGGACGCCAAGACTAGGCGGGTTTGCTGCAATCATCTGGCACTGTAGCAGTGAAAGTGAGTTGTGTAGTCTGGTGACAGGAGGCCGGAGTCACTTCACAGTCTGAGGAATTACTGTTGTCCAGTTATACGCAGCTGCTGCATTTATAGGCATTGGATTATAGGAAGGAAATTAGTTTTTGTTGTATTATGAACAGAGCGCCCTGCCCAAATCCCTCCAACTGGCAAGTGCATGATTGTCTTCTCTTCCAAGTTTCCAAAGCGTGTTAAGCTCGGGATTCAATGGTGGAGTCATTTCATTTATACCCAGAGGAAAGCAGCATTATGCTGCCTAAGCAAGATATTCAATATGAGCCAGTAACTACAGGCAAACAAGTGTACATTGACCTGATGCTTCTATCAGTTGTCGCTCCGTGTCTAAATTAAGACAGTTGTCATGTTTTATGACTATTACTTGAAGAACTGCTCAAACAAAATCTATTTCATACTAAAAAGCTATCTGTCATGGACAAAACATTTTTGTATTTGCAGAGGTTTGTCACTTAGATGACAGTAGTCATCATTGGCTGTCATTATTACCAGTCCTAGCATCAAATAGAAAAAGAGGCAATAAGATACTTGACTAGCACAATTAATATAAAGCCATTGTGCTCCGTGCCTAATATTAATTCAAAGATAAATTGGAGCTAAAACATTTTGCTCCATCCCTTTTAATATGGACATTCCCAGAATTCACTTACCAGACCATAAATGGAGACCATCAAAGCCATAGGAGAAAAGATCATCACCTACACCATTGCCTCCCCATCCTTCACCTCCACCGGGATAAGGAGCATAACCAGAGGTGGAAGCCCAACCTACACGCATGTGAGTTGGCTCTGGAGTTAGAAATGGATCAACCTGATCTATAATAATCTCAAAGTACCACTTCTTGTATTGCGCTGAACCCTCAGCTACACCCAGGAAGATATTTGGCCTCATGCTGAAAAAAGAAATTGCAAATTAAGTGTAAATATAATTAAACTCAATGTAACATTCTCAGGAATAGAAATGTACATACGTATAGTAAAACTTTCCATTTCACATGATTTGCACACATTGTAGTTAATTTCAATATATAAGACGCTTTTTTTTTTTTTTTTTTTTTTTTTTTAATGAGCGTTAACAAAAGGCAAACAGCCCCAAATCTAGAAATTCTGCTTCATTTAAAATGTTGACTTCAAAATGTCTGCTTAATTGATCTGGTAAAAGTACTTCATAAATATAGCAGCTTCTCTACAGCTCAATGAATAAGCACTATGTCACAAAACCAGTATAAAAGAACTTAAAGAAATGTTATCTGCCAGTTAAAACCAGATAGTTATACATATCTCCTTTTACTGTAATCTGTTATTTGCTGATTGTAGATTTATTTATTCTATTTCTTGAACATGATTATGGGACGGCCATCTTACCTGAGCTGTTCTTAACAGCATTTAAAAAGCATTAAGAAAATTGCTTTATGGCAGCCCCATGGTCCATAGACACAATGGTCAGGAGGGGCCTCGCTGACTTCCATGGGAGAGTTTTCTAGGCATGCTCTGTGACCTGTACAGAGGTATTTTATCTATACACAGAGGTGCGATCATTAAAGGCTGGTTAGAAGGACCGATAACGGCAGTAAAGTGATCTGTATAGACCAAGAAGTGTCGCCTATTATTAGGCTTTGCGGTCAATGCGAGAACTGGAGGATTTTTTTTATTTTTCTTTAAATATAGATTGTGATATGGAAAATTAAAAATAACATTATCAAAATTCTTAAAAAATATGTTAAACATAAAAATGTGATTTAAACAATAAGTCATTTTCTGATGAAACATTCCCTTTAAGTAAGAATATCTAATTGAATAGAAGAAAATATACCTGGTGACATTATTAACTAAACGAGTTTGCAACAACAAATCTCTCCTGGGGAGCAGGTTGTCACAAATTAGATTCTGGTTTGTACGTACTGCAACCCCATTACATACACAAAGAGAGCACAGGACATCCAGAACCTAGAAAAAAAAAGAGATTTAATAGGAAACATAATGATCACGTTTACCATATTTGTAAGCTTTATCATTTGTATAATCTAATAGAAAAAAATCTTGCTCAATAACTTACATATTCAATTCTCATATAATAGAGTAGGTCATTTACACATCAAAAGGCATCCAAATTGGTTACAAATCTTTGTCACTTTACCAGCCTTAAAGAGTAACTAAACCTTTGTAACAATGTTTAATATGATGTTCCTAGTGCCTTATTAAAACTATTTCTAATATACTTTATTAATCTGTTTTGTATTTGTCTTAGTCTTTTACGTCCTTAAAGTACACCACTCACTTGTGCTTAAAACTTAGCTGAGCGGAGTGGGCTCCTGCCTGTGCCTGCTCCGCTAAGCTATGAGCTGACATGCAGTTCTCTTAGCTTAGCGGAGCAGGCAGAAGCAGGAGCCCACTCAGCTAATCCTGGCATAGCACATGGGTACAGGGTACCCATGTGCTATGCTAGGATTTAGTAATCCTCCGGCGGCACGGGCAGGAGCAGCAATATGCACTCCTGCCCGTACTCACAGCGCTGCTGTGGCCCCGTTCATAAATTTCACATTCTATACTCGGTACACCGACGAGCTGTCAGCGGTGTACAGAGAACTGAGTTGTAAGCGCACAGTGAATGGTGCACTTTAGGGATGTAAAAGACTAAGAAAAATACAAAATAGATAAATAAAGTACATAGAAATAGTTTTATTAGGGCATTAGGGACATCATTTTAAAAATTGTTACAAATATTTAGTTACTCTTTGAAAACTGGGGCATGATGAGAGGAGTGCAGCAATTCTGTTAATTATTTCATTTTTTTGGTGCATGCTACCGGTGTATATGTATGACAGCTGTGAGGTGTCATATGAAAATCTGCCTCAAGCACCACATGGCCATCACCATCAGGAGAGGGACTCATTACTATATACCTTGTGGTTTCGTCCATGTTTGTCCAAAAGAGAAATTATAGAGCGTATGTGTCCCTTCTCTATTAAATTTAAAGCCTCAGGGCTTTCAATCAAGATGCAATGTAGAACCTCCAGTATTCCTGTAAGAAATCAGATAGATAAATTATCAGAGGTACAGTAGACCTGCTATTTCAGAATGCTTCTTATTATTATTTCTGAGCAACACAAGGAAACAATCATGTAGGGCAATTCAGTAGATCACATGACCATTAATAAAAATGCTGACCATGAGCAGCAGCATCCAATATGTTACATATGGGGCAACGCTGGGTGTCTGATGCAGCAGCAAACCATGCCATAGACTACATCTGATTATCTGATAGAAATGTTATAGATTAGATTATACTTTTATAACAATATATATATATATATATATATATATATATATATATATATATATAGTGCATTGTACAGTATGCTGCCTGCTGCTAGTGCTTATTTGCAATAAACTTAAGAAAGCTAATGGCCCAACATATATGTACGTTTATATAGCATGAGTAACTACTTTTACTCTTATGAATAGGACAGGCTATGGGTGACATACCTGAAGATGATTCAAGGCGCTCCAATTTACTAATAAGCCAATCCAAATTATTGGAAAATTGTGCACAGTTGCTTCTATTTCCGCGAATTAGAGCAGCTTCAAAAAGCAAAGGAAGACAAAAAACAGAAAAATTATCATTTCTGGGAAACATCTGAGCTTGCTGATCATGCAACCAGGAAATCATTGTTTTTACTGATCCTCTGATTAAACGGTGCACTATTGATACAGTACTGTATGTCATACATGTGTATAGTGGGAAAATCTTTTTAATAGCGCTGATTATACTTAAGAAGAACAGTCAGCGATGTTATTATTCAAAATGTTACTTTCTGGCGTATAAAACTCTAGATTCTGAGACAATATACTATAATATCTAGAAAGAGGTAAAAGAGGAGAGGCAGGGGCTGATCAGCTGTCCGCTGCTAGTTGAGAATCTCTGCTCTCATGTAGGAAACAACTATATAAAAGGTTTCCTTATGCAGTTTTGTAAGCCAAAACTAGGAGCGATTTCAAAAAAGAGAAGTCCTATCTGTCATTTAAACCAGTGTTCCCCAACTCCAGTCCTCAGGGCCCACCTACCGGTCATGATTTGAGAATATCCCACAGAATGAATGCCTGAGGTAAGTCCTGATGCATCAACACTAATTGTATCACCTGCTCAGTACTAAGGAAATCCTGAAAACATGACCAGAAGGTGGGCCCTGAGGGCTGGAGTTGGGGAACACCGATTTAAACTTTGTCTCCTTTTTTGATCCTTTTCTGATTTTGTAGTCAAAAATTGCATCCACAAACCTAACCGTGGGGTAGTACCCTTAAAGGGAATCTGTCACCTATTTTGACCATATAAAACCGTTAACATAGCAATGTGCAATAAAGTACCGTCTTCTTTCTTTTATTCAACTTTTCATTCTTATTAAAAAGTGATTTTTCTGATATGTAAATGAAGTCTCATGGTGCCCAGAGGGGCGTTATTACTCTGCTCTAGTGCCCAGTAACGCCCCCCTGCAGTGCAGTGCCCAGCCCGCCTTTCTTCCAAGCCGAGTACTCCTCCTAAGAAATAAATGTCCTCCCACATCCTTGCCGAACGGTGCCGCCCCCTCCCCACTACGTCATTTAATGTATTCACTGCATCGTCTGTGCTCCCTCCTCTCTTTGCCTACGGCACCGCCCCCTCCCCACTATGTCATTTAATTTAGTCACTGCACACACCGGCCCTTGCTTCCTCCTCTCTTGTCCTCCAAAATCCTGCGCAGGCACAGTATCGCTGAGTGCCTGCGCCTGCACGATACTCCTGCTCCAGAGGGCAACAGCCTCACTAGTGTCACTGGGCATGCCTCTGAGAGATTCTAGAGGAGGAAGCAAGGGCCGGTGCGTGCAGTGAATAAATTAAATTACATAGTGGGGAGGGGGCGGCACCGTAGGCAAAGAGAGGAGGGAGCACAGACGATGCAGTGAATACATTAAATGACATAGTGGGGAGGGGGCGGCACCGTAGGCAAAGAGAGGAGGGAGCACAGACGATGCAGTGAATACATTAAAGGACGTAGTGGGGAGGGGGCGGCGCCGTTCGGCAAGTATTTGGGAGGACATTTATTTCTTAGGAGGCGTGCTGGGCTTGGAATAAAGGCAGGCTGGGCACTGCAGGTGGGCGTTACTGGGCACTAGAGCAGAGTAATAACGCCCCTCTGGGCACCTTGAGACTTCATTTGCAGATCAGAAAAATGGCTTTTTAATATGAATGAAAAGTTGAATAAAAGAAAGAAGACACGTGTAAGTAAGGAGGTACTTTATTGCACATTGCTATGTTAACGGTTTTATATGGTCAAAATAGGTGACAGATTCCCTTTAATATTGCTTTCCTGTTCTTATTTGTTATTGACAATATAATAAAATGTAATAATCCAGGTTGTCTGATATACACTTACCTAGTAATTCATAGAGAAGGTTCAGGATTTCCTTCCATGCTGGTCCAGATTTCTCCCCCATAAATTCAGCAAAGTGTGCTGCAGTGCTGTATACATTCAGACGGTCAATACAGTTTAGCACCAGAGCCAGCATTCCCTGCACAGGAGGCAGAAGTGTTAAAAGTCGGAAAACCAAATGGGTTTATTTTATGAGCAATACAGGTAAACTTATAGGAGAATGCAGAGCTATCAAAGCATGACCATTCTTATGTCTCATATCATGTACGTTTGGCCAGCATACCTATTTTTCAACCGTACTGAAAAGTATAGTTGTTGGTGCAGAGGTATACAGCTCAATATATTTGTAGCATACATTCAGTGACACACTTCAAACATGTACATATGACTGAAGAAATCCTAACGCATTTCTAAGGGTCTATTTTAGCACTTACGGCAGATCTCTTAGCAGAAAATAAATCAATGAAAGTGTAAATGGAAGAAGAAAAATGTCACCAGGCTTTAGTGAACCCAACACCATGCATAGGTTTAGCTGCCGTTGACCACCAACAATTATTTATTAGATTCCTTAGTATTTTATGTTATTTTATGAAAATCAATGACATATCCAGGCTGCATATAAATCACGGCTACAAATATATCTTTGGGGACTGAACTCACACTTTGCTGGAACTCTAAATTTGTGATATGATATCTGTACACAGTCTATGTAGTGTAGACACTATTACACTGAAGTAAACCTGCCTATACATGCTGAGGCTGCTTCTTAATAGTTTGAACAACATGGCTGCTTTCTTACAGAAACAATAAGACATCCAGCCCTGGCCTGTGTGTGGTATTGTAGCTCAGCTCTATTCACTGCAATCAAGCCTAGCTGCAATACCAGACACAACCCATGGACAGGTGTGGGTCTGTAACAAGAAGAAAGCAGCCATGGGTTTTATATCCTGGTCAACTGCTTTAACATCTTTCCCAGCAGAGGATGCAGCACATAACATTGTACATCAAGAATACATATTTTTTTTATTCAATGGCCCCTCCAATACTTGTCTTTCAATAAATCTGATTACTATTCCTTTGGATAATATCTGAGATGCGGGTGCACTTGCCCCTGGTCTCTGCTACCACATGAGAAGACACCACTATAATAACGGTCACTAAGGTAGGTTGGGGCCCTTTTCCCAGATTCTGCATTGCGGCCTACAAGTTTCACGTTACACCTCTTGCCTGTACACATTACAATAGCAAGGTAAGTAGCCTGAAAAAGGGTTTCCGAAATATTTAGCTATATAAAAAGGATAGGAATATATAAAACTACAAGATGACAGCTAAACATAAGTGTGACAGGTAGATAAAACAATAGAAAACAGAAACAATTTTAGACACAAAGTATACAACTCCCATCATTCAGGTCCCTGGCTTTATACCTCCTCTTTGAATAGGTTCTGCCTGTTTTTGAGTGAGCGGAGTTTATTTTGTTTGTCTTCATGTTCTAGTTCTTCCTCGGGAGGCTGGAAATAAGTGATCAAGTCTTGCAGGGTTTGAACTACCTCCTCAATAGGCAGGGCGATGGGGGCTGTCACAGTCCGGTTGTTCCCCGTCAGAGAATCCAGGTCACTAGCCATTAAAACAGAAAAAGATCCTCATCAGCAAACAACAAATCCCTATAGATCAGATGAATATTTTAGTGACTCCTTTCTTGTGTTTTGCAAATACTGCTTTACATCGGACAGAAAAATAAGCAAAATGACATCATATTATAGACTATTTTACGTGTTCTCCATTCCCAGGTCATTTTTGCAAAGTTATCTGTGTATCAGTCTGACGGTTATCAGTACAGTATAGTAAACGCTGAGCAAAACAGGACTGATAGGGCTTGGGGTGGTACACTTATTTTGATTTTTAAAGACCCTATATCTGCTTCAATTCTTTATGAGAACTGTTTTCTTGTATCCTTTAAGGGGTGATCAATAGACAAACCTTTGTGAAATTTGCAGCACAAATTAGACACTGCTGAGCAATCTGTACCTGATGAACTGGCCGAACAGGCCTGTGGTGTTCCGAATGATTCTGGCAGCTTGGGACTCTTCATGCTGACACTTCTGTAATGTGACACCATCATCCATATGGCCTTCTTGGTGCAGGATTGCCTGTTCAGATAAAAGCAGATTTAAAATAGAACTTTTTTTCAGATATAGGGTCTATTCACACGTACGTAAGTGTTTTGCGAATCCGCAAATTGCGGATCCGCAAAACACGGACACCGGCAATGTGCATTCCACAATAATAGAAAATGCCTAATCCTGTCCGCAAAATAGCGAAACGGATGCGGACCCATTTTGCAGATGTGTGAATGGACCCAAATGGAGCACCATTCTAAAAAAAAAAAAATGTGAATTTTGTAAACCAGAAGGCCGAAGATTTTTATTCACAGGGTTTGTATGTTATCCTGAAAGCAGAAATCTCTTGAAGTGCCCAAATACATTAAAAAGTGGCTGACATTGGTCATGGAAAGGGCATGGAGGGGAAGCAAACACTAGACCATACACCTGTGTGCCTAAACAGAACTCTACAACAGCTCTCAGCCGCCATAGATTTCTGGCTTCATTTGCTCCAGAAAACTGGTGTAAATGAAGATACATTTATCTTTGGTGTTGACCTATCTCACCCTTGCCACGCCACTTTTGGAAAAGTAGTGAGGGTGGCATAAAAATAGGCACTTGCGACTTTCCCCCCCAATAAAGTTGCATTTACAAAGTCACAGACACACAGCTTGTAACTTTTGTAGCGCAAGGGAGAAGATAAATCCCCCCCCCCCCTCTATTCCAGAAAGTGAAAACTTCCCTGTTCAGTTTCTAGCTCTAAACAGGGAAAGCGGATACAAATACAACATATGAGGACCATGCAGTTTTGAACTTTTATTTGGATGTATGGAATATAATTATTTACTGTTCTTCACTTTAATAACTTGTTTCCAAAAGTAATTACTGTAAGTGAAACAGTCTACATATAATATGCATACTTACCCTTCTTTTTAGAGGACCCAGTCGTGCTGTCTTGGCATCTTGAGATTTGTAGGTCAGCCACAGGCCACTGTCTACATGCTGAATAAAGCAGATGGAATCCCCATACTTAATCTCTGCAGCTCCCATCCCATCAATGTCTCGCTTTGGGCCAGCGTCTAACTTTTCCTGCATTGAGAACAAAAAAGCCAATGAACATTTTTCAAAGACATATATATATATAGTGATCCCTCAGGATACAATGGCCTCAGGATACAATATTTTCAATATACGATGGTCTTTTCTGACCCATCGTAAGTAGAAACTAGACTCTACATACAATGTCTGACTCAGATCCAACCAATCAAGGCCACTTCTCTGGTAAAATAGCGGTATTATTTGCTAGTGAGCGGCTATTCCTGACTGTGATATGTAAGGAATTGCTTTATCTGTCTTAGTTATCTGCTTATTTTTCTGAAATCTTCATTTTCTCTTATCTTGGATGACATTTTGGGGCTTTGGAACCGATTACTCAACTTACAATGGTTTCAACGTACAATAGACATCCTGGAACTAAATAATATTGAAACTTGAGGGACTGTATTTATATGCATCATAGGATATTTCGATTTCATATTGGACAACTAAAAAACTAGATAAAAAATACATAGACAGTAAAGCTACATGGTGATTATTAGTAGTATTCTGATAAACCCCTGCAGGAAAACTTCAAAAGGCTGCAGATATTAAAGTATATTTTGGGTTTGTTCCTTAGGCTCTGGTTGTATAATTACACACGGCATAAGCTGGTGGCCTGTGACTCACAGTTGGCCATCAGCTAAAGCAGGCCAGCAAAGTAAATGACTGTGACCTTTACAGGAACATGTTAATTATGCAGAGTTAACTACAATAAGCTCCTCCTTAACAATGTTGTATTTGTAAATGCCAAGAGCCAGCTGTGTGTTACCAAAATTAAGACATAGAAACGGCTTAAAAAAGGCCTAAATACCACAATAATGCTTCATTATTATAGTACGCAGACTTGTATAGTATATGGTCACTCCTGGATTCCTTCACGTGTTATACGTCACCTATTTAGCCTGCGCCCCATGTAATATCCTGCATGTGGAAAAAAGCGAAACTGTAGTCTGCTAACAACTACAGCAAATAAGCAAATACTCTGTGATTAAAGATATCACACCTCCTAACTAAAATGTACAGGGTGGCTATTACAGTGTTTGCCTGAGATTTTAATAAAGGGTGTGTGTTTTTCGGAAACAGCACCATTCTTGTCTATCTGCAGTGCCTTGTATTGCAGCTTGTTCCTATTCAAGTGAATGGGGTAACTACAATATCAGACACAATTAAGTTTAGTTATTTATCTGTATTGCAGACCAATTTCATCATCAACATTACTGATAAATGCTGGTAGATGTCTAAAGGAGTTGGAAAAATAACCCTGTATTTGTAATCCAAATGATTGCCCATTTTTGAGATTTTTATCTAATTTCCATGGTCAGCTCTACACAGTATATCAGGATGGGCAGCTGTGAGGCCGGCCACATACATTAGGTATGTGTCTGCTAAATGCTCCTTCAACCAACAGCTATTGCTTCCAATCCCCCATACACACTCAGCCTGGCCAAAAATGTATGTGTTCTCAATAGGGAAAGGGGAATATGCCCCTACTAGACACAACTGTTGACGTATCTCCTTGAGAAAAAATGGATTGGGTATATTGAAATTCAATTGCCTGAATCCTTCTGTCCACTGACATAAGCTTTTGAGGGAGAATCAGAACACCCCCAAGCATATTAGATGGTTGGCCAGTATATGGTCACAACAGGGGTTGTGTCAGGTTTTGAAGTTATCCCTTATCCAAAGGATAGGGGATAACTAATTGGTGGGGGATCAGACAATGGGGACCCCCACTGATCCCAAGAATGGGGATCCCATGCCACCCATCTTGGTATACCATATATTGGTATACCATAGACTTTTTCCAGGGTGCAGGTGCCCATAGAGAGGACTCTGAGTGCCCCCTCTGGCACCCATGCCATCCTTCTGTCCACTGACTTAGTACTGTAACGGGGTGCCGAAGGCGCACTCAGTCTCCCATCAGCCGCAGACCTGCTGCTTAGCTTCGGGAGCGAGGATCTGTGTTTGACCTCGTTCCCAGAGCGGCTTTGCTAGCTGGGAGGCTCCCTGCTCCTAGGTCTGCCTTGAGCGCAGAGCTGATCACTCGGTGCTCGACTGGTCAGTCTGTCGGTCATGTGACGCTGGCCATGTCACATGACCCTCACTCCCCACTATAAATACAGGCAGCCTGCTGGCCACAGGTTGCCTGTTAATTTCTAGGTTCCTGGCTATTTGTTGGACTACTGAATACTCACCTGATCCTGTTCCCTGACGATCCTTTGCCTGCTCCTCCTGTACTGCGCATCCGTCCTGGTATTGTGACCTTGGCTCCCACCTGACTACTCTTTGCGGACTCCTCTGGTACTTCTCTACTCTCCTGGTATTTGACCCCGGCTTCTCCTGACCATTCTTTGCTTAACCCTTTGTACTGCGTATCTCTCTTCGTTCTGACCCGGTCCGTTCACGGTTCCGTATTTTGTCTTGTCTGTCTTCCCTGCACATATCCTAAGTAAGGGACTGTCGTCCAGTTGTCCCCTGTCATCAGGACTTGTGAGGCAAGTAGGCAGGGCCAGGGGTGAGGGTGGAGCGCAGTGGTCACTATCCTCCCCCCTGTGTGTGTGTGTGGACGTGACCGTTACAAGTACCTTCAAAACTTGGCACAATCCCTTTTAATAACAGTTTGTAAGTTGTAAAGGTAATCATTATTTGTTCACCTTCGATGCTCTGAAGCAGAATGCTGAAGACTTGGTATCAGACTTTGCTCGGTCTTGTAGTACTAATCCTTGGTCCTCTGTCAGTGCCAAATATTGCCCGGTTGTAATATGCCGTAGGCGGAATGTCTGCCCCCATCTGATGTGACTTCCACTCCAACTACACAAAACAAGAAAATCAGAAAGGGATTCCCACAGACGGTGTGCTATAAGCAATGTAGAAAATATATGATGGTACCTTATTCTTAGGGGTTCCACCCTCCATAATGACCTGGCACGGACACCTGCCCCTCCTGCCTCATAATTAACTTTCCTAGCAAGATAAAAGCAAACATTTATTATGAGAGAACCTGAAATTGTAACATTACATATTTTATGCACAAAGGTTCATCATACTGTATTTAGGCATTATGGTATTGGAATTGTAACATCTCAAATATATGAATTGCACATATTATAACAAAACGTAAAATCCAAAACAGAATCCACCTGCAGAAAAAAAAAGGATGTAACCATGGAGTAAGATTAGGAATAATATGTGTTCAGGCCTTGTTCACATTTCCGTTCACTCATTCTCATTGATTTTGATGTGTCTGTTCACATATCAGTAGTGTTTGGCCTCATGCACACGACCGTAGTTATGGTCCGCATCCGAGCCGCAGTTTTTGCGGCTTGGATGCGGACCCATTTATTTCAATGGGGCCGCAAAAGATGCGGACAGCACTCCGTGTGCTGTCCGCATCTGTTGCTGCGTTCCGTGGCCCCGAAAAAAAAATATAGCATGTCCTATTCTTGTCCGGTTTGCCGACAAGAATAGGCATTTATACAATGGGCCGCCCGTTCCGTTCCTCAAATTGAGGAAGGCACATGGGCGGCTTTTATTTTTTGCGGATCCGCGGTTTGCAGATCGCAAAAAACGTAACAGTCGTGTGCATGAGGCCTTTTACTGACAGTAGGTCAGGGAAAAATTCTAGAGATATGCACTATTTAGGTTCGAAATGCGGACCAAACATGCCCATTGAAGTCTACGGGTCCGTGTGTTTGGTCCATCTTTCATTGACCATAGATGCTCTTGAAATTAATTTTCAGCCTAGCAGTGTCCATGGAATATGGATGACACATGGAGGGGAAAAAAAAAATTAACAAATTGACCAACCACAGATTCTTTACGAATATCAGATGAAACTAAAACTTTTAAGTGTAAAACGGACAGGAAAATGTAAAAGTATCAGCTGATCCTAATCATGCCGCCCAACAGAACAGGTCAAAGAGGCTACATTGCCTTTGCAGTGACAGGACCAGGTTACTGAGGGTTATCACATGCGTGGCTTTATTATGACGCTGTGCGTTATATTTTACGAACAATTTTCATCTAATTTAGGCTAATTTCAGATAAACATGTTCGCTACATGGAAAATGCTCCATTTGAGAGCGTAATTTCCTGCAGTGAACTCTGCTCCTGTGACAGGACCGCATGGCATTACAATGATTTATAATGCTGTGTGTCTCTGCCCAACCTACCCTGTTATGATTTGCACTGATGGCATTCTTTCAGTACAAATTATTACAATGGAGATCGGGCAGAGACACACAGCATTATAAATCATTGTGATGCCGTTTGGTCCTGCCACAGAAGTGTCTAGTCCAGGAAATCATGCTCCCTTACAGAGCTTGCTTCCAGCAGTTGGCATACTCATCTGAAACTGCCCTAAGCCCCCATTTTCCTCAGGCTAACCTATGCTGAGCTTCTGCTGAGTCAGTAGATGGGATTGTCAAACATTCATCATGGCCATGGAAAAACCGGACCACATGTCCACCGAGAAGATATCCTGAAATATAAATGGGAAAATAAGTCAGGATGCTGTTGTATAATATGCATTGAGCCCAAATGAAATAATGTATCTAATTATGCCTCATGTTATATTTAACAAACATATGCAAGTCTGACAATATTGGCTGAACCTTCCATGACTCTAAAAAGACCAAGTTGCCTGTTCCTAAAACAATTTATATCTACAATAGTGCTGCTTACATGACATGTCCATCCTTATAGGAAAATATCATGGCTGCTATGTCCAGTTAACACATTTGTAAATTAAAGGAGGAAGAAACACACTTGCATTAGATTTAGATAAGATAACAACCTAACAAAAGAAAACTCAAAGATTCTAAAAGAGCATGATTTAAAATGGTTTTCCAAGATTTTCGACTTTTATCTGGGAATAACACCACACCTGTCCATGAACTGTGTATAGAATTGGAGCTTAGCTCCATTAAAGGGAATGCTGAGCCGCAGTACTGCACTGTGTAATGAGCTGTAGAATTCTACTTCCGTAACTTCTAGCTGATGTTAATCATTGATTAGTGGGGCGCTGGGTGTCAGACCCCAACCTATCTCACATTGAAACCTTATCTTATGGATAGGTCATGAATAGAGATGAGCGAATCGAAGTTGACGAAGTGGAATTCGATCCAAATTTCAGGAAAAATTCGATTTGCACCGAATCAGAATTTCATCACTCTTTGTGGTAACGAATCACATTTTTCCTAAAATGGCGGCTGCACGTGTGAGGACATGGAGCAAGGAAATCTGGGAACGAGGGATCACCCACAATGCCGTGCATGCAGCCAATCAGCAGCCAGCCAGCCCTGTGATGTCATAGCCCTATAAATAGCCTCAGCCATCTTGGATTCAGCCATTTTCCAATGTACTTAGTGCAAGGAGAGATGTCAGCAAGTGCTAGGGACAGTGCTAGGAAAGGACTTTAAAACTTATTTTGCTGTATAGAAATTCATGGAAAGGATAGAGAGGAATCATTCCACAGTACTGAAGCAGAACAGGGTTCAGTAGGGGAGTTTACAGCCTGGGTAATGGGAACAATCCTATTACACTTTGCTGCACTGACTGGGGATCCAAATTGCCATTATACAGCTCTGCAATTCCCGCAAACCGTTCTTGTTATTGGGGTGTTACCGCCATTAACATGGTTTGTTACAAGGAAATATTTCTATGTCTTATTTGCCCTTGTGCGGTGCAGTTAGATGTTCTAAAGCCTTTTGTGGCGTGTATAAGTGGAAAAAAATAAGGGCCTATTTGCCATTCAGCGGTGCAGATATATGTTCTAAAGCCTTTTGTGGAGTGTATAAGTGAAAAAAAGTAAGGACCTATTTGCCGTTCAATGGTGCAGTTATATGTTGCAAACCATTCTTGTTATTGGGGTGTTACAGCCATTAACAGGGTTTATTACAAGGAAATATTTATATGTCTTATTTGCCCTTGTGCGGTGCAGTTATATGTTCTAAAGCCTTTTGTGGCGTGTATAAGTGAAAAAATAAAATAAGGGCCTATTTGCTGTTCAGCAGTGCAGTTATATGTTCTAAAGCACTTTTTGGCTTGTATTGGTGGCAAAAAAATATATATTATTTTTGGTCAGCGTTGCAGTTATATGTTCTAAAGCCCTATTTGGCATGTATTAGTGGCACAAAAAAGTATTTGCCGTTGTGTGGTGAAAAATATATATACATGCTGTTCAGCGGTACAGTTATATGTTCTAAAGCCTTTTGTGGCGTGTATAAGTGAAAAAAAATAAGGGCCTATTTGCCGTTCAGCGGTGCAGTTATATGTTCTAAAGCGCTTTTGGGCGTGTATTAGTGAAAAAAAAAAGAGCTCATTAGCTGTTGTGTGGTGAAGTAAGAAAATTACAGACTTTTTTGGGGTGTTTTATTTCCTTTTTCTTTATTTATTTGATCTAAAAGTATGTCAGACAGAAAAGTGCCAGGCCCTGCACAGGGGAGTGGCAGAGGTCTAAATGTTTCTACCGCAGGCACAGGTCGCAGCAGAGTAAGGGGGCGTGGCAGCAAGAGTCGCAGCAAGAGGCCTGAGCTCCCGGTGTCATCCAGCGGTCGTGTCTTGACCAGCAACCCAGCGGTTTTTGAATGGTTGACTCGGTCATCCACTTTGTCCCAATTGACATCAGACACCCCCAGCCAAGAGTCAGTGGGTTCGTCAGATACAACCCTTAGTTGGCATGGCCCAGGAGCAGGCCCTGTGCCCTCACCTGTCCTCAACCTGCCTCTGTCCTTTTCTGTTCCCTCAGCCAGAGAAGTATTATATACTATGGGCTCAGCTCCACTATACAGCGAGGACGAGCTACTAGAGGACAGTCAGCAGCTACTGGTCAGCCAAGATGTCAAGGAGACATCCACCGCTTCCTCAGGTAGGCGGGCAAGTAGTGATGAGGAGAGTGGTGTGGCAGCTGGTGTTGCAAACGGTCAGGCTCCTGACCCAGAGACCGTTGAGGAGGACATCAGTGACGTGCAGACAGTACTCGATGATGATGATGTAGCTGATTGAAGACAGGTGAATTAGGGTCTTCATCATCCTCGGGAGAAGAAGGTGGCAGCTTGCCTGTAAGTCAGTGACAGAGCCAGCAAGTCGTTAGCATGGCCGGGAGTCAGCAGGGTCGCAGCAGTGTGAGGTCAGGAGCCAAATGTGCCCAGGGTAGACCACCTGCTTCGTAGCAGCCTACCTGCCTGGAAAGTAGTGGTGCAAGGGTTCACGGAAGCAGCGGCAATAGCAGTTAGATAGTGCGGAGTGTTGAGGGAAATGGCTATTTGTAGAATCTGTGGGCAGAAGATGAAGCATGGCCAGGTTGCCAATGTTGGCACCATGGCCCTGCATCAAGATATGCAGCGTCACCATAAAGTGGCCTGGGAGAACCGTGGCTCCAATGTGGTGGTCGAGCCTGCATCACCCAGTGGCACACACCCAATTTCAGGGAGACAAGGCTCCACCACTTTAGCCAAAGGGAACTGTCTGTCCTTCCCATAATCTGCTGGTCCTTATACTCCTGCTCCTCCTCCTACTCCTTGTCATTCATTCCGTCAGCAATCGAACACCGAAGTGATTGCCAAGAGACAACAGTATGCGTGCACTCATCCAACTGCTCAGAAGCTGAATGTGCTTCTGGTCAAGTTGCTGGTGTTGCAGTCCCTCCCTTTCCAAGTGGTGAACTCTGCACCTTTTAGAGAACTGATGGCTTGTGCCGAGCCGAGGTGGAGAGTCCTAAGCCATCATTTCTTTGCCAAAAAAGCAGTACCAGCCCTGGACACGTATGTTGAAGAAAAGGAGGGCCAGTCCTTGAGCCTGTCTGTGTCTGCCAAAGTGCACAGAGCTGTAAATAAGGTCAGGGACAATACATGTCCTTTACGGCCCACTGGGTGAACGTGATTCCTGCACAGCCACACCAGCAACATGGCCAGGCGACAACGCTTCCGCCTCCACGTTCTCACGCCGTTGGTCCTGAGACAATGTCCGCCTCTGCCTCCTCATCCTCCACGGTGGCCTCAGCCTCCACTGCAGAGACAATTCACAGTGCCCCTCCAGCATACCACATGTGCAGGGCACGGCGGTGTCACGCTGTTCTGCACCTCGTTACCCTGGACGAACGGAGTCACACAGGGGAGGAACTGCTCCCTGTCCATCAAGAAATCGAATCCTGGCTTTCTCTGTGACAACTCAAAATCGGAACCATGGTGACCGACAACGGGAAAAACACTGTATTGGCGCTGCGTCAAGGAGGGCTGAGCCATGCGCCCTGCATGGCACACGTGTTTAGTCTGGTTGTCAAGCGGTTCCTGAAGTCTTCCACCCATCTGCAAGATATCCTAAAAATGGCTAGGAAACTTTGCATGCACTTCTACCACTCGTACACCGCAAAGCACACCCCTCTTGAGCTGCAGCGGCAGAACGGCATCCCCCAACATAGGCCAATATTCGACGTTTCCACCCGTTGGAATTCCACCAATATGTTGGACCGACTATACGAAATGATTTCTTGATGATCCAAGCGGACAGGAGTACTCCCCTGTGTAACTTCAATGTCAGCCAGTGGCAACTCATGCGGGACACCTGCCATTTGCTCAGGCCCTTTGAGGAGGCCATGTTATTTGTCAGTCGCCAGGACTATGGTATGAACAACGTCATTCCACTGCTTCATGTCCTGGAACAGATGCTGGTAAATCTGTCTGGTCTGTGGGGACTGAACTAGAGGAGGAGGAGGAGGAGGACATTTAAGCATAAGCAATGTGTAGCAAAATGGGTGGTTTTTCTACACAGGTGAAAGGAGAGGAGGAGCAGGAGCAGCCAAAGGAACTGCAGGGTGACGAGGAAGACGAGGCAGAGGACCCAGACACATCATGGCAATATGCAGTGGAGATGGAGGCAGGGAGTCCCTCCAAGTCAGTTGCACAAATGGTCCGATGCATGCTTACTTGCTTGCGTAGTGACAGCCGAATTGTCACCATTCGGCAGAGGGATGACCTATGGCTCTCCACCTTGTTGGACCCTCGCAACCGGTCTAAAATAGGGACCTTTTTTACACCCCTTGAGAGGGAAGACAAACTGAACTACTATAGAGACATCCTAAATAGTCAGTTGGCTGCTGCCTATCTGCGCCATAGTCCATCCTCTCGCAGGTCTGACTGGGGAGGCCCCCTGTGCTCACGTTCCTCTGCCATGACTGCTGTGGCAGGGTGGGGGGTAGGAGCGGTTCCAGCTCCATTAGCAGCAACTTGAGTCTAGAGTCACTGATGAGCAACTTTCTTCACCCACCGAGTGAAGAAACTACTCACCAGCAGCAGCAACTAGACCTGGAGCAGGACCTGAACCAGCAGGTGGTGGCATACTTGGACAGCACCCTGCGAACCCACATTGAAGTTCCGCTGGACTACTGGGCAGCCAAACTGGATTTGTGGTTGCAACTGGCAGAGTTTGCCCTTGAAAAGCTGTCCTGCCCGGCCAATAGTGTGGCATCAGAGCGGGTGTTTAGTGCGGTGGGAGCCATAGTTACCCCAAGAAGAACTTGCGTGTCCACCCAAAATGTGGAGAGACTGACCTTTGTCAAGATGAATCAGGCGTGGATCAGCCAGGATTTCCACCCACCAATGCCTGATGCATCAGACTAGATCATCCATGGTGCCACATCAACACTGACAAAATAGACCGGTTTCTTCTGGCTACCTGCCTCAGCTACTATTCTGATGCTGCCACCTGCTTGATGCCACATATCTGATGCCAAGTGTTTCTTCTTTCAACCACCATCTTCAGCTAGTACTGGTATTGCCACCCACCTCCCCACTCTGTCACCAGGTCACTCTGTGATCTCCTGATGCTGCTGTCACCTCCACACTGTCATTGTGCCATCCTGTGGCCTCCTGATGCTGCTACTGCCACCTCCACACTGTCATTGTGCCACCCTGTAGCCTCCTGATGCTGCTACTGCCACCTCCACACTGTCATTGGCCCACTTGCGGTCTTCTCATGCTGCTTCCACCTCACCACTATGTCTTAGGGCCACTTTGTGGACTTCTCATCCTGTTCCTACCCTCCCCACTTCATGACGGCCACTATTTTGCCTTTCGACCTGGCTGACATCATAATTTATTTGACCCTTCTTCTGATCTTTAAGAAGGAAGGAAAAATGAGACTGACAACGGATCCTGTCTATGTAACAGCTGTAAGGCCTGCATGACATGGTCCCTATTTTGCATCAGAATTTGCTCATGATTTGGTAGCTAAAAGCAGGAGTGGGTACAAAACACAGAAGACATGCAAATATTCCATTCACGTGTCATCTCTGTTTTGGATCCACTCCTGTTTTTTTTTTTTTGCTTTAGCAATATTGATAGATTTCTGACAAAATGCTGACCGAGTTTAGGCGGAAGCTCCACAGACAGGATCCTTTTTTGGGGGTTATTGTTCTGACGGATCAGAGGAAGGGAAAAATAATCAGTGACGTCAACACAAAAAATTCTTTTTTTTCAAAAATTTTTTTTTTTCAAAAAATTCAACAAATCGGCCAAATCGAATTTTAGAGTAATTCGCTCAACTATAGTCATGAATATGTCATTCCTGGAAAACCTCTTTAAACCTTAGGAAGTCCATATATGTTTTTGCCCTCAGTTCAGCTTTTCAGTTTAATTCAGAATTATCAAACTGGTTACTACAAATGCATATATCTTTTTAAGACATATGGCTGTGACAGAGAGATGCTCCTGCTTAGGACTTTAAAAATAAAAAAACTGCTGCTCAATAGAGTAAGTAACGTTTCATCTCTTTTCCAACAATGTTGTAGCAGGAGTGACTGCTTGCTGGATTTTTCCCCCAGCTGCAGGACCACCTTTACCATCACCCCCATGATCATTTGCTAAGGAACTAATTAAATATGTCTGCGTTGTATAAATACAAACCATTTAAGCAAAGAGCAACTATATGTCAAATATTCCTGATGGGCAACTTTAGGAATTAATGTTCTAAAAATTGTAAAAAACTAAAACTACAAACAACATCCCAAAAAATTAAAATAAATTGAAATGTATGGAAATTTCATTACAAAAAATAAATAAATTGCATGCCTCCTCTTTCATTTGCATATGTTCCTGAAATATATTTCCAGGCTACTAATGCTTCCATTTCTCAATGTATCATGGTTAATCACTTGCTTAAAAACATCATTGTGACATTTATTGAAGACAAATCAAATGAGACCAGAATAGCAGAGTTTGAAAAAGGTTACATAGCTTTGACACTTATCATTGTGCGTCATAACTGGAACCTTAGGGCATTGAGCTCAACATGATGAGGATAAAAAACAGAGGGATTTTGCTGCTCCGGTCAATTTCAATATTAATGGCAGATCTGGTGTTTCAGGTCATTTAACAGAGACTGTGGCTATTGTGCTTCATAAGAATAGAGTCAAGCCGTATCTCTTTGCGGCTCCAGAACCATGACTGGCATGGACAGAAATATGAGGCTATTTAATTTTACAACTCCCAATCCATTAAACGCTACACCAGTAACTCCCAAAATGTTCCTTTTTTTAAATTTATGGTAATTATCAGAAGAAATTCAAAAGCTATAGTGGTAGCCTAGATCCGTTTTGATTATGCAGTACAGTGTAATTAGTCATTGCTATATTGACAGGCACCATCAGGGTGCACCAGAGAGGTGCAGCCTAAGGACTCATGCACAGGAGCGTATATCCTTTCCATGTCTGTTCTGTTTTTTTGTTTGTGGACCGTATGTGGAACCATTTATTTCAATGGGTCCGCAAAAAAAAGGAAGTGTGCATTCTGTTTCCATATGTTCGTTCCGAAATAAAATAGAACATGTTTGTCCGCATTAGGCCTCATGCACACGGCCGTTGTTTTGGTCCACATCCGAGCCGCCGTTTTGGCAGCTCGGATGCGGACCCATTCACTTCAATAGGGCAGCAAAAGATGCGGACAGCACTCCGTGCCATTGCTCCGTTCTGTGGCCCCGCTAAAAAAAATATAACATGTTCTATTCTTGTCTGCGCTTTAAGGACAAGAATAAGCATTTATATTGAACGCTGTCCGTGCCGGTCCGCAAATTGCGGAACGCGCACGGAAGCCATCAGTGTTTTGCGGATCCGCAATTGGCGGACCGCAAAACACACTACGGTCGTGTTCATGAGGCCTTACAGACAATAAGTACTGTTCTATTAGGGGCTGGCTGTTCCATTCCGCAAAATACCGAATGCACACGGGTGTCACCCGTATTTTTTGCGGATCAGTTTTTTGCTGACTGAAAAACACATACAGTCATGTGCATGAGCCCTAATGGGTGTAGACTGCAGGCAGACCTGGGGCTTTCATTAGGCCCCAGGCTGCCATGCGAAGACATGCGAAGAAGAGATGTGCCCGTTCGTGGGGGTGCTGATGTGAAAAAGAGGGAGTTCCCTCCCTTCAAAGCTCTTAGGTGCTGTTGTTGCTATTGACCACAGCATCTAAGGGATTAAACGGCCTGGATTGGCACTTCCACTGGTTCAAGTCATTAGAGCAACAACACAAATAAAGAGCCCATGCCAAAAATCACTCCACTATGAGCAGTAGGACTTCTCTGGAGACTGATGCTGCTAATCATATTGAATTGTGTAAGTTTGATTCCACATTTATGTTCAATAGTCTAATAACTATGGGCTTCTTACAGTATATTAGCCACTACCCCGATGAAGCTGCATTATTTATGGCAGTGATGCACGTGGGGTTCAGTCCCACAGTGCTCTGAAAGAGGTTTTTTTTCTTATTACTTGTATAGCTTCTAGTCTTTACAGCTTTTGATATATTAGCACTGGCACTTTGTTGATTTATGTCCATGTGATGTCACATTATTCTCAAGAGATTTTAGTTTTTTTATGTGTTTATTAGCACACATGTAAATAGGACTTGAATTGCATTTATTTAGCCGATTTGTGTACCTCCATTTGGAGCTTTTATATGTATTTCTGTTTCTTACTGACTTCTTTTCTCTTCAGGCATATTTTTGTACTTGCCTCTTTCTTTGGTTTTATTGTAACCTGCGTTGTGGGGGAGGTTCTCATTTTTAAATTTTCCTGGGATCTCAAGCTCCTTGTGGTGTGTATAATTATTTTTATTGTTTTCCAACAAAGCTTTATAATTTTATATTGTTGTGTGCATCGATTTTTAGCCTAGATTTTTTTTTCTGATAGTGACCAATAAATAACTTTACATACAAAATTTGATAATTATGTTAGAAGCAAATTAGGCATACACAAGCAGGCTACAGTACAATGTTCTAAACATAACAAACCTAATACAGAGGACAAGCATCTAAAGTTTACTAATGAAGTGACCAAGCACTTGTCACTTTGCCCTTATGCACTACTGGATGTCCCAAGGATAGATGCCATAGTCCAGAGTTAATGATGAACACCAACATAATATAAAGAGCTCATCACCTTCTTCCACACTGCTCCCAGAGCATGTCGGATGGACGTTCCACAGGGTCTGCATGAAAGAGGCATCCACCTGGATGTTGCCCATTCCATTGGATATGGATAGATGCTGCCAGACAAAGTTGAGATAGTTTGAGATCATTGAAATTATTTTAAAATTTGAAATTGATTTGCAATTTTGCATGTTACTGAAAATCACCATAGAGACCCAGCCTTAAAAGGTTTTTCTGAGATTTTCATACTCATGTATTCTGGATAGGTCATTAATATCTGATTAGTGGGAGTCCGACACTTAGGAAGCCCACCGATCAGCTCTTTTAGCTCCTGTGAGCGCCGCAGCCTTCTCTCAGCTTTTCCTAGGCCAAGCAATGATATGTTCATGTGTCACGTGGCCTAGGAGGAGCTCACTGTGTTCTCAAAACAGCTGATCAGCAGGGGCCCAGAGTGTTGCACTCCCACCAATCAGATACTGATGACCTATTCTAAGGATAGGTCATCAGTATAAAAAATAAATAAAAAAAATCGCTGAAAACCCTTTAAAACGTCTATGGACATCTTTGGGACAATTTTTTATTATTACATTTTGCTCATTTTGGGCTAGAATGAACACTTATTATAGCTAACTAATCTGTAAATAATAGTCTGATAAAAGGAGTTGTGGAAGAAAAACTGTTGAACATTTTTGAGACCAAAAAGGGGAAAAAAATGATTTTTGGCCCAAAAGGAGTAAAAAGTAATTAAAAAACATTCCAAAAAGTGCTTTTAAGTGGAAATCAACATTTTGGTAAAAATGAAGCTATACTAATGTTTGTTCATACTAAGTAAATAAATCTGCTTTAAAGGTATTCTCTAACCCCTTAGTGACCAAGTGATTTTTATCATTTTTTGTCGCATTTTAAGAGCTATAACGTCTTTACATGTACTGTAGCCGTATAAGGGCATGCTTTTTGCGGAACAAGTTGTAGTTTTAATGGTACCAGTTTAGGTTAAACAACTTACGGTTTAACTTTTATTAACCCTGGAGGGTTGGGAAAAAACAGCGAAACTTCCACTGAGTTTTTAATTTACAAATTTAGCGGTTTTCATTTTGACGCATAAATAACGTAACTCGATGGGTCAGTATGATAAAAAGTGATCCAAGTACATAGTTTTTTTCTTTCGTTTTTACTACTTTTGCAAAATAAAAACCTTTAAAAAAGCTTTTACATCGCCACATACCAAGAACTATTACTTTTTTACTTTTCTTTCTATAGAGCCATGTGGAGGCTTGATTTTTGCAGGGCAACTTGTACTGTTCATTGGTATCATTTTGGGGTATATAACACTTTTTGGTGGCAAATAAGCAAAAATCAGCAATTCTGGTATTGTATTTATTTTATTTTGACATTCACTGTACAGGATGAATTAGGTCGAGCTCACACTTCAGTTATTTGGCCATTTATTTCCATCAGTTATTGTGAGCCAGCCAAAACCAGTAGTGAAGCCTACACAGAGATAAGGTATATTAGAATTATCTGCACCTGTTCTGCGTTTTTGACCAGAACCTGGTTTTGGCTCACAATAACTGATTGAAACTACTGACCAAATAACTGAAGTGTAAACTTAGCCTAACATGATAATTTTGTAGTGCGGGTCGTTACAGAAGCTGCGACACTAAATATATGGAGGTGATTTGATTCTGCAACTCTTTCGATTAAAAAGCTTTTTAAATGGAAAAAAGGTGTTTGCTAACTTGGAATTTTTCATTTAATACAATTTTTTTAAAACTATTTAGTAGTGCCACAAGAGGACTTTTAACTCCCATTGCTACTATAATACATTGTACTGCTTATGCAGTACAATGTATTATACTCTCGGTGCTATACTGACACCAGCAGGGAAACAATATAGTGAATTTTACACAATATTGGACACTTACTAGATATCTTTCAGAAGACACACTGACTAAAATCAGGTCATCCCCAATACGAACTTTCTCTCCTTCCGATCTTTGCTTGGATGCAGGATGTATTGTCCACCAACAAGCCTCTCCTACAAAGAAAATCAAAATATCCTGTTAATATGATGTATCAAAACAGGTCCAACGCTTGTAAATGCAACTCCCAGCATTAACTTAGTGGATAAGGAGATTTTTGTATAACTTACCAGTTAAATCTCTTTCTCGCTCTTCCTTGGGGGACACAGACCCTGGGTATAGCTCAGCTCCCTAGGAGGCGTGACACTAAGTAAAACTGTTAAGCCCCTCCTCCATCAGCTATACCCTCAGCCTGGAGATAGAGGCTACCAGTTGCGTGTCCAAGTAGTGAAAGGATAACAACCAATAACGGAAACAACCAGCCAGCAACCCAACGGGGCGCCAGACCATAACCCTGTAACCAAACACAGAAGGGTGGGTGCTGTGTCCCCCAAGGAAGAGCGAGAAAGAGATTTAACTGGTAAGTTATACAAAAATCTCCTTTTCTCGCCCATTTTCCTTGGGGGACACAGACCTTGGGACGTTCAAGAGCAGTCCAAGAAGGGAGGGACCACAAACCCAAGGCGGAACACCACCAGAGCATCAGGAAACCGCTGCCTGCAAAACCAGGCGGCCCAACGCAGCATCCGCTGATGCATGCGTATGCACCCTATAGAACTTTGTGAAAGTGTGCAGAGAGGACCAAGTGGCTGCTTTGCACAACTGTTCAGCCGAGGCCCGATGCCTCTGCGCCCAGGAAGCTCCGACTGCTCTGGTGGAATGAGCAGTGACGCCAAAAGGCGGAGGTCTGCCCTTGGCTCGATAAGCCTCAGACACCGCCAGTTTAATGAAACGGGCAATAGCCACCTTGGAGACCGCCAACCCTTTGCGCGAACCCTCCGGAACCACAAACAGGGAGTCCGTGCGCCGAAAGGACCCGGTGACCTCCAAGTAAATCCTCAACGCCCTGACCACATCCAGACGGTGCAGTTCCCGTTCTCTGGGGTGGGAAGGAGAGGGACAGAGCGACGGAAGGACGATGTCCTCATTGATGTGAAAGGCGGAGACCACCTTTGGCAGGAAAGTCGGGACAGGCCGAAGCACAACCTTATCCTGGTGGAAGATCAGGAAAGGTTCGGAGCAAGAAAGAGCCGCTAACTCCGACACCCGTCGGAGAGACGTGACGGCCACAAGAAAGATGACCTTGCAGGACAGAAGGCGAAGGGAGACCTCCCGTAAAGGCTCGAAGGGGGCTGATTGGAGCGCCGAGAGCACCACATTCAGGTCCCAGGAAGGAACTGGAGGGCGGTACGGCGGAACAGAGTGAGCCACCCCTTGTAAAAAGGTCTTAATTGGCCCTAGAGGGGCCAGGGGACGCTGGAGAAGAATAGACAGCGCCGAAATCTGACCCTTCAGAGAACTGAGGCACAGCCCCAGGTCCAGACCCGACTGGAGGAAGGACAGGATTGTGGGAAGAGAAAACCGGAGAGGTGGGATGCTCCGGGACTCACAGAACCCCAGATAGGACCTCCAAACCCGATAGTAGATCCTAGAGGATACGGGCTTACGAGCCCGGATCATGGTGCGGACTACGTCCGCGGAGAAACCCCGTCGCGTTAAGACGGCGGTCTCAATAGCCACGCCGTCAAACGTAGCGAGCCTAAATGCTCGTGGAAGATCGGTCCCTGAGAGAGAAGGTCTTCCCTGGAGGGCAGTGGCCACGGTGCGTCTGCCAACAGCAACATTAGGTCGGCGTACCAAGACCGGCGGGGCCAATCCGGGGCGATTAGAATCGCGGGGACGCCCTCTGCCGCGATCCTCCGAAGAACCCGTGGCAGGAGGGGAAAAGGAGGAAAGACGTACAGAAGGGAGAATTCGCGCCACGGAAGGACGAGCGCGTCGGCGCCGTATGCCTTCGGGTCCCGTGCCCTGGCCAGGTATAGGGGGACCTTGTGGTTGAATTTGGAGGCCATGAGGTCCACGTCGGGGCGACCCCAGCGAAGACAAAGGGCTTCGAACACCTCTGGGTGCAGGGACCATTCTCCCGGGTCGATGGTGGACCGGCTGAGGAAATCCGCCGCCCAGTTGTCCACCCCCGGGATGTAAATCGCAGATAAGGCCGGCACGTGCGTCTCCGCCCAGAGGAGAATGAGGGTCACCTCTTGCATCGCTGCAGCGCTGCGAGTGCCTCCCTGATGGTTTATGTATGCCACAGCCGTGGCATTGTCCGATTGGATCCGAACAGGGTGGCCCTCAGCAGATGGGTCCAGTGTCTGAGGGACAGAAGAATCGCCCTCAGTTCCAGAATATTGATTGGAAGTCTGGACTCCGATAGAGACCAAACGCCCTGGACGGACCGGGGAGGGAAAACCCCCCCCCACCCCCGTAAGCTGGCATCTGTGGTAATCACCAGCCAGTTCAGTGGAAGGAAGGACTTCCCCCTTAGAGGGATATGCAACCACCAGCCGAGGGAAGCTCGAGCCAGGGGAGGCAGAAGAAAGGTCCTGTCCAGACTCCTCAGTGATTTGTCCCAGGCCGACAGAATTGCCCTCTGAAAGGTGCGGGATCGGAATTGTGCGAACGGCACCGCTTCGAAACAGGCAACCATCTTTCCCAACAACCGCATGCTGGATCTGAGGGAAGGGCGGTGATGACGGAGGAGACTGCGAACCGACCCGCGAAGGGCCAGACGCTTGTCCGACGGAAGGCGGACCTCCGCCAACTCTGTATCCAGGAGCATCCCCAGGAAGATCAGCCGTCTGGAGGGGGTAAGGGAAGATTTGGGGTGGTTGATAATCCAACCGAACCGCGTCAGGGTCTCCAGAGTGAGTTCCACACTGCGGGATGTCTGAGAGAAGGAGGGTGCCTTGACCAGGATGTCGTCCAAGTATGGGAGAAGAAAAACACTTCTTGAACGTAGAAGGGCCAAGACAGGGGCCAGGACCTTGGTGAACACTCGAGGAGCAGTCGCCAGACCAAAGGGAAGGGCGACGAATTGGAAGTGATCGTCCCCCACCGCAAAGCGCAGGAAGCGGTGATGACATGGAGCAACCGGAACGTGGAGGTATGCATCCTGAATGTCGATTGAGGCCATGAAATCCCCTCTTTCCAGGGAGGCCACTGCGGACCTGAGAGACTCCATCCGGAATCTCTGCAGTCGGAGAAAACGGTTCAGGCGTTTTAGGTCCAAGATCGGACGCACTGAGCCTTCCTTCTTGGGAACCACAAAGAGGTTCGAGTAGAACCCCCTGAACCTTTCCGTCGGAGGCACGGGGGCGACGACACCCTTGTCCATTAGAGAGTGAATGGCCGCGAAGAAGGCGGCCACTCGTACGGGATCTCGCGGAGGACGGGATCGGAAGAAACGGTCTGGCGGAATGGACGCAAATTCGATTTTGTATCCGCAAGATACAATCTCGAGCGCCCATGCGTCTGAGATGTGGGCCCGCCATACGTTCCTGAATAGGAGAAGGCGGCCCCCCACCCGGGTGGGTGGGGGCGCACCTTCAGGCAGAGGGCTGCTGGCCTGTGGGAGCCCGTGCAGGCTGGGACTTGCGCCAGGTAGGTTGCGTCCGAAAAAACGGCTTCTTGCGTCTATCCTGGGCTGGGCCAGAGGAAGAAGAACTGGCCGCGGGTCTAGACCCGGTGGGCTTGCGAAAGGACCGAAAACGGGACGAACCAGCGCGACCACGGGGGGCGCCCATTGGCCTGGACTGGGGGAGGTGAGTACTCTTCCCACCCGTGGCCTCTGATATAAGTTCGTCCAGACGGGTTCCGAACAGGCGGGAACCCGTGAATGGTAGGCCGGCCAAAGAGCGTTTGGAAGCGGCGTCCGCCGCCCAAACCTTCAGCCAGAGTTCCCTCCTGACAGAAACTGCCAGGGCAGAGGAACGGGCAATGAGGGCACCCGCATCAAGGGAGGCCTCACAGACGAATTTTCCGGCCTGAACAATTAGTTGGGCTAAGGAACGGAGGTCCTGAACAGGGACGTCCGACCCTAACTCCCGTTCCAGTTGCAAACCCCATTCAGAGACCGCTTTGCCAACCCAGGCGGAGGCAAAGACCGGTCTAAGGGCCGAACCAGAGGCAGTAAATATGGCCTTGGAGAGGGATTCCGTACGACGGTCCTCAACAGACTGGAGGGAAGATCCGTCCTGTACAGGAATAGTAGTGCTTTTGGACAGGCGAGCCACGGGAGGATCAACCTTAGGCGGGGATGTCCACGTGGTCACAGAATCCGCTGGAAAGGGATAACAAATGTCCAGCTTTTTGGGTGTAATAAAGCGGACGTTAGGCCGAGTCCAAGCCTTGGATACCACAGAAGAAAAATCAGCGTGTATGGGAAAAACCTTGGAGGCCTGTTTGGGGCGGAGAAAGGACACGCCGGCCTGTTCAGAGCTGGGGGGGTCATCGTGTAGCTGAAAGGTATCACGGATGCTAGTGACAAGATGCCCCACCGCGGACGCCAATTTGGACGGAAGCTCTGAGTCCATGTCCACGTCCGAATCCGCCAGTTCTCCCTCAGAAAGCGTATCCCTTTGAGAGGATAGACTTGACTGAGCTCGCACGCATGGCGGAGAGAGCGAAGCATCTGGAGAAGATGTGCGCTCAACCCTTGAACGTTTCTGAGTATGCCGGGCCCTGGAAGATTCGCTGGGAGGCAGGGAACCAGTGGGGGCGGCAGAAACGGTAGTCCCAGCGGGTGCGACAGGGATTGTGGCAGCCTGCGGGAGAGGCGGTCTATCCACGAGACGGCCCACTACGTGTGTAAGGCTTTCCACCGCCTGAGACAGAGACCTAGCCCAGTCAGGGGGTTCAGAGGCACCGGGGGGCGCAGCGGGAAGCGGGCCCTGCACCGGGGCCTGACATGCAAGGCAATGCGGCTCAGATTGCCCACGCGGAAAAAGTTCCTTACAGGCGGTACAGGCATGGTACCAGGGTTTGGGGGCACCTGTGGGATCTGACATGCTGAAGTGTGGTTGTACTCTAATATAGAGACCACAAAGGGTTATAGCAGCTATGACCAGGAGGGTTAGGAGAGGGTTAACTGTCCTACCAGTGCCTCAGAAGAACGTCAGGAGATGGCCCAGATCAGCAGCAGCAGAGAAGCAGTGAACAGCAGTGAGCAGCAGAGAGCGCCCACAGAAGCCGAGCGATGTACACAGGAGGTTAGAGTCCCCCACCGTGTCCCAGCTTCCTGTCAGGAGTGAGGAAGCGCGGGAAACCTCAGCAGAAAGCGCGGGGAACAAGCTCCGCCCCCTCCAGCGCTTGAAATGTCTCCTGTGAAGGAGAACGTAGCTCCGCCCCCAAAATGACGCGCGGAAGCCCCGCCCCCTGCCGGGACCGCTAAGCCCCGCCCCCCGTTCTCGGCGGGAAGGGGGAGAGAGAGAAGAGAAAAATGGAGTCAGCCCCGATGAGGGAGGGGGGGGGGGGGGGAGAAAGATAGCAGCGTGGGGGGGAAAAGCGTGGGGGTGCTGAGGATGCTGCTGTGCTGCATTGTCCTGCAGATGAGCGCTCAGAATGAGCGACCACGGGTGCCCCCCTTACCCAGAGGGGTAGATGCTGCAGATAGGGACGGGGTATGGGCTGGAATAGCCATCTCACCGTGCGACGTCTTCACCCTCAGTCCTTTCCAGCAGGGTCGCCCCTTCAGCCACTGGCACCGCAGTGGCAGGAAGCTGGAAGAGGGGCTTGGCGTGCGGGCGACCCCCTAGCTGGCGGGATGTAGGGGAGCCATTGCTGCCCAGATCCTCCTATTGCTTCTGTGGGGGAGGCAGCAGTGCAGATAAGTTGGCACTGGCGCAGCTCAACCCCGGGAGAGCAGAGAGGTCAAATGCGTCTCTGGTATCCCTAGGAAAAAATAAAATAACAAAATTAGAAGAAAAAGTAAAAATAACAAGGAGAAAACAGCCCTGCAGTAGCAGGGAGTGTCTTGCCTCCTTGGACACTAAGCTAAAACTGGTAGCCTCTATCTCCAGGCTGAGGGTATAGCTGATGGAGGAGGGGCTTAACAGTTTTACTTAGTGTCACGCCTCCTAGGGAGCTGAGCTATACCCAGGGTCTGTGTCCCCCAAGGAAAATGGGCGAGAAATATAAATTCTATGACCATAGTATCAGGACATAGAACTATAGTATATAGTTCCTAACAAGCTGGTCAGTAGACATGGCTCTACTATCCTAAAGTATTTCTGTCACTGGATTTATAACGTATGTGTATCAAGACATCAGTACATGGTACATGGTCTACCATAGTTATCGGTGAGAGGGGTTCATTATATTCAAAACAATGTCCTCAGTTTATGTGTCCATCACATATAAAGTATGCTGCAAACATCAGTAAAATTAATAATGCAGACTGAAAAATGACAAATGATTTAAAGGCTATGTCCACTGTTTCAAACCTAAAGGTGTCATGTCACTTCAGTAAATAGCATTCATCAGTGGCGTAACTAGAAATCACAGGGACCTACAGCAAATTTTTGAAGGCCCCCTCCACCCCCAGCAACGTCTTCACAACCCGCTCCTCCCGTGCAACCCCCACTTCTATGGCTAGTCAAGTTCAGTGATTTCCAGTTCGCAGTGTTCGCCGACGAACACTGCGAACTGGCCATCACTAGTCAAGATCACTCTTTCAGACGAGGACCAGCAGCCGCTCCGTCTGTTTCCTATAGTGTTTCTCGATATAAGGTCATTGTATAATACTGTTGATAAAAATACCTTTCAGTCCTCCTCCTTGGTGGGCCCCTTCTGAGTTTGGGTCCCAAAGCAGTCACTTCCCTTGCTTTCCCTATAGCTACGCCCCTGGCTTTCATCATGTAGAGAAAGTTAATACCAGACACTCACTTACTTATGTATTGTGATTGTCCATATTGCCTCATTTGCTGGCTGGATTCATTTTTACATCACATTAAACACCACTCATTTCTAGGGGTTACAACCACTGCTGCTGTGCAGATACGAGGTGGCCGGGATGGGAGCTGCTGTGCATGTGTGCCTATGAGCTCTCCCATGGTCCTTCCAGGCCACCAGAGAGGCCGGCGCTTTTTCCTATAGTGTGGGAGCACAGCCACCGCTGCTGGATTGTAGGGTGGTTGTAGCCTCTGGAAACGAGCAGTGTATAATGTGATGGAATTAATTAAGCCAACAAATGAGGCAATATGGACAATTACAATACATTAGGAAGTGCCTTGTAAGAGGACCCTTCACCTCTCCTGACATTCCTTTTTTAATAGCTTCATGCATTCCCCATGTAATAACAATTCTACAAAGAGAGAAAGCTTGGTGCACAGTCGAAAATAAGCAGCGGAACCCTTATCCAGGAGAAGGTTCAGTCTCCCTAAAACAGTAAAATCCACAAGCAATTTCAGGGACCGTGCTAATTTCAGCAGTTAAGACACAGTGCAGACTCGACACTCGATCCAGCAGGTAGCTGTTCACAGTCCACTCCTATGGACCTCTCCTGCAGCGTCTTGCCACCAACCGAAACTGACGAAGCCTAAGGCGAAACCCGGGTCGGGCATGTTTTTTATGAATATGCTTTTTACTCCGTGAATTTTGTAAGTACAATAAATTGTAAACTTACTTTAACACTTGGGTATTGTGCCATGTGCTTCTTTTCTTTGTGAAGGTACTGGTGTCATATAGTGAAAGTTTTGGTTGGTGGCAAGACGCTGCAGAAGAGGTCCATAGGAGTGGACTGTGAACAGCTACCTGCTGGATCGAGTGTCGAGTCTGCACTGTCGCTTAACTGCTGGAATTGGCGCGGTCCCTGAAATTGCTTGTGAATAACAATTCTGGAACATCTATTCTTATGGCTCTATGTTGTGCCATTCCTTTATTATTTCTACTAGGAGTTATGAGTGAATTGCTAGCAGTCTGCGATAAGGGTACAGAGGGGAGGTAACCAGTTGGGGGGGGGGGGGCCTGCACAGTATCAGTCTGTCCAATCAGTGCAGCCATTGTCAGACTTTGCAGGGACACCCCCCAACTGGTTACCTCCCCTCTGTACCCTTACTGAAGGCTAATAACAATTCATTCATAACATCTAGTAGAAATAACAGAGGAATGGCACAACATAGAGCCATAAGAATAGATGCTCCAGAATTGTTATTACTTGGGGAATGCATGAGGCTATTAAAACAGGAATGTCAGGAGTGGTGAACGATCCTCTTTAATTTTATCTACATGATAAATGCCATTTGCTGAAGTGAGACAAACCCTGTAAAGAGGTTTTCTGAGTGTTTTATACTGATGACCTATCCTCAGGATCTTATCATGAGGGTCTGACACCTGATATCCTGCCGATCAGCTGTTTGAAGAGGCTGAGGTGCTTCTGTAAGTGCTTTGGCATCTCCTCAGGCCAGTGACATCACGTTCATCGATCACAGCTCAGCTCCAAATACCAAACACAGCCACTAACCTATAGACAGTGCTGTGCTTGGCAAGTCGTGAGAAGGCTGCGGCACTCACTGGAGTATAAAACACTCAGGAAAACCCATTTAGCAGTATAACAAGCCATAATGATATACAATTATATTTATTAAATCATCCAAAATAGATGGATGGAGAAATATTCAAACTGCCATACAAATAACATGTGAAATATGCATAGGAAAGTGCTCACACAGTCACACAGAGTACATATATACTGTGTGATTTATTGGTGACCTAAGCATAGCCCGCTATATTTTGTAAGTACTGTATGGCTTTTTGAATACCTCACAATGATGACACTTCCATCATATTTTTTGTGCATTGCTCAATGCATCTAAACTTAAAAATGAAGCAATTATTGAAATATTTTTCATTAAGGGGGTTGAATGGGATTAGTACTTGTAATTATACTGCGCCGCTGCTGCAAGCATGATAGAGCGCAGTGTAATCCTGAACCCCCGCTGATCAGATATTTATGACTTATCCTGAAAATAGATCATCATTAGGTACCCATTGCAGAACCCCACTAAACCTATCCTGCCATTTAGTGTCTACAGCTCGTATGTAGTCTCCATGGCAACAGACTACAAACAAACCCAGTGTAGTCTGATACTGCAGTCATACAGTCTTTCATTTATCCCTTACTCCCTAGTAACCTACCAAAAGTATGCAAAAATAGAAAGGAGTATGACTGATGGATCAGAGTAGAGGTCCATTGGAGCAATACAAATAAAGTGGTTGTGTAGACCTGGGTTTCAACTAAACCAGACTGCATGGTGACAACAGAGAACTGTGTAACACCAGAAAGGCTGATTATAAAAATAAGTTACTGGATGCACTTGTTTTGTTCTGCTGATCACAAGCAAGTCAATCATCAACACTCACATCTCAATCCTTGCTAAAGCTGGCATATTACCTGTTGCCGTATCTCGCAGCCCAACATCAAAAGCAAGTTTATCTGTAAGGGATCTGGACGTAGTTAGACACGTCAAGTACTGTAAAATGAGTTAAGATCAGATAAAATAGGTTGCCATTGATATGGAATATATACTAAATCATTGTAATAACCAAGTTTAAGAGCCTCTGTCAGCATGATCAATCCTAATAAACCAGGCACATTGCCTGGTAGAGTTGATCCTGCTGAGCAAAACAATCTATTTATTTTGCTTATATGTTAAACAGCTGCTGATACATGTGTACTTCGATTTCTATGCAAATTAGGCAGTTGGAGCACAGAGGGGCAGGCACAGCAGTAGAAGTGCTCCAAGGGCGACGACTGCCCCTCGGTGCTCAATGCACTCTCCCTCCCCTTTGATTGACTAGGCTAGATGAGAAAGCCCTGTGTTCTCATGCCGCTGTGCTACACGTAGGATTCCTCGTAAATCTAACTGTAAATCATCTGTGGCAGTGTGTGCAAGCAAATCATGCATTCCACTCGTTCATGCTCTATTGCTTATACTTGATTGCCAGTCCTGATTGGTGGCAGTGGAGCCTCTACAGAAGGAATTGAGTGCTGCGCAGGGGCCAGAGACCAGTTACCCTGCAATCCTTCCTGCAGCTCTGCTACTCCACTGTGTGTGAAGCCTCTGGCACCTCCACTTCTGGGTGGACTGACACACCGGCTTTACACACAGTGGAAGAGCGCAGCAGCAGAGAGGATCACACAGTAAGTACTCTCTTGTCTATGCACATCACTCAGTTCCTTCTGCAGAGGCTTCACTGCCACCAATTAGCACTGGCAATCAAATATAAGCAATAGGGCATCAGCAAAATCATGCAGTCCTAGTGGAATCTATGATTTGCTTGCACACACTGCCACCAATTTACAAGGAATCATATTGGTGGCACAGCGGCATGAGAAGACTTGGCTATCTCAACTAGCCTTGTCAATCAAAGGGGAGGGGGGGGGGGGGTATTAAGCACTAACGAGCATAGCAGTAGCAGTGCTCCAAGTGCTATGCCCTCCATACAGGCCATTGCTTTATATATTCTTGACAGAACAGGTGTAGCAGTGCTGGATTTTATCATTATATATTTAGGACTACATTTTTTGTACATTGAAATCTTTTTTTGAATTACCCTAAGGTAGAAGGTTACCTGAATTTTACATTTTTCAATTGTGTTTTAGGACATATGGACATCAAAAGAGATACACAGAATGTAATGAAGATCAATGTATTACCAACCAAGGGCACCATATGAACCCCCCACTGACCACAATAAACCACAATCTCTTGATACTTACCATACCACTGAATGAATGTCGCAGTAAGATTGCATGGCCATACAGTAACGTTCTATGCCCACCGCCTTGCGATGCCTGTAGTGCAATTGAGAAAAATAAATTAACCAACTGATGCATGATTAATAAATGTAAGGGGAGGGAGACATGTCCATGGATGACCTTGAAATGTTATGGATGATATCAAAGAGAAAGAGATGGTTCATATGTATAATAATTGCAAAACCTCCATATTATTGTTTATGGAAACATCTAGGTTTAGATTTCTGTTTGTCTCTGAATATTTTACATTATACATATGAGTCGAAATACATCATTACATAATAAGTGCAACATGAAAAATGACTGGGCTTGTTTTACGGCTTACATCTAGTAGGACATGCTGCACACTGGAGACAAGCAGGCCACTCATCAAGTACGGCAAGCAAGCATAACAAATGACACATAGCACGACAGAACGATGTTAGTAGTGACGGTCTCTGTCCAGTCTTATAACAATCCTGGTCATTCTCCATTTCTAGTGATGACTTTAATTGTGTTCATGATCTGATCAGCTGGATACGTAGCCAGAAAGGATGCATTGGGGGTGAGTTCTGTTCCAGTTGGTCTTACCTTCCTTGTAAACTTCTTGGGAGCATTTAAAGAAAAAAATTAAAATTAATAAAGCAGCAAAAGAAGTGTCCGTTACTGGTATGTGTTACTCTCTTCTGTAGCATCAAAACATCTCCCATCCTTCCCGGTAGCGCTGCTACATCATATACCTCCATCCACAGAAAAAGGGGTTAAAGACATCTGTCTTTTATGGTTAGGGGTAGGCTCCCCGCTCTTTATAAAGCACTGGCAATGCAAGGAGGCACCTATATTGCCGATTTTCTTTCATGATTACACATGACTACACAATAGCTAAATCTTGAGGGGACGTGTCTAGGGATGAGCGAACTCGAACTGTATAGTTCGGGTTCGTACCGAATTTTGGGGTGTCCGTGACACGGACCCGAACCCGGACATTTTCGTAAAAGTCCGGGTTCGGGTTCGGTGTTCGTCGCTTTCTTGGCGCTTTTGTGACGCTTTCTTGGCGCTTTTTGAAAGGCTGCAAAGCAGCCAATCAACAAGCGTCATACTACTTGCCCCAAGAGGCCATCACAGCCATGCCTACTATTGGCATGGCTGTGATTGGCCAGAGCACCATGTGACCCAGCCTCTATTTAAGCTGGAGTCACATAGCGCCGCCCGTCACTCTGCTCTGATTAGCGTAGGGAGAGGTTGCGGCTGCGACAGTAGGGCGAGATTAGGCAGATTAACTCCTCCAAAGGACTTGATTAACTGATCGATCTGCAGCTGTGGATCATTGAGCTGCTGATCCTCAATTGCTCACTGTTTTTAGGCTGCACAGACCGTTTGTCAGTCTCATTTTTCTGGGGTGATCGGCGGCCATTTTGTGTCTTGTGGTGCGCCAGCACAAGCTGCGACCAAGTGCATTTAACCCTCAATGGTGTGGTTGTTTTTTGGCTAAAGCCTACATCAGGGTGAAGCTGTCACACCAAGTGCATTTAACCAGCAATAGTCTGTTCATTTTTTGGCCATATACAAAATCAGGGGCAAGCTGCGCCTGTCACCAAGTGCATTTAACCCTCAATGGTGTGGTTGTTTTTTGGCTAAAGCCTACATCAGGGTGAAGCTGTGACACCAAGTGCATTTAACCAGCAATAGTCTGTTCATTTTTTGGCCATATACAAAATCAGGGGCAAGCTGCGCCTGTCACCAAGTGCATTTAACCCTCAATGGTGTGGTTGTTTTTTGGCTAAAGCCTACATCAGGGTGAAGCTGTCACACCAAGTGCATTTAACCAGCAATAGTCTGTTCATTTTTTGGCCATATACAAAATCAGGGGCAAGCTGCGCCTGTCACCAAGTGCATTTAACCCTCAATGGTGTGGTTGTTTTTTGGCTAAAGCCTACATCAGGGTGAAGCTGTCACACCAAGTGCATTTAACCAGCAATAGTCTGTTTATTTTTTGGCCATATCCCAGTCTAATTCTGTCACTAAATCCATACCGGTCACCCAGCGCCTAAATACTAGGCCTCAAATTTATATCCAGCTAAATCTGTCCCTAGTGCTGTAGCTGGGCGAGTTATTTAGTGTCCGTTCAAGCACATTTCTTGTTCTGGGTTGAAATACAATTCCCAATTTAGCAATTTCATAATTTAGTGGTTCCTGCTATATCAGAGCTATTTGAAATCTATCCCAAAAAGGGTATATAATATTGAAGGTGCACATTGGGTCATTCAGAATAACTTCACACACACCCGCTACTGTGTATTTCCAAGTCTAATTCTGTCACTAAACCCATACCTGTCACCCAGCGCCTAAATACTAGGCCTCAAATTTAAATCCCTCTAAATCTCTCGTTACCCGCTGTACTGTTGTTGCTGGGCAAGATATTTAGTGTCCGTCAAAGCACATTTTTTGTTCTGGGTTGAAGTACAATTCCCAATTTAGCAATTTCATAATTTAGTGGTTCCTGCTATATCAGAGCTATTTGAAATCTATCCCTAAAAGGGTATATAATATTGAAGGTGCACATTGGGTCATTCAGAATAACTTCACACACACCCGCTACTGTGTATTTCCAAGTCTAATTCTGTCACTAAACCCATACCTGTCACCCAGCGCCTAAATACTAGGCCTCAAATTTAAATCCCTCTAAATCTCTCGTTACCCGCTGTACTGTTGTTGCTGGGCAAGATATTTAGTGTCCGTCAAAGCACATTTTTTGTTCTGGGTTGAAGTACAATTCCCAATTTAGCAATTTCATAATTTAGTGGTTTCTGCTATATCAGAGCTATTTGAAATCTATCCCTAAAAGGGTATATAATATTGAAGGTGCACATTGGGTCATTCAGAATAACTTCACACACACCGCTACTGTGCATTTCCAAGTCTAATTCTGTCACTAAATCCATACCGGTGCACCCAGCGCCTAAATACTAGGCCTCAAATTTAAATCCCTCTAAATCTCTCGTTACCCACCGCTGTACTGTTGTTGCTGGGCAAGATATTTAGTGTCCGTCAAAGCACATTTTTTGTTCTGGGTTGAAGTACAATTCCCAATTTAGCAATTTCATAATTTAGTGGTTTCTGCTATATCAGAGCTATTTGAAATCTATCCCTAAAAGGGTATATAATATTGAAGGTGCACATAGGGTCATTCAGAATAACTTCACACACACGCTTCTGTGCATTTCCAAGTCTAATTCTGTCACTAAATCCATACCGGTGACCCAGCGCCTAAATACTAGGCCTCAAATTTAAATCCCTCTAAATCTCTCGTTACCCACCGCTGTACTGTTGTTGCTGGGCAAGATATTTAGTGTCCGTCAAAGCACATTTTTTGTTCTGGGTTGAAGTACAATTCCCAATTTAGCAATTTCATAATTTAGTGGTTTCTGCTATATCAGAGCTATTTGAAATCTATCCCTAAAAGGGTATATAATATTGAAGGTGCACATAGGGTCATTCAGAATAACTTCACACACACGCTTCTGTGCATTTCCAAGTCTAATTCTGTCACTAAATCCATACCGGTGACCCAGCGCCTAAATACTAGGCCTCAAATTTAAATCCCTCTAAATCTCTCGTTACCCACCGCTGTACTGTTGTTGCTGGGCAAGATATTTAGTGTCCGTCAAAGCACATTTTTTGTTCTGGGTTGAAGTACAATTCCCAATTTAGCAATTTCATAATTTAGTGGTTTCTGCTATATCAGAGCTATTTGAAATCTATCCCTAAAAGGGTATATAATATTGAAGGTGCACATAGGGTCATTCAGAATAACTTCACACACACGCTTCTGTGCATTTCCAAGTCTAATTCTGTCACTAAATCCATACCGGTGACCCAGCGCCTAAATACTAGGCCTCAAATTTAAATCCCTCTAAATCTCTCGTTACCGCTGTCCTGTTGTAGCTGGGAAAGTTATTTAGTGCCCGTCAAAGCACATTTTTTGTTCTGGGTTGAAGTACAATTCCCAATTTAGCAATTTCATAATTTAGTGGTTCCTGCTATATCAGAGCTATTTGAAATCTATCCCAAAAAGGGTATATAATATTCAAGGTGCACATTGGGTCATTCAGAATAACTTCACACACACGCTTCTGTGCATTTCCAAGTCTAATTCTGTCACTAAATCCATACCGGTCACCCAGCGCCTAAATACTAGGCCTCAAATTTATATCCCGCTGAATTTGAATACAATACATTGGGCCAAATAATATATTTGTTGTTGTGGTGAACCATAACAATGAGAAAAACATCTAGTAAGGGACGCGGACGTGGACATGGTCGTGGTGGTGTTAGTGGACCCTCTGGTGCTGGGAGAGGACGTGGCCGTTCTGCCACATCCACACGTCCTAGTGTACCAACTACCTCAGGTCCCAGTAGCCGCCAGAATTTACAGCGATATATGGTGGGGCCCAATGCCGTTCTAAGGATGGTAAGGCCTGAGCAGGTACAGGCATTAGTCAATTGGGTGGCCGACAGTGGATCCAGCACGTTCACATTATCTCCCACCCAGTCTTCTGCAGAAAGCGCACAGATGGCGCCTGAAAACCAACCCCATCAGTCTGTCACATCACCCCCATGCATACCAGGGAAACTGTCTCAGCCTCAAGTTATGCAGCAGTCTCTTATGCTGTTTGAAGACTCCGCTGGCAGGGTTTCCCAAGGGCATCCACCTAGCCCTTCCCCAGCGGTGAAAGACATAGAATGCACTGACGCACAACCACTTATGTTTCCTGATGATGAGGACATGGGAATACCACCTCAGCATGTCTCTGATGATGACGAAACACAGGTGCCAACTGCTGCGTCTTTCTGCAGTGTGCAGACTGAACAGGAGGTCAGGGATCAAGACTGGGTGGAAGACGATGCAGGGGACGATGAGGTCCTAGACCCCACATGGAATGAAGGTCGTGCCACTGACTTTCACAGTTCGGAGGAAGAGGCAGTGGTGAGACCGAGCCAACAGCGTAGCAAAAGAGGGAGCAGTGGGCAAAAGCAGAACACCCGCCGCCAAGAGACTCCGCCTGCTACTGACCGCCGCCATCTGGGACCGAGCACCCCAAAGGCAGCTTCAAGGAGTTCCCTGGCATGGCACTTCTTCAAACAATGTGCTGACGACAAGACCCGAGTGGTTTGCACGCTGTGCCATCAGAGCCTGAAGCGAGGCATTAACGTTCTGAACCTGAGCACAACCTGCATGACCAGGCACCTGCATGCAAAGCATGAACTGCAGTGGAGTAAACACCTTAAAACCAAGGAAGTCACTCAGGCTCCCCCTGCTACCTCTTCTGCTGCTGCCGCCTCGGCCTATTCTGCTGCTGCCGCCTCGGCCTCTTCCTCCGCCTCTGGAGGAACGTTGGCACCTGCCGCCCAGCAAACAGGGGATGTACCACCAACACCACCACCACCACCTCCGTCACCAAGCGTCTCAACCATGTCACACGCCAGCGTTCAGCTCTCCATCTCACAAACATTTGATAGAAAGCGTAAATTCCCACCTAGCCACCCTCGATCCCTGGCCCTGAATGCCAGCATTTCTAAACTACTGGCCTATGAAATGCTGTCATTTAGGCTGGTGGACACAGACAGCTTCAAACAGCTCATGTCGCTTGCTGTCCCACAGTATGTTGTTCCCAGCCGGCACTACTTCTCCAAGAGAGCCGTGCCTTCCCTGCACAACCAAGTATCCGATAAAATCAAGTGTGCACTGCGCAACGCCATCTGTAGCAAGGTCCACCTAACCACAGATACGTGGACCAGTAAGCACGGCCAGGGACGCTATATCTCCCTAACTGCACACTGGGTAAATGTAGTGGCAGCTGGGCCCCAGGCGGAGAGCTGTTTGGCGCACGTCCTGCCGCCGCCAAGGATCGCAGGGCAACATTCTTTGCCTCCTGTTGCCACCTCCTCCTTCTCGGCTTCCTCCTCCTCTTCTTCCACCTGCTCATCCAGTCAGCCACACACCTTCACCACCAACTTCAGCACAGCCCGGGGTAAACGTCAGCAGGCCATTCTGAAACTCATATGTTTGGGGGACAGGCCCCACACCGCACAGGAGTTGTGGCGGGGTATTGAACAACAGACCGACGAGTGGTTGCTGCCGGTGAGCCTCAAGCCCGGCCTGGTGGTGTGTGATAATGGGCGAAATCTCGTTGCAGCTCTGGGACTAGCCAATTTGACGCACATCCCTTGCTTGGCGCATGTGCTGAATTTGGTGGTGCAGAAGTTCATTCACAACTACCCCGACATGTCAGAGCTGCTGCATAAAGTGCGGGCCGTCTGTTCGCGCTTCCGGCGTTCACATCCTGCCGCTGCTCGCCTGTCTGCGCTACAGCGTAACTTCGGCCTTCCCGCTCACCGCCTCATATGCGACGTGCCCACCAGGTGGAACTCCACCTTGCACATGCTGGACAGACTGTGCGAGCAGCAGCAGGCCATAGTGGAGTTTCAGCTGCAGCACGCACGGGTCAGTCGCACTACAGAACAGCACCACTTCACCACCAATGACTGGGCCTCCATGCGAGACCTGTGTGCCCTGTTGCGCTGTTTCGAGTACTCCACCAACATGGCCAGTGGCGATGACACCGTTATCAGCGTTACAATACCACTTCTATGTCTCCTTGAGAAAACACTTAGGGCGATGATGGAACAGGAGGTGGCCCAGGAGGAGGAGGAGGAGGATGAGGAAGAGGGGTCATTTTTAGCACTTTCAGGCCAGTCTCTTCGAAGTGACTCAGAGGGAGGTTTTTTGCAACAGCAGAGGCCAGGTACAAATGTGGCCAGCCAGGGCCCACTACTGGAGGACGAGGAGGACGAGGATGAGGAGGAGGTGGAGGAGGATGAGGATGAAGCATGGTCACAGCGGGGTGGCACCCAACGCAGCTCGGGTCCATCACTGGTGCGTGGCTGGGGGGAAAGGCAGGACGATGACGATACGCCTCCCACAGAGGACAGCTTGTCCTTACCCCTGGGCAGCCTGGCACACATGAGCGACTACATGCTGCAGTGCCTGCGCAACGACAGCAGAGTTGCCCACATTTTAACCTGTGCGGACTACTGGGTTGCCACCCTGCTGGATCCACGCTACAAAGACAATGTGCCCACCTTACTTCCTGCACTGGAGCGTGATAGGAAGATGCGCGAGTACAAGCGCACGTTGGTAGACGCGCTACTGAGAGCATTCCCAAATGTCACAGGGGAACAAGTGGAAGCCCAAGGCCAAGGCAGAGGAGGAGCAAGAGGTCGCCAAGGCAGCTGTGTCACGGCCAGCTCCTCTGAGGGCAGGGTTAGCATGGCAGAGATGTGGAAAACTTTTGTCAACACGCCACAGCTAACTGCACCACCACCTGATACGCAACGTGTTAGCAGGAGGCAACATTTCACTAACATGGTGGAACAGTACGTGTGCACACCCCTCCACGTACTGACTGATGGTTCGGCCCCATTCAACTTCTGGGTCTCTAAATTGTCCACGTGGCCAGAGCTAGCCTTTTATGCCTTGGAGGTGCTGGCCTGCCCGGCAGCCAGCGTTTTGTCTGAACGTGTATTCAGCACGGCAGGGGGCGTCATTACAGACAAACGCAGCCGCCTGTCTACAGCCAATGTGGACAAGCTGACGTTCATAAAAATGAACCAGGCATGGATCCCACAGGACCTGTCCGTCCCTTGTCCAGATTAGACATTAACTACCTCCCCATAACCATATATTATTGGACTCCAGGGCACTTCCTCATTCAATCCTATTTTTATTTTCATTTTACCATTATATTGCGATGCTACCCAAAGTTGAATGAACCTCTCCTCTGCCTGTGTGCTAGGCCTAAATATATGCCAATGGACTGTTGCAGTGGTGGCTGACATGAAGCCTGATTCTCTGCTATGACATGCAGACTAATTCTCTGCTGACATGAAGCCAGATTGTCTGTTACGGGACCTCTCTCCTCTGCCTGGGTGCTGGGCCTAAATTTATGACAATGGACTGTTGCAGTGGTGGCTGACGTGAAGCCTGATTCTCTGCTATGACATGCAGACTGATTCTCTGCTGTCATGAAGCCAGATTGTCTGTTACGGGACCTTTCTCCTCTACCTGGGTTCTGGGCCTAAATTTATGAAAATTGACTCTTACAGTGGTGGGTGACGTGAAGCCTGATTCTCTGCTATGATATGAAGACTGATTCTCTGCTGACATGAAGCCAGATTGTCTGTTACGGGACCTTTCTCCTCTGCCTGGGTTCTGGGCCTAAATTTATGAAAATTGACTCTTACAGTGGTGGGTGACGTGAAGCCTGATTCTCTGCTATGATATGAAGACTGATTCTCTGCTGACATGAAGCCAGATTGTCTGTTACGGGACCTTTCTCCTCTGCCTGGGTTCTGGGCCTAAATTTATGAAAATTGACTCTTACAGTGGTGGGTGACGTGAAGCCTGATTCTCTGCTATGATATGAAGACTGATTCTCTGCTGACATGAAGCCAGATTGTCTGTTACGGGACCTTTCTCCTCTGCCTGGGTTCTGGGCCTAAATTTATGAAAATTGACTCTTACAGTGGTGGGTGACGTGAAGCCTGATTCTCTGCTATGATATGAAGACTGATTCTCTGCTGACATGAAGCCAGATTGTCTGTTACGGGACCTTTCTCCTCTGCCTGGGTTCTGGGCCTAAATTTATGAAAATTGACTCTTACAGTGGTGGGTGACGTGAAGCCTGATTCTCTGCTATGATATGAAGACTGATTCTCTGCTGACATGAAGCCAGATTGTCTGTTACGGGACCTTTCTCCTCTGCCTGGGTTCTGGGCCTAAATTTATGAAAATTGACTCTTACAGTGGTGGGTGACGTGAAGCCTGATTCTCTGCTATGATATGAAGACTGATTCTCTGCTGACATGAAGCCAGATTGTCTGTTACGGGACCTTTCTCCTCTGCCTGGGTTCTGGGCCTAAATTTATGAAAATTGACTCTTACAGTGGTGGGTGACGTGAAGCCTGATTCTCTGCTATGATATGAAGACTGATTCTCTGCTGACATGAAGCCAGATTGTCTGTTACGGGACCTTTCTCCTCTGCCTGGGTTCTGGGCCTAAATTTATGAAAATTGACTCTTACAGTGGTGGGTGACGTGAAGCCTGATTCTCTGCTATGATATGAAGACTGATTCTCTGCTGACATGAAGCCAGATTCTCTGTTACGGGACCTCTCTCCTCTGCCTGGGTGCTGGGCCTAAATTTATGACAATGGACTGTTGCAGTGGTGGCTGACGTGAAGCCTGATTCTCTGCTATGACATGCAGACTGATTCTCTGCTGACATGAAGCCAGATTCTCTGTTACGGGACCTCTCTCCTCTGCCTGTGTGTGTGCTGGGCCTAAATATATGCCAATGGACTGTTGCAGTGGTGGCTGACGTGAAGCCTCATTCTCTGCTATGACATGCAGACTAATTCTCTGCTGACATGAAGACAGATTCTCTGTTACGGGACCTCTCTCCTCTGCCTGGGTGCCGGGGCCTAAATATCTGAGAATGGACTGTTCCAGTGGTGGGTGACGGGAAGCCAGATTCTCTGCTATGGAACCTCTCTCCAATTGATTTTGGTTAATTTTTATTTATTTAATTTTTATTTTAATTCATTTCCCTATCCACATTTGTTTGCAGGGGATTTACCTACATGTTGCTGCCTTTTGCAGCCCTCTAGCTCTTTCCTGGGCTGTTTTACAGCCTTTTTAGTGCCGAAAAGTTCGGGTCCCCATTGACTTCAATGGGGTTCGGGTTCGGGACGAAGTTCGGATCGGGTTCGGATCCCGAACCCGAACATTTCCGGGATGTTCGGCCGAACTTCTCGAACCCGAACATCCAGGTGTTCGCTCAACTCTAGACGTGTCTTTTATCTGCAAATTCATAAATACATTAACCAGGTCCTCTGCATATTTTTCTCAGAATCTAGAGCTCCTATCTGGAAAAATAGAGAGTCCGGGCTAAAATCACAACAATTTTCTATGAGTTACATATAATGTCAAGACCTGAAATTAAAGTCCACCATTAGACACTGATATTTTCCATTGTCCTGCTATTCATTTAGTATGGGAATTTCTTAAACCATTTCTGCTTAGTACTTTTAGTATGTCTATCCATCTGTCTCTGTGTTGGCCATTGTTTAATATGCTAGATCAGGCATGCTCAACCTGCGGCCCTCCAGCTGTTGCAAAACTACAACTCCCAGCATGCCTGAACAGCCTACAGCAGGGCATGGTGGGAGTTGTAGTTTTACAACAGCTGGAGGGCCACAGGTTGAGCATCCCTGTGTTAGATGATCAACTCTCATTTTAATGCATTTGAACGGAGAATGTTATTTGGGTGGACGCACCCCACTCCCCTGACTTAAGGTAGAATTCCTATTCCGTATGGATTGGACTGAAGAACTCTTAAATACTGAATGATTAAATAAACATTTTTTCTTAAATGGGGAAAATTTATTGCAGCACGTCCCAGATAGACCAAAACTATTAATTAAACAATGTTTTCTATTCACCTTATGGTACATATTCTATAATAATTGTGTGGACATTCGAGGACTTTCTCTTAGGAGCTTTTGATTCAAGTTTCCCTGATGTGCACGGGTGAAAAGTTAGGTCTAAAGGGTGGGTAAGAGGGTTTAATGGCTTATGCTTTGGAAAAATTAGTCCTTTTACTATGTAATGCTAATTGTGTATGTATTTACATCTGTGGCCTAAGAAAAATATTTTTTTTTAAAAACTCTATAAAAATATTTTTAGACTGATAAGGTGTTTTGGAGCCATGTGATTACATCTTGTTTTAAAGTGTTATTTTATTGAGTTTGTTTTTTTATATTCTGTCATGGAATAAAGATTTTGCTTACTACTGGAGGATCAAAAAAAAAAAAAAAAAAAACCATCATCAATCCTCCGGCACCTGAACATGTTCTTGTATGACCTAGATGTGTTACTGGTAGTTCTATTACCTAAAAGTGGCCATCCGTTCCACAGTAAAATGTAACTATACAAGCAGAAGGTCAGCACACCGGATGCCCTCCTTTTACCAGTCCTTTCTTCATTTATATAAAATTGCCTGTAGATTTTCAGACCACCAAATGTACAGTGGGGACACGCTCCCCTGATCTAGGAGGCACCAGTGCTAATGACAACAGCTAACAGCACCATGTCTGTGGGACCCCTGGTGAGAAGATGTGACCATTGCCGTCTTCTGGAGGGATGCTTTAAGAGACACAGAGCAGGGTAGTGGTATTCAGCTAGGACACAGGCGGGAAATTATTTTTGACCAGATTTCCCTGTTATATAGCTGTTTTATAAAATATGGTTTAGGCTTAAAAGGTATAAGCAAACAAGGATTCACAAGCCAACATTTTCTTAATGTGACATCTGCGACACAACGAGCGAATAATTAAGACATGTCCACAACAGTAATCAACAAAGTATAACAAACCAAAGATGGAAAGCAAGACGTATGTACAGCAATACACGTCAATGCCATGTTCAAGACAACCATTTAATTGCAACATATACAGTGCCATCTGCAGTCATGTCTGTGCTTTCCGTACACTAGATTATAACAGCTGAAAAACATAATGTATCCTTTCTTCAGGATAGGTCATCAATGTCAGATGGGTGGGTGTCCAGCTCTAGGCACCCCACCCATCAGCTGTCTGTGAGCACAGTGGCCTCTTTATTGGCCAATGACGTCAAGTTCATTGATCACACGGCCTATGTGCTGAACCACTCCCATGCAAGTGAATAGGCTTGGGCTGCAGTACCAAGAACAGCCACTAGACAATATAGCAGCTGTGCTTGGAATGTTGTGAGGAGACTAAGCCCGGGTGCACATCACCGTCCGAAGAAGAACAGAAAACAATTTCCATCCAAGAGCCATTATTTTAAATAGGAAAAAAAATACTTAGTGACTTTTTTTTACCATCTTAAATAAAAGATCCCAGACGGAAATGGCGGAAAACTGGGCGTATCAGATGCTTAAAATATAGAAACCATTCTTTGTTGTTTTCTGTTCTTCTGATGGATCAGAGGAATGGAAATCGAAACAGTGATATAAACCCGGCCTATTCGACGATGGTAGCCATTAGTCGGACCCCCGCAGATCAGATATTGATGACCTTAAGGACTAAGCCATTATCATTGTACTCCCGGAAAACCCCTTTAACTACTCACATTACTTTCAGTATTCACCATGTCATTTCTGGCTGTAACTAACTGCGCTGATTATTTCACATATTTTCATAGCAGTTAGAGCTTATAATATGTGAACGGCATGTTGTGCAAAATTCATTGACATTTTGCCTCTCTCTGCTGCACTCACCCCTTTTTTTTTAATTTTTTTTTTAAGTGAATGGAACTTTATGGAAGAGGCCACACATTTACAATAATTTAGGCAAAAAAAAAGAATTACTCCTAGCTGGTGCGGGGTTTTGTTTGTGGTGTAGGGATCACAGATAGGACAAAATTAAGAGGCATTTGTCTCTTAACAAATTAGCTGCATCTTACTCCAGCAAGACTGGTGTGTGAAACAGCAATTTTTAGTAAATGGGCCCCATAGAGTTATGATGATGTCAGAAATAGCTTTTTCAGGCACTTTTTTTTTGCAGAAGTGGATCCAGCAGGAAGGAGAAGTCCTTTATATTTCTCATTGCCTCCCAACACATTTTAGGCTTTGGTTCAAAGACTACCACAAAAAAGCTTAAAGAGGGTCTCCAGCTTTTTTTTTTTTTTTTTTTTATTAAGAACTCTGTTCTGGCTCCCTTGCTCCTTTCACTGGTCCTCAACCCCCATCTGTCAACTTCCATACCAACAGGACATCAATATCCAATCGAAGGGTGTCTGACACTCTGCACCCCCGCTTATCACTTGTTCTGGAGTATCTCTGATGCTGGAAGTAGGTGGCAGAAGTACACAGCTCCATCCATTGTATAGTTGGGTGGGGATGGTTACTGTAGCACTGCTCCCATTGAAGTGAATGGGAGCAGTGCAGCAGTATATACAGAGGGATGCGAAAGTTTGGGCAATCTTGTTAATCATCATGATTTTCCTGTATAAATCGTTGGTTGTTACGATAAAAAATGTCAGTTAAATATATCATATAGGAGACACACACAGTGATATTTGAGAAGTGAAATTAAGTTTATTGGATTTACAGAAAGTGTGCTATAATTGTTTAAACAAAATTAGGCAGGTGCATAAATTTGGGCACCACAAAAAAGAAATGAAATCAATATTTAGTAGATCCTCCTTTTGCAGAAATTACAGCCTCTGAAAACGCTTCCTGTAGGTTCCAATGAGAGTCTGGATTCTGGTTGAAGGTATTTTGGACCATTCCTCTTTACAAAACATCTTTAGTTCATTCAGCTTTGATGGTTCCGAGCATGGACAGCTCTCTTTAAGTCACACCACAGATTTTCAATTATATTCAGGTCTGGGACTGAGATGGCCATTCCAGAACGTTGTACTTGTTCCTCTGCATAAATGCCTTAGTGGATTTTGAGCAGTGTTTAGGGTCGTTGTCTTGTTGAAAGATCCAGCCCCGGCGCAGCTTCAGCTTTGTCACTGATTCCTGGACATTGGTCTCCAGAATCTGCTGATACTGAGTGGAATCCATGCGTCCCTCAACTTTGACAAGATTCCCAGTCCCTGCACTGGCCACACAGCCCCACAGCCCCACAGCATGATGGGACCACCACCATATTTTACTGTAGGTAGCAGGTGTTTTTCTTGGAATGCTGTGTTCTTTTTCCTCCATGCATAACGCCCCTTGTTATGGCCAAATAACTACATTTTAGTTTCATCAGTCCACAGCACCTTATCCCAAAATGAAGCTGGCTTGTCCAAATGTGCTTTAGCCCACCTCAAGCGGCACTTTTTGTGCTGTGGGCGGAGAAAAGGCTTCCTCTGCATCACTCTCGCATACAGCATCTCCTTGTGTAAAGTGCGCTGAATGGTTGAACGATGCACAGTGACTCCATCTGCAGCAAGATGATGTTGTAGGTCTTTGGTGCTGGTCTGTGGGTTGACTCTGACTGTTCTCACCATTCGTCGCTTCTGTCTATCCGAGATTTTTCTTGGTCTGCCACTTCGAGCCTTAACTTGAACTGAGCCTGTGGTCTTCCATTTCCTCAATATGTTCCTAACTGTGGAAACAGACAGCTGAAATCTCTGAGACAGCTTTCTGTATCCTTCCCCTAAACCATGATGGGGAACAATCTTTGTCTTCAGGTCATTTGAGAGTTGTTTTGAGACCCCCATGTTGCTACTCTTCAGAGAAAATTAAAAGCGGAGGGAAACTTACAATTGACCCCCTTAAATACTCTTTCTCATAATTGGATTAACCTGTGTATGTAGGTCAGGGGTCACTGAGCTTACCAAGCCAATTGGAGTTCTAATAATTAGATCTAAAGGTTTTGGAATCAATAAAATGACAACAACAGAGACCACATGTCTGCACCTGCCTAATTTTGTTTAAAAATTATAGCACACTTTGTGTAAATCCAATAAACTTCATTTCACTTCTCAAATATCACTGTGTGTGTCTCCTATATGATATATTTAACTGACATTTTTTATCGTAACAACCAACGATTTATACAGGAAAATCATGATGATTAACAAGGTTGCCCAAACTTTTGCATCCCACTGTAGCTCTGTCCACTACACAATGGAAGAAGTTGTGTCTCTCTGAGTTAGGCCTCATGCACACGACCGCTGTGCGGACAAGAATAGGACAGGTTATATTTTTTTTGCGGACCACGGAATGGAGCAACGGATGCGGACAGCAAACGGAGTGTTGTCCGCATCTTTTGCAGCCCCATTGAAGTGAATGGGTCTGCATCCGAGCAGCCAAAACTGCAGCTCGGATGCGGACCAAAACAACGACTGTGTGCATGAGGCCTTACTTTGGCATAGCTGATCCTGAGGACAGGTCATCAATATATACTGCCATCACTACGGGGATGCATTTTACATGTGCAGGCAGTATATATTGCTGACCTATCCTCAGGATCAGCACCTATCAGCTGTTTGAAGAGGAGGCAGCTCTCCATGTGAGCGCTACTTCTTTTTCATTACACTGCCCGTTGTCTTTTCGTTTCGGCAGTGCAGGGTCATTACAAGTGCGAGTTCTTTTAATTACCCTGTGCCGCTGCTGCAAGGGAGACGATGTGTAGTATAATGAAGAGGAAGCAGCGCTTGCATGGAATGCCGCCTCCACTTCAAACAGCAGATTTTCAGGGGTGCCAGACCCCTGCAGATCAGATATCAATGGCCGATCCCGAGGATAGGTCATCAATATATATTGCCTGCACAACCCCTTTAAAAACCATGGACACCTTTGCACTATAATTTGTCTTTTGTGCATTTGCTTCCGAAATGTAAAATTAAACAACTTTGAAAATAAAACCAAGAGCACAGTTTCATGCTGTTTGAACAGAAATGTGTGACTTTTGTATGCCAGAAATCTGGCGTACAGCTTTACTGATTGTGTCCCTAAGTTCTTAAAATATTAAGCAAAAAAAAATATATAAATAAAAATAAATCAGTCACTGGTTAGAAATTGACAGAAGGCAGGGCTACATAATTAGGTAGAGAAAGCAGAAGTAGGTAAGAGCAATATACCACCCTACAATGCAGCACAATATACTGTCACCTGCACCACAGTATTCAACTGTATCGCTGTCCTATGAACGTTAATACAGTAGAATTCTGGATGGCACCTGCAGCTACTGGCCAGGTGCTAAAGAGAGAATTGGATCATCATTTACCCGCCTGGCGGCTGCGACGAGGGCTTGGGTGGCCCTCCTAGGTATCGGCCTACCAGGAAATTTCCATGTAGGGTTTATGGCCAATCTGCCCCAGTCTCTTGGTAGTCATCTCATTCTACAAGCCGGTATGAATACATCAGCATGCTCCCCGGGCTCCCTCCCCTCCTCATTGCTCTGTTAGGCTGTGTTAACAAGGGTAAAATCAGTGTGAGCAAAACCAGTGTCAGATCAGTAGGCTGATTTGTCTCTAAGAACAGCACGTTTCTAGAAAAATAGCATTTTTAGCACATTCCTATTGCATTTAATGGAAACACAGCTAAAATACACTTGAAAGAAGAAACATGCTACTTCTGAAGTGTGTACAGTATGAAAACAGGGTTTCCCAAAAACATATTTGCTCCCACTGAAGTCCATTGGAAACTCTTGTGGATTGTGTGTAACCTTATCAGTCCCGGTGATTTTGGGTTTTTCTTTTTTCACTCCCGGCTTTCCGGTAACCAAGACTTTTTATTTTTTCCCATTCCGATAGCTGTATGAGGTCTTGTTCTTTGCAATTTTTTTTTACGGGGCCATCTGTACTTTTTAAGGACACCATTTTGGAGTGTTTGAATTTTTGATTACGTTTTTTTGAGAGGTGAAGAGAAAAAACAGCAAATTGTCCACTTTGATATTTTTTTTCCATTACAGCATTCACTGTATGAGATAAATACATTTACAGTTGTGTTCAAAATAACAGAAGTGGGTTTAAAAAAAGTGAATAAAGCTCAAAATACTTCTAATAGCTTCTATTTCCATACACACAAATGCATTGGGAACACTACACATTCTATTCCAAATCAAAACATGAAGAAAAATGTTGTTCCTCTAAAAAAAGAAATGGAAGAAAAGCAAATATTAGACTGTTCAAAAAAAATAGCAGTGTTTGTATTCTTCTTTACAAACATTCACTATATAAACTGAAAAATGTTTGCAGATTTTGCTTTCCTTTGAATCACTTCACTAATATTTAGTTGTATAACCGCTGTTTCTGAGAACTGCTGTACATCTGTGTTACATGGAGTCAACCATCTTCTGGCCCCTGTGAACAGGTATTCCAGCCCAGGATGATTGGACTACATTCCACAGTTCTTCTGTATTTCTTGGTTTTGCCTCAGAAACTGCATTTTTGATGTCACCCCACAAGTTTTCTATTGGATTAGGATCCGGGGATTGGGCTGACCACTCCATAACGCCAATCTTGTTGGTCTGGAACCAAGATGTTGCACGTTTACTGGTGTGTTTGGGGTCGTTGTCTTGTTGGAACACCCATTTCAAGGGCATTTCCTCTTCAGCATAAGGCAGCATGACCTCTTCAAGTATTCTGATGTATTCAGACTGATCCATGATCCCTGGTATGCGATGAATAGGCCCAACACCGTAGTATGAGAAACATCCCCATATCATGATGCTTGCGCCACCATGCTTCACTGTCTTCACAGTGTACTGGGGCTTGAATTCAGTGTTTGGGGGTCGCCTGACAAACTGTCTCCGGCCAGTAGACCCAAAAAGAACAATCTTACTTTCATCAGTCCACAAAATGTCTCTTTAGGCCAGTCAATGAGCTCTTTGGCAAATTGTAACCTCTTCAGCACATGTCTTTTTTTCAACAATGAGACTTTGCGGGGGCTTCTTGCAGATAGCTAAATGGAAGGCCACAGAGGAGAGTGTTGCAGAAGTCTAGGCAGGAGATGATGAGGGCATGTACAAGCATTTTCACAGATTCAAAGTTAAGGAAAGCGCGGATGCGGGAGATGTTTTTGAGTTGGAGGCGGCAGGTGGTGGAAAGGGCTTGGATGTGCGGTCTGAAGGAACGGGCAGAATCCAAGGTCACTCCAAGTCAGCGGACTTGGTTGATCGGGGAGAGTGTGCAGCCATTGATTGTGATAGGTCGGTCTGTTGGCGAGGGGGGGGGGGGTTGAGCAAGATGGGGGAAAGATAATGAATTCTGTTTTATCCATGTTAAGTTTTAGAAAGCGAGAGGAGAAGAAGGATGATATAGCAGATAGACATTGTGGGATTCTGGATAATAAGGTGTTGATATCTGGACCAGAGAGGTAGATTTGTGTGTCGTCAGCATGTTAGTATCCAAATGACCCCAAATCTTTAGAATATGTTGGCATAGAGAGAATCTAGTAGAATGGGAAGTTTGGGGGAAAATTGGTTAACATCTGAGTTGTTTTTTGTACGTTAAGCCACATTAAGCTCCCCAAAAATCAAGCTTAATGTCACTCATTTGCCTTGTGAGTAGCAAAAATCCATAAAACTTCCAGGATAGGTTTGGGAAGCTCAGATCTTAAGTTGTGCAAAGTTTATAGGCAATTGATTGAGGTTTAGGCACATTATGCTACAGTAAGCCATTTTCACATAAAATGTTTTAGGATGTCCCCAAGTATGCCAGGGTCCCTGCCACTTCCAAGTGGCAAGAATGGCATAAAAATGCCCATGTGACAAAATATCATTGGACTGGTTGCAAAAAAGGGTACTGCCACTTTTTCTATGCCAAAAACGGGTGTACGTAAATGACCCTTAATGCTTCTGTAAGGCTCTCCTCATTATGGCCTCGAAGAAATCATTCTTGTATGAACTGCAAGAACCACAGGTAGTGGACAGTAACTGATTTGGTAATAGACTAGAAGCTAAAAAAAAAAGCAAAGAGCAAAAGAGGAAGAGGTGATAAATAAAACATATAACATGCAGAAGTACAAAGTGTGGGGAAAAGGCAATTATTTTTATCCCTGTTGTGCTGTGTTTGCCACCTGCAAAGCCTGGTGGGAAAAGTCAAAAGCCCAGCTTAAAGGGGTCGTCTCACTTCAGCAAACTGCATTTATCATGTAGAGAAAGTTACTACAAGGCACTTACTAATGTATTGTGATTGTCCATATTGCCTCCTTTGCTGGATTGATTTATTTTTCCATCACATTATACACTGCTTGTGCCTAAGGGTTATGACCATCCTGCAATCCAGCAGCGGTGGCCGCGCTTGCACGCTATAGAAAAAAGCGCTGGCCTCTCCAGTGGCTAGGACCGTACACAGACACGAATGCACAGCAATTCCTTCCCAGCCATATCAGCGTTGTAGCGGTGGACATAATAACCCCTGAAAACAAGCAGTGTATAATGTGATGGAAAAATGAATCAAGCCAGCAAAGAAGGCAATATGGACAATCACAAAACATTAGTAAGTGCTTTGTATTAACCCCTTACCGCATTCCCACATGCATGTACGTGATGTGATCGGGCAGGTGCAGGAGCTACACCCACCCAATCTGCAGCACGGCCCGGCTCTTACTGATAACCAGGCCCCTGCTGCATCCAACGGCATCACTGTATGCGGCGATGCCGGCAGATTAACCCTTTCACATGCCACGGTCAGTGCTGACCGCGGCACCTGCAGGGTTTACAGAGGGAGGGGACTCCCTCTGATTCCATCGGCCCCCAGCGCTGTGCTGACAGGGGGCCGATGGTTGCCATTACAGCCCCAATGCCTTCCACAGGCTGCCAGCTACAGAGGTCCAGGAGATCCAGCCCCAGGGCTGGGTCTCCTAGGGAACTGTCAGCGTCTTACTGTGCAAGACGCTGACAGTTCAACACAGCACAATACAAATGTATTGTACTGAATTGAAACAGGGATAAAACCAGTGGGACAAATATAAAAAGTAAAGAAAAGTGAAAAATCTTTTTTTTTTTTATAATAAAGTTTAAAACAAACAAACAAACATCCTTTTCCCAAAATAAAAAGTAAAATAAATAAATAAATAAATAAAAGTATACATATTAGGTATCGCTGTGTCCGTATCGACCGGCTCTATAAAAATATCACATGACCTAACCCTTAGATGAACACCGTAAAAAAATAAAAAATCATTTTTTGGTCACCTTTCATCACTAAAAGTGCAACACCAAGTGATCGAAAAGGCAAATAGTACCAATCTAACAGTCACCTCATCCTGCAAAAAATGAGCCCCTACCTAAGACAATCGCTAAAAAATATATATTATATATAAAAGCCATTTTTTTGTCATCTTACATCACAAAAAATGTAATACCAAGTAATCAAAAAGTCATATGCACCCCAAAATAGTACCAATCAAACCATCAACTTATATTGAATTTTTTTGGGGGGAGTTTCTACTCTAGTGGTGCATCAGGGGGTCTTGACATGTCAACTTAAAACTATCCCAGTTAAATCTGCCCTCCAAAAACCATATGGCGTTAATTTCCTTCTGCACCCTGCCATGGGCCCGTACAGTAGTTTACGATTACAAATGGGGTGTTTCTGTAAACTACAGGATCAGGCTAATACATATTGAGTTTTGTTTGGCTGTTAACCCTTGCTTTGTTACTGGCGGAAGTGGATTAAAATGGAAAATCTGCCAAAAAAAGTGAAAGTCTGAAATTTCATCTACATTTTCCTTTAATTCTTGTGGAACACCTACAGGGTTAACAAAGTTTGTAAACTCAGTTTTGAATATCTTGAGGGGTGTAGTTTCTAAAATGGGGTGATTTATCGGTGGTTTCTATTATGTAAGCCTTACAAAGTGACTTCAGACCTGAACTGGTCCTTAACCCCTTAAGGACTCAGCCCTATTTCACCTTAAGGACTTGGCCATTTTTTGCAAATCTGACCAGTGTCACTTTAAGTGCTGATAACTTTAAAACGCTTTGACTTATCCAGGCTGTTCTGAGATTGTTTTTTCGTCACATATTGTACTTCATGACACTGCAAAAATTGGGTCAAAAATTTCAAAGTTTCAGTTTCTCTACTTCTGTAATACATAGCAATACCCCCAAAAATGTTGATGACTTTACATTCCCCATATGTCTACTTCATGTTTGCAGCATTTTGGGAATGATATTTTATTTTTTGGGGATGTTACAAGGCTTAGAAGTTTAGAAGCAAATCTTGAAATTTTTCAGAAATTTACAAAAACCCAATTTCTAGGGACCACTACAGGTCTGAAGTCACTTTGCAAGGCTTACATAATAGAAACTGCCCAAAAATGACCCCATTCTATAAACTACACCCCTCAAGGTATTCAAAACTGATTTTACAAACTTCGTTAACCCTTTAGGTGTTGCACAAGAGTTATTGGCAAATGGGGATGAAATTTGAGAATTTCATTTTTTTGCCTAATTTTCCATTTTAACCCATTTTTTCTACTAACAAAGCAAGGGTTAACAGTCAAACAAGACTTTATCTTTATTGCCCTGACTCTGCCGTTTACAGAAACACCCCATATGTGGCCGTAAACTACTGTACGGGCACACAGTAGGGCGTAGAGGGAAAGGTGCGCCGTATGGTTTTTGGAAGGCAGATTTTGCTGGACTGGTTTTATTGACACCATGTCCCATTTGAAGCCCCCCTGATGCACCTCTAGAGTAGAAACTCCATAAAAGTGACCCCATCTAAGAAACTACACCCCTCAAGGTATTCAAAACTGATTTTACAAACTTTGTTAACCCTTTAGGTGTTGCACAAGATTTAATGGAAAATAGAGATACAATTTCAAAATTTCACTTTTTGGGCAGATTTTCCATTTTAATATTTTTTTCCCAGTTACAAAGCAAGGGTTAACAGCCAAAAAAACTCATTATTTATGGCCCTGATTCTGTAGTTTACAGAAACACCCCATATGTGGTCGTAAACCGCTGTACGGGCACACGGCAGGGCGCAGAAGGAAAGGAATGCCATACGGTTTTTGGAAGGCAGATTTTGCTGGACTGGTTTTTTGACACCATGTCCCATTTGAAGCCCCCCTGATGCACCCCTAGAGTAGAAACTCCATAAAAGTGACCCCATTTTAGAAACTACGGGATAGGGTGGCAGTTTTGTTGGTACTAGTTTAGGGTACATATGATTTTTGGTTGCTCTATATTACACTTTTTTGTGCGGCAAGGTAACAAGAAATAGATTTTTTGGCACCTTTTTATTTTTTGTTATTTACAAAATTCATCTGACAGGTTAGATCATGTGGTATTTTTATAGAGCAGGTTGTCACGGACGTGGCGATACCTAATATGTATACAATTTTTTTTATTTATGTAAGTTTTACACAATGATTTCATTTTTAAAACAAAAAAAATGTTTTAGTGTCTCCATAGTCTAAGAGCCATAGTTTTTTCAGTTTTTGGGCAATTATCTTAAGTAGGGTCTCATTTTTTGCGGGATGAGATGACGGTTTGATTGACACTATTTTGGGGTGCATATGACTTTTTGATCGCTTGCTATTACACTTTTTGTGATGTAAGATGGCAAAAAATGGCTTTTTTTACACCGTTTTTATTTTTATTTTTTTACGGTGGTCATCTGAGGGGTTAGGTCATGTGATATTTTTATAGAGCTGGTCGATACGGACGCGTCGATACCTAATATGTATACTTTTTTATTTTATTTAAGTTTTACACAATGATTTCATTTTTGAAACAAAAAAAATCATGTTTTAGTGTTTCCATAGTCTAAGAGCCATAGTTTTTTCAGTTTTTGGGCGATTATCTTGGGTAGGGTATGATTTTTGCGGGATGAGATGACGGTTTGATTGGTACTATTTTGGCGTAAATGCGACTTTTTTGATCACTTTTATTACCTTTTTTGGGAAGTATTGTGGGCAAAATTTCAATTTTCTCATAGTTTTTTTTTTTTTTTTTTTATGGCGTTCACCGTGCGGGGAAAGTAACATGACCGTTTTATAGATCAGGTCGTTACGGACGCGGCGATACCTAATATGTGTAGTGTATTTTTTTTTTATTTTTTTTATTCAGTGATAAATGTTTTTTTTTTATCTTAACTTTTTTCACTTTTTTTTTACATTTTTTTTGACCCAGACCCACCTGGTTCTTGAAGATCCAGTGGGTCTGATGTCTGTATAATACAGTACTGTACAATATATATTGTACTGTACTGTATTTTACTTACCACTTTGTCTGAACAGATCTCTGCTTTCAGCACAGATCTGTTCAGCACCATGGACAGCAGGATGCCTGAGAAGGCGTCCTGTTGCCATGGGAACCTTCCCCGTCTGCTCAGTAGTGTTCAGAACTTCGCAGACGGGGAAGGGTAAGGACGGGTCTGTCGGGGGGCTGCCTGGGAGCTCTCTCCCTCTCCCATCGGGGGGCTGCAAAGGCACAGCAGCCCCCGATGGGAGAGGGAGGGAGCTCCCTGACCTGTTAACCTTTTCCATAACAGCGGTCCGTACGGACCGCTGTATGGAAAGGGTTAAACGGCTGACATCGCATCACCGATGTCAGCCGTTTATACCAGGGTGCCAGCAATGTGCTGGCACCCTGGTATACCCACTAGAAGCCAACGATTATTCAAGGGGAGGCGGGCGGGGGATCGTGATCCCGCCTCCCGCACCGCCCGCCTCCCGCACCTCCCGCGACACCCCCCCTGCACCTCCCACCCACATAATATCATTCAGGGGTGCAGGGGGGGTTAATAAAAACTTAATTTCTGGCATTTTAACGTTTGATCCCCGCGGTCAGAGACCGCGGGGATCAGAATCGGCTAAAAGCGCAGCAAACCGCAGGTCTGAATTGACCTGCGGTTTGCTGCGATCGCCGATACGGGGGGGTCACATGACCCCCCTCGGCGTTGTGACAGGATGCCGGCTGAATGATTTCAGCCGAAATCCCGTTCGGATTAACCCCCGGGGCGCCGCAATCTTAAGGACTCGGGAACCATGCCGTACCGATACGTCCTAAGTCCTTAAGGGGTTAAAAAGTGGGTTTTGGAAATTTTCTGAAAAATTTCAAGATTTGCTTCTAAATTTCTAAGCCTTGTAACGTCCCCAAAAAAAGAAAATGTAATATACAAAATGATCCAAACATTAAGTAGACATATGGGGAATGTAAATCAATAACTATTTTAGGAGGTATCACTATCTGTTTTAAAACCAGAGAAATTGAAATTGAGCAAATTGTGAATTTTTCAAGTGTCCTGAAGGGGTTAAAGGGGTTTTCCAAGATCTTTATACTGATCACCTATCATCTGGATAGATCATCAGTATCTGATCGGTGGGGGTCCAACACCCGGGAGCCCCGCCGATCAGCTGTTTGAGAAGGCATCGGCGCTTGCAGGAGCACTACAGCCTTTTCGCAGCTTTCCACAGCTCATGTGACGTCACGTTTATCAGTCACATGGCCTAGGCGCAGCTCAGCCCAATTGAGGTGAATGGTACTGAGCTGCGATACCAAGTGCAGCCGTTATCAAATGGACGGCACTGTGCTTGGTGAGCAGGGAGAAAGCTATGGTGCTACTGCAAGCTCAGGTACCTTCTCAAACAGCTGATCGGTGGGGGTCTCAGGTGTCAGACCCCCACCAATCAGATACTGATGAGCTATCCAAAAGATAGGTCATCAGTATAAAGTTCTTGGAAAACCCTTTTAACATTTTCTGAAGTGTGACAAGCCCAACATTTAGCACATAAAAAAATGCTATTGGAAAACAACCACATTTCAGGTTGCAATTGTTATGCACTTGTTTCTGAAAAATAAAGGTTGACTTCTTACGCTGACTGGTCACTGGTTTACACAGGGTGTTTGTAACAGTATACAAGGCCGGGAAAAGACATTAGTCCATCCAGTCCGGCCTGATATCCTGCAAGTTGATGAGGATGAGGATTTGTGATAAGCAATATGAAGAGCCCTGCAAATCAGAATAAAAAAGGGCGGGTTTATTCAACTATATATCAGAAGAGACAGTTTATTGACCTTTTGGGTGCGTTCCCAGTCAGAATGGGGCAAAATGTAAAATAGTCCACAGCTTGAGATCCAAAATGGCAGCTACATCAAAAATATTACCAAAATGTCTCTTTCCAAATCCGTTTTTCTAGTATATGCTTTTTAGATTTGGGGTAAACTGATCAATTATCATATGCTATACGGTAATTTTGACAGAATAAAAAAAATGTCAGTAATACAATTTTTCTAAAGAAAAAAATAAAATTAAATAAAAAATACACAATTAAAGGGAATGTGTATTGATTGATCACAGGAGGAAGGGAGTTAATGGAATGCAATCCTGCCAACAGGATAGAGATCTCCGCTGTGCACACTCAGCAGGATTGTCTCATCTTTGCAGCCAACACTAAAATGAGCGACAGTCCACGCTGCACACTGCCCCGAGGGTCCTTTCTTGCCACTAGGTCTGCAACACACCAATTAAATGCACAGATTAAAAAGTCTGCATCGCCACTTTCCTTCTGACAGCTCAGCTCTAGTCAGTGCCATGGGAAGGGTTTCAAAGATGCACAAAAAAGCTAACCAAATGTAAGAGCTGCGGTGCGTGTTATGTGGAAGTCATGGTTCTTTATTGAAGGCTAAAGACCTTAAACTGGTTGGGGGGACATTTACTAAGACAGCTTTTTATGCTGTCTTCGTTGTCCTCCCGGTGCTGCCGTAGTATACAGCTAATTTATGACGAGGTGTGTGCCTTCCTATGAATTAGGTGCATACAGTATATGGCAGTCCCTGCGCATGGATGAAAAACTATGCCAGCGAAAAAGTTTTAAAAATGAGGGGGTCAAAGTTCCAGACCCTGGTGCCCCCACTCCACCCCCATCTGTCATACTTGGTGTAGAAACGCCCATGTGACAAAATATTGTCGCACAGGCGTTAAAATAGTAGCAAAAAAAGCCTTTTGCGACTATTTTTATGCCAGACGAGCTTTAATAAATGACTTCCACTGGGGCACATTTACTAAGGGACTTCTTTCTATTTTACTATTTGGCATGACAGGGACATTTTGGGGGCCGGGACTCCAACTTTTATGCCTGGGGCTGGTGTAGCTTTTAAGGACTGCTACAGATGCACCTAGTCGTAAATAAGGGTCATGCCTCGTGGTGAATTAGACTAATCTTATGGCAGCACAAGGAGGAAACCAGGACGGGTGTAAAAACCCGGTCTTAGTAAATGTGCCCCTAGGGTCTCGGTACACTGCAGGGTCAGTAAAGAGAAACTCTGACAGTGTCACCCATGCCACTATCGAAAAGGGGGTTATTTCTCACAACTAAGACTGTAGGAGGGACAGTTACTCTCTCTCTGTCACATGTTATCAGAGGTGCAGGGTCTGTCTCACAGCTGCAGTCACATTATCGGGGTCTCACAGCTGCAGTCACATATTATCGGGGTGTCACAGCTGCAGTCACATATTATCAGGGGGTCACCGCTGCAGTCACATATTATCGGGGTGTCACAGCTGCAGTCACATATTATCAGGGGGTCACAGCTGCAGTCACATTATCGGGGTGTCATAGCTGCAGTCACATTATCGGGGTGTCACAGCTGCAGTCACATATTATCGGGGGGTCACAGCTGCAGTCACATATTATCAGGGGGTCACAGCTGGAGTCACATATTATCAGGGGGTCACAGCTGCAGTCACATTATCGGGGGGTCACAGCTGCAGTCACATATTATCGGGGTGTCACAGCTGCAGTCACAAATTATCAGGGGGTCACAGCTGCAGTCACATATTATCGGGGGTCACAGCTGCAGTCACAAATTATCAGGGGTCACAGCTGCAGTCACATATTATCGGGGGTCACAGCTGCAGTCACATATTATCAGGGGGTCACCACTGCAGTCACATATTATCAGGGGGTCACCGCTGCAGTCACATATTATCAGGGGGTCACCACTGCAGTCACATATTATCAGGGGGTCACAGCTGCAGTCACATATTATCGGGGGTCACAGCTGCAGTCACATATTATCGGGGGGGTCACAGCTGCAGTCACATTATCGGGGGGGTCACAGCTGCAGTCACATTATCGGGGGGGTCACAGCTGCAGTCACATATTATCAGGGGGTCACAGCTGCAGTCACATATTATCGGGGGGTCACAGCTGCAGTCACATATCGGGGGGTCACAGCTGCAGTCACATATTATCAGGGGGCAGGTGTCACAGCTGCAGTCACATATTTTTGGGGTGTCAGCTGCAGTCACATATTATCGGGGGGTCACAGCTGCAGTCACATATTATCGGGGGGGGTCACAGCTGCAGTCACATATTATCGGGGTGTCACAGCTGCAGTCACATATTATCGGGGGGGTCACAGCTGCAGTCACATATTATCGGGGGGGTCACAGCTGCAGTCACATATTATTGGGCTGTCACAGCTGCAGTCACATATTATCGGGGGGTCACAGCTGCAGTCACATATTATCGGGGGGGGGGGGGTCACAGCTGCAGTCACATATTATCGGGGGGGGGGGGGTCACAGCTGCAGTCACACATTATCGGGGGGTCACAGCTGCAGTCACATTATGGAGGTGCAGGTCTCAGCTATATGACCAGTAATGGCCTCCACCATGCAGGTGATGGTTTAGCACAGGAGCTGGTGGGTGTAATGTCCGCAGACAGCAGTGACCACCCCTGGTATAGGACAAGAGGTAAGTTGTACAGGACCTACCTGATAAATGAATACTGACTGTGGTAATAATACATGTTAGACGTCTCTCAGCCACAGTTACACAGGAAAGTCTCTCAGCAATTCCAGGAGTCTGACCAGAAATACAGATTTCCCAGGACATTAGGAAGGAACTGACTGGAAATGCACATCCACTTCCTCACGACGTCTGCAGGAACCTCTGAGAGACTTGTGGCAATTCTGTGGTAAAATTCCTCAGAAACTGCTGCTCTACCTGAGAACACACCTGTAGGTGCGGCACCTGAGAGATCCTGGGCGGAGCTTCACCTGAGGGGAAGCCCCGCCCCCAGTCAGGACGCCACCTGCAGCAGGGATCATGTGCACAGTTCAGTCTCTGTTTTCAGATGGCATTTATGGGGCAGTTGCCTGTACCCCTCAGCTGCTGCCAGGTGCCGGCCTCCTGAAGTGAAAAAAATAAATTATAGGATGGGTATTTTGGGGGTGGTTCAGTTGAATACATACATTGCTGCTCAGTGTTATATAGCGTGCCATCAGGGCCGGACTGGGATTATAAAACAGCCCCGGCACAAACCCCACCAGCACACAGGCTCAGACTGGCCCACAGGGGTACAGTCGAATCCCCCGGTGGGCCCCTGAGCAAGGTGGCCCCTAGTCTCCCACCCCTGCACAAGAGGCACATAACACAGTAGACTTACTGCACTATATTCAATGTACAGCACCTTAACCAGCCTGTGTTCATATAAAAAACCGTGATAGATTATTATAGAAACTCCCCAGTTTATTATTATAGACCCGATCAGAGCGGAGGAGACATCTAGGTATAGAGGAAGCTACCAGTGTCCTCCTCTCCCCCTGCAGGGACCCCCATATTCAATCATCTGGTAGCATCTTGCTGCTGTGTGAGCAGGTAATATTTGAATGTATCTGTACGGTGGGCCCCCGAATTAGATTTTACTGGTGGGCCCTAGGCACCCTAGTCTGACACTGCCTGCAGATATGATATGACATAGAAATAATAGTGCGCAGTGCACACTGTGGAGGTGACTTTTGCTTTACTTGGTCATGCCCCTATGTAAACCATCAATACAAAAAAGGCAATAAAAGTGTAAAACAAAAAAGTCTAATTACGTGGTCAGGGACATACATTACCCTCCTCAACAGCAACAAATACCATGATAAAGCTCAAATCGCCTCCCAGCAGCATCAGAAGTGGTAGCTGCAAATACAGTGAAGGAGTTTAAGCAAGCATGGGATAGGCATAAGGCTATCCATCATATAAGATAGGGCCAGGGGCTATTAAAGTATTCAGTATATTGGGCAGACTAGATGGGCCAAATGGTTCTTATCAGCCTGATACCGGCGTGCATTGCCAAATTATGTACCTCCTTACCTTCACCATAAAAATAAAAAAATCACAATGCAGCACACAATATTTCACCAACAGCACCAAATAAATGCCACCATGAAGTGCGGGCAGTTCCATCGCAGGAAAATAACGCCGGATCCGGCATTCCGGCAAGTGTTCTTGAGTTTTGGACAGAGAAAATACCGGAGCATGCTGCAGTATTTTCTCTTTCCAAAATCCGTACAGCGACTGAACTGAAGACTGCTGTATATACTATAAATCTGCACACACTGCATTTATTATACCTCGTACCTCACATATCAGTACACTGCTGTAGATACTATATACCTGTACACACTGCATCTATTATACCTCGTACCTCACATATCAGTACACTGCTGTATATACTATATACCTGAACACACTGCATCTATTATACCTCGTACCTCACATATCAGTACACTGCTGTATATACTATATACCTGTACACACTGCATCTATTATACCTCATACCTTACATATCAGTACACTGCTGTAGATACTATATATCTGTACACACTGCATCTATTATACCTCGTACCTCACATATCAGAACACTGCTGTATATACTATATATCTGTACACACTGCATCTATTACACCTCGTACCTTACATATCAGTACACTGCTGGATATACTATATATCTGCACACACTGCATTTATTATACCTCGTACCTCACATATCAGAACACTGCTGTATATATAATATATCTGTACACACTGCATCTATTACACCTCGTACCTCACATATCAGTACATTACTGGATATACTATATATCTGTACACATTGCATCTATTATACCTCGTACCTCACATATCAGTATACTGCTGTATATACCATATATCCGTACACACTGCATTTATTATTCCTCGTACCTCACATATCAGTACACTGCTGTATATACTATATATCTGTACACACTGCATCTATTATACCTCGTACCTCACATATTAGTACACTGCTTTATATACTATATATCTGTACACACTGCATCTGTTATAACTGTTAGCCCCATGGTCCATGCCGGCGCTGCAGCCCCTACCTGCAGGCACGGGGCTCCCACTTTCCCTCCTGCTGCCATGCCAGAGCTTACTTCCTGCTTGAGTCCTGTACTAATTTGTTAAGCCTTGCATGGGTGTGTCTCTCCTTCCTTATGAGGCAGCACGTACACGCCCTCTGTCTCCCCAGCCATGGTCACTAGCGTGAAGGTGTTGTTGGAGTTCTGCTTTTCTTGGACTTTGTTTTATGGACTTGCTTGATCGCTGCCTGCCCTGAATTTGGACTTCCTGACCACATACTTCCCCTTGGTGCTTGCACTGGTATCTTTGACCGCCTGGTCAGCTGCCACTGACTCTGGGACTTCTCTGGAGTGGCACCTGGGAACTACCCTAACGGCCCAAGCCTATCCTCACCATCAGAGGCTCTAGTGAAGACCAGGAAGTTGCTTAGTCACGCCTCTCCAGAGTATTGCTAGTTAGTGGAGTGTGGACCTGCTGACATAACAATATCTCATACCTCATATCAGTACACTGCTGTATATACTATATCTGTATATAGTATATTTATCTATCTTTCTATATGTAGTATATACAGCAGTGTGCTGATATGAGAGGTATGAGGTTTTGTGTACATATAGTATATCTAACAGTGTACTAATATGTGAGGTAAGAGGTATAATAGATGCAGTGTGTACAGGTATATAGTATATATAGCAGTGTATTGACAGGTACAAGCTATAAATTACAGCTTGTACCTCATAAGAACACTGCTTTATATACTATATATCTGTACACACTACATCTATAATACCTCGTATCTCACATATTAGTATGTGGTCATTATACATTATGGTCACTGTGAGGTACATGAGGTACTGTAGTTGTACAGTAGCTGTCTGCAGTAGTATATATTGAGTATATATATATATATACATATATATATATATATATATATATATGTGAGATATGAGGTACATAATTATAATGTATAGTGTAGAACTTTTGAGGTATAAGAATTGATGAGCTGAAAAAGGGAATGGGGGGGGGGGGGGGGGGGCAAATGAAGAGAAAAGGGAAGGACATTTCTTTTTACCACCCCATTCAAGTCTCAATGTAGAGTTTATCTTGAGGTTTTTCTCCATGCTGTTGGAGGTTGAGGGACCTGTGATGATGTAATCACAGGTCATGGCAGATACACCTTTCTAACCTGGGAACTACACCACCCTCAGTGCAGTGCAGTTCTTTTACTAGATGGTACACAACCTGTGATGACATCATCAAAGATCCTTTAGCTTTCTGCGCTGATGACAGGGACTCTAAATGGGAGCTTGCATTGAATGTAATTAGGGAGTGGGTGCAGCGTCCCACATATGTGTGTAAATGGGACACTTCAAACATCTGAATATATATGTATTGAATTCCAACGTATAGTATTCTTTATTATCTGGCTGGCAAGTTAATTCACATCCATTCGCCCCTAGGTGGTGCTGGCACCACATAATATATATAGTGAAGTGTGTCTAGCACTTCTAGAATGTAGTCAGAGTAAGGAGAAGCAAGTTCATGGAGGAGAGGCAGGCTAAAGTCTTCGTGTAGCTGTGTTCCTTTCCTCTGGGCCCTGATCAAGCCTGGGGAAGATATCTAGAGAAACCAAGCACCAGACAGTAAGTCTATACACCAAGATGCAGAGAGACTAGCGAGGGTAACAGCTAAACTTAAGCTTATGGACCTCATTAGCACAAGTGACCAGGAGTAGCTTTCTGAGTGCCTCGACACAAATGGATGGTTAAGGCAAAAATTGTTCTTAGCCACTACACAAGCCTTCCATGTCATAGTGGAAAAACCTATTTATAAGAGTATCCTGCAAATAATGAAGCAGATGTGTTTGCCTGCCACAAGATCGCCCTTAAAGGATAGCTCATAATAACCATATATATTGTAAGGGGTTACACTCTCAGGTTGGGCGGCGATGACAGATTCTCTTGCAGACCACAGGGTTAAAGTCCAAATGCTGCTTTATTTATCACACTCTGGCAATACAGGCAACCCCAGTTATAATCCACTGGGTAAGGTGAAGGTCCAACACCACAAAACATAAACTAAACTAAAATAAACACCTGCCCGTCTGGGCTCTGGCTAATACAGTGAAGTTCCTAACTCACCTATTGAACACCGTTCACACAGAGATCTCGGCTTCTCTAGCGGGGCAGCCAGCTTCCCAGACTTTCTCCAGGCATTACTCTCCTCAGACTGACAGCCTGGACTGTGCTTTATTTCCACTTGATGATCCCAGCTGGCTTGAGCTGGGATCCCTCAGGCTAGGGAAAAACCTGTCCCGAAATGGGGTGGACTGGGGAGGTCCCTCTACCAATCCTACCTTCTCCCAGTCCAATAAAATCCAGCCAATAAACTTAACAAAACTGTCTCAGCAACCTACACATTGCTGAGACCATTTTAACCTTCTGGCTTTTATTTACCTCACCCAGTTGAGGAAGCTGGGTGGTATATACACCCCTTCCAGGACTCTACCATGCACTTTTCTGTTCACCTTACCACAATATATATTAGCATCTTTAGTACCAGAGCGCTGTAAAGAGGGAAATTAGGATTACCACCGGGATCCTTGCCTGTAAAGTATCAGCATTAGAAGAATCCCTCCATTGACAACTGCCATTGCCTGATAATAGGATTACAAGTCAACAAATTATTACTTATGCTATGCAAAATGCTTTCCATTGATGAACTGTACCAACTGTCCAGAGACTATTGATTCTTCAGTAAATGTTCAACTGGTTTACAACAACAGACTCCTGATTCTTACTACTACTCTCAACATTTGCACCGAACGGTGCTGGAGTCACGAACACAGGGGCCCAGCCGCAAAAGCACCTAGCACCAATTACCATCAAGGGCACCTCAACTTCCATCTGGCTGGTGTTCCCTGCAACCGAGAGTGCCCTGGAAGATTTTGTGCTGTCTTCCCATCCACTGTATGCCTGCCCAGGGAGGCATCTGCTAACCGTGAGTACATGAACTATTGCGCCCATCGGCCCACCGTGAGCCTCATGTGTTTTCCCCTGTGGTTTGGTAGTTTTACATGTGGTCTTTGGTAAACTGCAAGCCCCTGTTCCCTACAGGTCCCATAGCAGCTACATGTCCTGCCTCCATTGGAGGCATGCCACTGTCCAAGACTTCCTGCCTTCTCAGAGCCATAAGATTTTTATTCTTCCAGTCACAGCCATAGGAGAACATGTTTATTTGCTGGACCTTCTAAAGGCACCATTTGATATTGCATAAAAATTCCAAACCGTATAGAATTGAAAATTAATGCAATTCTGCCATAGGTTTTCATTTTTATTGTTTTTCCTATACTTTCATTCTCTGGGTCAGTATAATTACATTGATACCATACATTGAATTTTTTCTTTCCATCGCCATATTTTGACCCCCATAACTTTTTTTGCTCATTTTTGCAGGGTGATCTATAGTCTTTATTGATACCATTCTGGTGTGTGTATGACTGTTTGATCGCTTTTTAGTCACATTTTTTTTTTGGGTGGAGATTAAGAAGCAAAAAAAAAAAAATGGGTCATTTTGATTCTTTTTTTCCACTATAGTCTTCATCATAAGGGATAAATACTGTAATAATTTGGGAATTTTTGGACGTGGTGATGCTAATGATCTTAAATTTTATATTGTTTTTTTTTTTATTATGAGGAAAGGGGTTGATTTAATTTTTTCTTTTTACACTTATAGTAAGTCCCCATAGGGGACTTGAACATGTGATTGACAGATTGCTTGTTCCATTGACCACAAGGAGGGCTGCGATATACCTGCTGCCACAAAATACAAATTAAGGGGTTCGATATACCTGTTTCCACCAAATATTGATTGAGGCCTGCAATATACCTGCTTCCACAAAATACTGCTTAAGGGGTTTGATATACCCGTTTCCACCAATTATTAATTAAGGCCTGCAATATACCTGCTTCCACAAAATACTGCTTAAGGGGTTCGATATACCTGTTTCCACCAAATATTGATTGAGGCCTGCGAGATACCTGTTTCCACAAATACTGCTCTTCTCTAGGGACTTAGGCACAGGGTCATTTTGAAAATGACAGGCAGATGAATAGGCAGGCTGTTCTGCAAGGGTGGTAGGGGATGGACAGATGCACCAGGCTGGAGCCTAAGTGGGAAGTTGGAGAAGGCACGTGCGATTACTCCAAATGGCGCACCAGAGTTCGTTGAGTGGCTCACTCAGCCTTCTGCACCCTCCTCACTCTCTGCTGTGTGCACCCCCCAAATACACCACCACCCCCATAGCCCCTCAACTCGAAAGGAATTATTTTCCCATCCAATCTCAGACCTTACTGATGCAGAGCCATTCTTGACATCGGATGAGGAGGTAGCAATGGCCGCCACCCAGCGGTCTGACAACAGTACCCAGAACAGCCCAAGGAGGGTGGTCCCCCACTGTTGCTGCCTTCTCAGAGATCTCAAATGTCAGTGGTGGTGATAGTAACGATAATGAAGTGTCGATAAACGTCACCTGGGTGCCCGGAAGAGGGGAGTTCAGAGGGAGAGACGGAGCAGCAGAGAAGGAGGAGAAGCAGGCAGAGCTCGCAGGGCACAGGAGGTAAAAAGCAGACTGCAAATGTATCTGGAGCATGCCATCCACCATGCACGGTCACTTCTGGCACTCTCAGGACGCCGGCACATGGCTCTGAAGTATGGGATTTTTTTTATGTGTCAGCTGTAGACAATAGTGTTGCCATCTGCAGCCTGTGCTGTCAACGCATACGTCACAGTAAGCCCAACACTCACCTAGGGACGACCACCTTAAGAAGGCCCCCGGCCTCCCATCACCCAGCCCAGTTGCAGCAACACCATCAGAACCCAAAAAGCCACACTCCCGACGCTCCACATCCTGCCTCTTCTCCTTCTCCTGTCTCCTCCCATTTGTCCTCCACTCCACCTTCCACCGTGCTGTCGTTGCGTTCATCTGGCAGAAGGCAGGCTTCCGTGGCCCAAATGTTTGAGCGTAAAAAGTTGATGACGCCAAATAACCCTCTTGCCCAACGGCTGACCGCCAGCTTGTCGGAAGCGCTAGCCCACCAACTACTGCCAAATAAACTGGTGGACTCTGAGGCCTTTAGAAAATTTGTGGCCATTGGCACAGCGCAATGGAAGGTCCCCGGAAGGAAATATTTCTCCCAGAAGGGCATCCCAGAGCTATATGGCCACATTCAGCGGCAAGTGAATATATCTCTGGCACACAGTGTCGGTGCCAAGATACATCTGACCACAGACACAGGGTCTAGAAAACACGGGCAGGGAAGGTACATATCTTTTACAGCCCACTGGGTGAACCTTCTGACGGCCGTCAAGCATGTAACCCGTGGCTCCCGTGTGGATTTGGTGTTACCACCAAGGATTGCATGAAGGCCTGCATCTTCTTCTCCTGCTCCTACTCCATCCTCCGTCTCCTCCTCAGCCAACTCCTCCTTTTCCACTGCTACTGCCTCTTACGCTGTGCCCCCCAAGCTCCTCAGAACCTATTCGAAGCCAAGAGCCACACCAGTCCTGCAGTGCTTTCAGCTCTGCGGTCAAACAGGGCAAAATGACACACCTGCTGTGCATGGCACACCTCCTGAACTTAGTTGGGCAGTGATTTGTTGCCAAATACCCTGGGGTCCAGGACATCTTGCACTTGTGCATTTGTGCACTTCCAGTAAGTATTTGGTGGCTGCAAATATGACCTGAAGGTTTTTGAGGTTCGCCTGCCATTAAAGTCAATGGGGCCCGCCGCGAATGCACGGTTCGTAAACATTTGATCACGAACGCATGGTCGGGTTCGCGAACCGTCCAGGCCGATCTTTGTCTATCACTAACTGAGGCTACCACAGTAAATGAACAGCTTTCCCAATCTCAGCACAGGGAAAGCCCTCTCTGCCACCATGATCACAATTGACATCTGAGGGGTTAAATGTCTTTGATCAATGTTATCGCCGATCACATACATTAGTCCCAGGTATCTGCTGTTTAAAATTGGCACTGTTTAAAGCAGGTGCCATCTTTAAAAACCTGACTTTGGGTAAGGGAAGGGGTTTAAGGGGTTGTCCAACTCTGTGGTGCCAAACAGCCTGAACAAAATCCTGCATGTTAAATCCACAATATGCTGCCCAGCACCGCCCTCACCTTGTCTTCTGCAGATCACTCAATAGGAACAGGATCTCTAGGCAGTATCAACAGCATCAGCAGGCACATTGAGCCAATGAGGAGGAGGTGCAGCATGTTAGTATACGTGTCTATATATATATATACAGTATATCTGTTCATATGTCTATTCGTGTGTGTCTATACACAGTATAGGTTTATGTTTCTGCACAGATGTAGCAATCGGTAAAGGGGTTGTCCAGCCTCGGCAAGAGCCAACAACCACTTGGTCTAGACCTGTTAACAAAACTTTGTAAAAGTCATCTGATAACCTCTTATTTTCATTACATCACAAATATTTAAAAAAAATACCCAATAATACATTGTAGTTCGCTTTTATGATGATATTAAAATGTGCTAAATTTCATATGCGACTCGGTTCACATTTATATATCAGCCAAGAGGAATGATCAATAAAATATATTGTGGTTAGAAAAGAAAACATCACACATAAAATGGACCATTGTAAATCTGTGGTCTCATTAGCAATGGTTCATTATAGAACAATGGCCTGACCCTAAGACTACATTAATAAAATAAAAAAATTGTACAGGCGGGGAAGCTACAGTATGAAAAAAAAATTATAATCAGAGGTGATTTATGGTCTTTTTTGTTATAGAATAGTGTTCTACTTCCCCCAATTCCTAAAAAGTCAATGTAAAAAAGCAGAATACAATGGTTTGCTAATCTCACAGACCCATATTTTATTCACAATAGATCATAGAACACATTCCATGTTGAAAGTGAGACAATTTTCATTTTTTTTTTTTACTTATTTAGAACTTGATGGCAGCAACGCATCTCCAAAAAGTTGGAACAGGAGCAACAAAAGGCTGCATAAGAACGTGTAAGAGAGGCAGGGTCTCTCAGAAGCAAAGATGGGCAGAGGTTCATCAATCTATGAAAAATATTATGGAACAATTTCAGAAAAATGTCCCTCAACGTTAAATTGTGAAGACTTGTGTTACTGATAACTGTGCCTACTACAATTTGGATTTGGGCTATACCTAGGTTTTGATACAATAATTGGCTCCAAAGTTTGAGCATAAGCTAACATAATTTAGAACAGATGTGCCACTATAGTCTTCTTCTTGTGGGCTGGTTGAAAAATAAATTTTTAGACCTAGTCTGGGGCTTCACATAAAAAATGTGTAATAGTTTTATGCACATTTGGCTACAGATTTCACTCTGTGCATTGCAATCTGTGAAATTCACAGCCACATATATGCAAGATGTGGTATATGGATAATCAAAAAAGTGACTGGGATAGTAAGTTCTTATTCACACGTCCATTAATCATGGACAGCACGCCTACCCAATGATTTGAATATGTTTATTCACACACCAGTGATTTTCCACTGACCGTGAGACATGCACTATTGTGATACCATCATTAAAGTCTATGATCCATGAAAACCACGGACACAACACAGATACCATCTGTGTTTGGTCTGTGCTTTTCTTACGGACCACTGGTAGGCAATGCTCTGGAAATTAATTTTCAGCTGAACAATATCTGTAGCATACTGATGACACTGAAAAACAGAAAGCAAAACACAGACACATGGGCCAAATTCAGATTTTTCATGGATGAACCAATGACCATACTTTCACAGAAGTCATCACGGATGTGTGAATGAGGCTTAATTCTACCTCAAACTTAGAGTCAGGCCATTGAAGGTAAGCAAACCTATAAATGTTTATGTCCTGCTATTCAAAAAAATAGGTTTCAAACTGGTTAGAAAAAGATTATTATAGAACGAGCAGTCAGCACACAGGTCCATCTGAAAAAACCTAAACAAGCAAGAAAAGGAACCCGTGAACAGAGGAAGGAAGAAAACCCATACAGGGCAGACTGAGGAGCAATCATTTCACTTGGGAGCTCATATCTTCCGAACATGGTGACTGTGTTGACATTCTACTTTTTACCATGGTGGAAAATCATGTTGTCCTGGCTAAAAGTAACCATGCTTGTTGTTAGGAGACTGACTGGAAAGGCATAAAGCGGGATGAGTGTTTTGTCTTTAACTTTTGCAATAATCCCTGAATAGCACCCACATTAAAGGCTCATGCACACAAAGTATTTTTTGTCTATGTCCGTTCCGTTTTTTTTGCTGCCCGGATGCAGAACCATTGAATAATGGGGCCTCAAAAAAACGCATATCTGTTCTGCAAAAAAATAGAACAGGTCCTATTCACATGGTTGTCATCAGTGATTGGTGATTTTCGGACTGTAATATACATACTGTCATGTGCGTGAGCCCTAAAGGTGGTGAATTATACTACATCAGTTAGAATGACAGGCATGACTGACAAAGCTTGGAAATCTCTTGTTATCTATCTTATAACTAGTGTTTTTTCTATGGACCACCAAGCAGTAACTTTTTTTTTAGTATTAAAATGCAATATCTGCCTAAAATTACACAATATTGCCCCTGTTCACTGTCTCCAGACTGACATATCTGCCTTCTAACACAGTAGTACACACTGTCCTTTATATATGGTATGTCTGCATAAAGTAGAAAATATTAAAGGGGTGTCTCATACATGACACATCACTAGAATATACCACCAACTGGTGGGGTCAGGCTCCTGTGACACCTCCGTAACCAAATGGCAGTTGTGCTATGAAACAGCTGTGCCACGTCTTCCTGTATATGCTCTAAACTAAATAAATGCATTTTCATTTAGATCCTTCTACTATTATGATCTATATCATCCTTAAGTCTGACATGACTGTCTGTTTAGCTATAGTTCCCTCGATGACAGATGGTTACATTTACATTTTTATTAAAGAGGACCTTTCATGGTTTTGTATTAATTGCGATAAATACCTTTACTTGAACTTGGGGCTGATGCTGCCACCCTGCCTGATTTTTTTAAATATCGCTCCTACACCCCGCGTTGCCCCCCCCCCCCCCCCCCAGTTTTCGCGCTCAGTATGTTAATACTGAGCATCGGTACAGGAAGGAAGAGACGCCAGAGTTTCTCAATGGCTGTCTCCTTCTCCCTGGCTGTGACACTCTCTGCTGTGATTGGACCGGGGCACAGCCAGCAAGAAGGAGACGCCCATTGAGAAACCCTGGCGTCTCCTCCTCCCTGTACCGATGCTCAGTATTAGCATACAGAGCGCGAAAACTGTGGGGGGCACAGTGGGGCGCAGGAGCGATATTTTCAAAAATCAGGCAGGGTGGTAGCAACAGCGGGAAGGGGGGGTACCCCCCTAGTATTTATCGCAATTAATACAAAACCATGAAAGGCCCTCTTTAAATGCACCTATTGACAAAAAAACATTGCACCCAGATGTGAAATGTTGGATTGCTGCAAAACTCGGCATGCAGTTATGTCTCAGGCAGATATGTAAATGATAACAGGCCTGGTCCGATTAGACACTGGGTCTTGCCACAAGAGGGATTGAAAGTACTTCCCCCACTGCCATATAAAAAGGCTCTAAAAGGCTACTTTTGGCTAGTGTACCTTTTGGTGAGAGATCGCTGACTGCTAGACATGCCTGTACGACGCATGCAACGTTTTGCCCCGTTTACAGACTTTGAGAGGTGGCACATCATTGGGCTGAGAAAATCAAAATGGTCGTTTCGAATAATTGCCTGACATTTAGGCTGTTCTGACCCAGTTCTTAGGAGGTGTTGGGAGCACTGGTTACGTGAGAGCACACACACACTTGGCGAGCATGCTCTGGATAGCCCAGACAGATCACAGGGAGAGCGGATCATTTGATTCACTGACAAGGGTGAGCAGCTACCACATTTTCATTCAGACACAGGTGGCATCTTCATTATACACCCCTGTCTCTGCCCGGACCATTTACAGGTTCATAGCAAAGGGAAAGTGCCCATTATGTGGCCATTGACAGACACTCATGAACTGCCTGGACATGGACACAGACCTGGATCATATTGTCTTAAGCAATATGTTTGGGAGTTGGGTTTGAGTATTGAGGCCTTGTGTGAGTGTTTCAATCCTGACATTGCTGTGGAGTGACACACTGCCTTAACTGCTGGTGTGATGAACTGGGGAGCCATCACATACGTCCCCCCCTAGTAGTGATATGAGGGACACTAACAGCTCAGTGATCAGTGCAGGACATCGGATGGCCACGTGTGTCGCCTCTCATGGCAGGGCTTCCAACTGACATTTTCAGCAGGATAATGCTTGACCACACACAGGAAGGAATTCCCAGGAATGTCCCCACCAGATTGTAACATCTCCTTGGCCTGCCTGGTGTCCAGATTTATTGCCAATCGAGCATTTACAGGACCAACTGGGAAGCCAGCTTTGGCAACCTACGAGTCTGCAGGATCTACAGACCCAAATGTGCAGCAGGATACCACACGGAACCTGTAGCCGGCATATGCTCAACCATATCTCATCTTATATCCAGGCTAGAGGTGACCCAACAGGGTACTAGTCTTCTTTCAATTGTACACTTTTCCAAAATAATCTTAGCCTTTTGCTCTAATATTGTTATCACTTACATATATCATCATTACATTCACAGTTTCGTTCCATTCCAACAACTCCTTCTCTGTGCAGTATTTTTTTGTCAATGAGTGTGTAAATATCTATATCATATATAGCATAGAGAGATAGAGGACGTGCTGGGCTCTCAAGTGAAAGTGATCGAATCGTCAAAATCCCCATGCAAAAAAAACAACTGAGTGCGAGTTTTGAGAAGAACATACCCATCTGGACAGGTCACTAGGCTATCAAAGTAAAAAAAGAAAATAATAGAATGAATGTTACTTTGCCTTAATAGATCATTTTACTATTACACAATAAACCTGCTTGGCCTGCTTGCAAAGACAGAATTTATACCAAGTAATTAACATTATATTTACATTAATGTTAAACCTCTTAATGTTCTACTTTAGAAACCACATTTAACATATTAACATAGAACCATATTTTATAAGGCCGAAAAAAGACATCTGTCCATCCAGTTCGGCCTGTCACCCTGCAAGTTGATCCAGAGGAAATACATTTTATAATAATCACAGCAGAAACGTAAAGGGCATTATCAGCGGCTCAGCAGATTTGTACCTATGACACTGGCTGACCTGTTACATGTGCACTTGGCAGCTGAAGGCATCTGTGTTGGTCCCATGTTCATATGTGCCCGCATTGTAGAAAGATCTGAGCCTCTAGGTATAACAGCAATGGCCCTGTTGCTCCTAAAGTCTCATTAGCATATACTAAGAAACCATTTTTCTCAGCAATGCGGCACACATAGGAACATGGGACCAACACAGATGCCTTCAGCTGCCAAGTGCACATGTAACAGGTCAGCCAGTGTCATAGGTACAAATCAGGACTGCAAGCTATGCTGCTTCAGCACTTTAACAATATCAATCATGTAAATATCAGTGAAATAAAGTCATAAATATAAAAATAAAAACAAATGCTCATGAGCACATTATGACCAATCAGGTCTCATTTCTCACTTTGCTATGGTAGGTTGTAAATGAAAGCAACAATACTATTGGTTGCTATGTAAAGATCATTCTACAGGGTGGGCCATTTATATGGATACACCTTAATAAAATGGGAATGGTTGGTGATATTAACTTCCTGTTTGTGGAACATTAGTATATGTGAGGGGGGAAACTTTTCAAGATGGGTGGTGACCATGGCCATTTTGAAGTCGGCCATTTTGAATCCAACTTTTGTTTTTTCAATAGGAAGAGGGTCATGTGACACATAAAACTTATTGGGAATTTCACAAGAAAAACAATGGTGTGCTTGGTTTTAACGTAACTTTATTCTTTCATGAGTTATTTACAAGTTTCTGACCAGCTTATAAAATGTGTTCAATGTGCTGCCATTGTGTTGGATTGTCAATGCAACCCTCTTCTCCCACTCTTCACACACTGATAGCAACACCGCAGGAGAAATGCTAGCACAGGCTTCCAGTATCCGTAGTTTCAGGTGCTGCACATCTCGTATCTTCACAGCATATAGATACGAGATGCGCAGCACCTGAAACTATGGATACTGGAAGCCTGTGCTAGCATTTCTCCTGCAGTGTTGCTAAGAATAAGAATATTGTTAATTGTGAATATGTAAACTGCCCCAAAATTGATGCCAATCCCCCCCTCCATAATGTTGCAGTCACTTAATTATTATTATTTTTTTTGGGGGGGGGGGGGCACATTGGGCATTATTTTTTCTTTTGTATACTGAGGTAAGTCAGCAGATAGATTACACTCAAAGATGTTCTTAATGTAAATCTGAATAAGTTCAAAAGCATTTACATTCCAACAAATCCTTTGCCATGTGCTACAGAGATATTTCTGCACATAACTATAAATCATCTTTGATAAACATTGAAGAAAACATCCAATATTCAAAAGTCGTGATAATTTAAAGGGAGTTTCCAAACCCTTTTCTTGCTGTCCGTGAGATGGAAAATTAGTGTTTGTATCCAGAGGCTGAAAGGTGCCCAACTTGTAGTTAGAGGAAGCTGTGATCCATTTAAAGATATCATTAGAACAGATAAGGATACAACAAGAATGCTTCCACTCATTGACCGCAAACAGATCTTACAAATCTTACAAAATGAGAAGGAAATGAAAAACAAACATATAGAAAAAAAAAAAATCATCATGCTGCTGGTCCAGAGTTCATGAGAAATAGAGACTGAAAATGTCCTAATGAATTATGAACAAGGCGAGTAGACAGAAGGTAAAGCTTTAACATGAGTGCTGTTAGACACCTCCATGAAAAATAAACAACAGCTTATATAACAGTTATAAAAATATGATCCCACGAATAAAATAATAACCTACAAGTCAATTAAAGTAAACAATCTGTAGTAACATTTAATGTATTCGATCTTTAACCTGTGGTTCTCCATCTACTCTAAAACTACAACTTCCACCATGTCCTGACAGCCACAGGTTGGCCAACACCGGTCTAGGGAATGGGCAATAGGAGTAACATTAAAGGGATTCTATAGTTAAAACTATAATATAAACTCATAATATTCTAATATGGTAGACCAAACCTTCCGCCACTTGAGGTGGCCATACAGCACACATTAGATAGTTGTCAGATAATCACTTGTGCTGCTAAAAGCCATTTTCCTGACTTTACCATAAACATGCACTTTCAACTCAAAGCATTCATGTTACTTTCAATAGGGAGAAGGGAATAAACCACTGAAATGCAATAATTTTCATCCTTTCTGACAGCAGATGTTGGGGACTGTTGGGAAGCCCCAATACACATTTGATCTGGTCATTCCCACCAAAATTGTCAGGTTTGGCTGACTGTTATCTAACATGTGCGGTGTGCCAAGAGGAGGGGAGAGGATAGTAACTGTAGTAGTGGCAATAATGGAGGTCGTAGTTACTCACTCTGTCACTCTCCTGGGTCATGCAGTTATTAGATGGGCACACCTTTCTTCCTTTTGGAGATCTCTCTGGCTTTGGGAATTCTCCTACCTGATGCTGGTTTGTGGTGCTCTTGGTGGTGTTAGAGTTCGAAGTGTGAGACAGGGTTCCCTGAAACTTGGGGCAATGATGCACTGTGATGCTGATGGTGTTGGTTTATACACAATGATGAGGTCAGGTTTTAAGCAACATTTCCACTGTACTTTACTGAATCAGTTCAATAAATGGCTCACATAAGCACTGGGCACATTAAGCACTGGGCACAGTCTCTGAACAGTGTCTTTCTGTCCTTTTGGTAAGATGGGGAACCCGGAAGCTATTTACTCCCACCAGTATGCAGAGAAGTATGTAGCCTGAATATAGGTGTGTTACCTTTCTATGACAAATGCTCTGCAATCCGTGTATCACTGCTGAACTTTCTGCTTCATTCAGTGAACTCTTTTCCCTCAAGGACTGGCACATATACTGAAGCTCTGACTGCTTATGATGCACAGAGAAACATCTCCCTTTGCTACTATTTTCTCTGCTCTTAGGTCTTTACTCATCCACAGCCCACACTAGACTGAAGCAACTTCCTCCTAGACAGGAAGAGGTGGTACAAGCTCAGGCTAGCAACAGTAGCTAGGAACCTCCCACTCAATATACAGCCAATGGGACATACACAATACATAAGGTACAGTACATTAACTTGTATGTGTGTGGCCAGCATTAGTTTGAAAGCAAGTATATGTAATTTCAGCAACGTTTGAGCAGTGCATGTACTCTAGATCCATTTTTGGAACTGGCTGCCTTCACAAAGGAAAGCTTTAACCTTCTGACCACTTTTGGGATCCATTTCCCTTGAAGGAAAACAAATGACTACTAAAAAAACCTATGTACTTTATAAACCCCCAACAAAATAAATTAACAAAGCAAATAAATCAAGCAATCTACTGTCTGTCTATGGTCAATCTTAGCTTCTCCTGTTACCAGATGCATTCCTATTGATGTGTGACCAGGAGGAACTGGTAAAATAACACAGGAAGTTCCAAGTCACAGATACGGTGTCCTCACCACATTCTGTCAGTAGGAGCATATATCTATGGGAAATTACCCATTTTCTTGGCTTGGCTGCTCTTGAAAGGATGAGTAAAAATGATAATCTGTTAACTGCGTCTGAGATCCAGTTTGGACAGCTGGTGAAAAAATCTGTATGCAAGATGAATCTCCTGCTCGCTTAGGCATATCAAATGAAGCCAATGACAATGTTACTTCTCTACATCATCCATTCTAGACTGTCATACTATGAACTGTGCAGGAACTAACATAGTAAGGTGAATGTTTCTTTCAAATATAAAATATTTTCACTTTTACCCAGCACTGAAGAAAGATATTGGTGATCATGCATGAGTCATTTGTTCCACATTGTCGTCTTCACTGTGTAGGCCCTGAATTTAAAATCTACAATATATATTTGAAAATCTACTCTTCTTTAAGGAATCTTTCCTCTTCCTCCACATGCGATAGTCTGTGTGGGGCAGGGAGAGAGGTGTGCAGGAGCATAGGTCTCTCACCGATCCAGCAAAGTGCTGTACGAGCGCTCTGCCGGATCAGTAAGGAGGCAGCCAGGAAGGCCTGGCACTGCTGGACCTCCCTGACTGCACACAATAAGATGCACACACTTTTTAAATGTTTTTTTTCTTACTAAAAGTGCATCTTATAGTCCGAAAATAAGTAGGTTTGGTCCTTACTAGATTCTGGAACAGTTGTGAGGACGCTAGTGAGGTTAGTCCATGATACGGAGCATGACTTGTAGGGGTTGTCTAAAATAATTAAAGTGAAAAATATTGCTGATTTCTTGAAAAAAAAACAGTACTACATCTGTTCACAGGTTGTGTGCGGTATTGTAGCTTAGGCTGCTTTCACATCTGTGCCAGAAGCTCCATTGGCATTCGTTAAAAAATTCTGCATGCAGGACTTTTTTCTCTGCTAAAAAAAATTCACCTGAAGCCTAACGGATCCCATTACAGTCAACAGGGTCTGTTAGGCTTCATTGGCTTCAGCTATGTGCCGAATCCAAGATTTTCGTCCTATAATGGAGCAGAAGAACAGGAATAAGGCCCCTTTCACATGGGCAAAAATTCCGCGCGGGTGCAATGGGTGAGGTGAACGCATTGCACCCGCACTGAATCCGGACCCATTCACTTCAATGGGGCTGTGTAAATGAGCGGTGATTTTCACGCATCACTTGTGCGTTGCGTGAAAATCGCAGCAAGCTTATATTGTGCGTTTTTCACGCAATGCAGGCCCCATATAAGTGAATTGGGCTGCGTGAAAAGTGCAAGTGCGGATGCAGTGCGATTTTCACGCACTTGGTTGCTAGGAGTCGATCGGGATGGGGACTTAATCTTTATAATTTTCCCTTAAAACATGGTTATAAGGGAAAATAATAGCATTCTTAATACAGAATGCTTAGTAAAATGTCCATTGAGGGGTTAAAAATAATAAACAAATTTAACTCGCCCCATCCACTTGGTCGCGTAGCTGATCTCCTCTTCTTTCTACTTTCTTCAGTACCTGGCTAAAGGACCTTTGATGACGTCACTGCGCTCATCACATGGTCCATCACCTTGGTCCAGCACAGTGACATCACCAAAGGTCCTTTAGCCAGGTCCTGAAGAAAGTAGAAAGAGGAGATCTGCTACTCGACCAAGTGGATGGGGTGAGTTAAATTTGTTTATTATTTTTAACCCCTCAATGGACATTTTACTAAGCATTCTGTATTAAGAATGCCATTATTTCCCCTTATAACCATGTTATAAGGGAAAATAATAAAATCTACACAACACCTAACCCAAACTCGAACTTCTGTGAAGAAGTCCGGATTCGGGTTTGGGTACCAAACATGGCAATTTTTCTCACGCGCGTGCAAAACGCATTAAAACGCTTTGCACTTGCGCGAAAAAATCTCACATTTTCCTGCAACGCACCCGCATCTTGTACGGCTCTAACACGCGACGCCCGTGTGAAAGAGGCCTAAGAAGTGCAGATGTGAAAACAGCCTTAGGATGCCTTCACACCCGGCAGATTTTGTGGCATAACGTTCTGAGACTGAAAATCAGTTTCAATCCCCTGAATGGGGCTTGCAGAAATCCATGTTATTGCAGCCCGATTCAAATGAATGGAACAGATTTTCAGTCGCAGAATTTTCTGCCACAAAATGTGCCCCGTGTGAAGGCACCCTTAGGCCCCTTTCACACGGGCGAGTATTCCGCGCGGATACGATGTGTGAGTTGAACGCATTGCACCCGCACTGAATACCGACCCATTCATTTCTATGGGGCTGTTCACATGAGCGGTGATTTTCACGCATCACTTGTGCGTTGCGTGAAAATCGCAGCATGCTCTATATTCTGCGTTTTTCACGTAACGCAGGCCCCATAGAAGTGAATAGGGTTGCGTGAAAATCGCAAGCATCCGCAAGCAAGTGCGGATGCGCTGCGATTTTCACGCACGGTTGCTAGGAGACGATCGGGATGGGGACCCGATCATTATTATTTTCCCTTATAACATGGTTATAAGGGAAAATAATAGCATTCTGAATACAGAATGCATAGTAAAATAGCGCTGGAGGGGTTAAAAAAAATAATAATAATTTAACTCCCCTTAATCCACTTGATCGCAAAACCCGGCATCTCCTTCTGTCTTGATCTTAGCTCTGTGCAGCAACAGGACCTGTGGTGATATCACTCCGGTCATCACATGATCCATCACCATGGTAAAAGATCATGTGATGACCAGAGTGACGTCACCACAGGTCCTGTTGCTGCACACAGCTAAGATCAAGACAGAAGGAGATGCCGGCTTCGCGATCAAGTGGATTAAGGTGAGCGCTATTGTACTATGCATTCTGTATTCAGAATGCTATTATTTTCCCTTATAACCATGTGCTCTTGCACAGTACACTGTATGGTAATTGAGAGACCCAATTGGCTGATTGGCTAATCAGGTCCAAATTGAACAGGAGTTCTGATGGGTTGATCAGGTGTCGAAGCACCCATTCTCTTGTTAGGCTGCTTGCACACTCTGCAGATTTTGTTGCATAATTTTCCACCAGTGAAAATCAGTTCTATTCATTTAAATGGGGCGGCAAGCACGCAGATTTCTGCACGCGAATGCTACCGATTTTTAGTTCTTCAACAAAATCCTTAGGCTACATACACACGACCACTGTGCGTTTTGCGGTCCTTAAAATTGCGGATCCGCAAAACACGGATGGCGTCCGTGTGCGTTTCACAATTCCACAAAACGGACAAGAATAGGACAGGTTATATATTTTTTGCGAGGCCATGGAACGAAGCAACGGATGCGGACCAAAACAACGGCCGTGTGCATGAGGCCTTACACGTTCAGGTTTTTTATTCTGTTTTTGAAGCCAAAGCCAAAAGGGGTATGTTCACGAGTAGGTTTTTCAACATGGATTGTGCTGTGGATTCCGTGCTGAAAATGCTTGGAAATCGTTTGTTGATTTACAGGGCACAGTTATTTTTTTTTGCTTAGAGTTTTGGAAACCTCAATGCAGAAAAAAGATGTGACCTGTTCATTCTTGGTGCTGATTCCGCGTCAAATCCACATGACATGAGCTCACTACATCATATGATCCAGTGAGTTCCTATCTGGCCACGGGTCTATTGTGCTTTGCTCATATCGTCATTTGGGCCGGCACACCAAGAGTTTGAGTTGTGTATTAGTGTGTCATTCTGTGATGTACTTTGAATTGTAAAGTGTATTATATGTAATATGTTGGCGCTATATAATTAACAATTATTATCAAATTTTTCTGTTTTTTTCCTCACTCCCGTCAATAAAATGGGCTTTAGTCACCCTCAAAACTGGATCTGTGCTGAGATTCTCATATTGGGCACACGGATCCAATGTATGAAAGGCTCCACTGACTTCTATGGTCAGTATGCTATCCGTTTCAAAGCCAAGCCACACCAATACTTTAGTGCAAGTTATATTTCAATATAATTAAAAAAAATTGACAGTTTCTGTAAAATTTCCGTATAACTGAAAGAATATTGGACATTTATATATTTTTATATAACTAAATTGGACGTTTGGTCTGGTGATATGTTATAAGAAACTTACCCCTTCTTGGCCATTTGCCGTTGTGTTTGCCAGCATTTCTTGAAGGGCCCTGACAGAAAGGGACTGCTCCAGCACAAAATTACATATGCAAAGGTCAGGAGGAACATACTGTGGAGATAAAACACAAAAACGGCATTAATAAGCGCCACTACGTGAGTACCACGTTCAAGAAATTAATTGCAAGTTGCAAGAGTTATATACAGTAATTGTCAATAAACAGTAGACTTTATTACAATACAAGCACTTGTGTCAGGTGCCTCATGACACAGTTTTTAACTGGTGTGCAATTTACATTTCTGGAACTTCTTTTTCCTTTGGCCAAAATCCAGTGGAAATGCTGCAAGGCTGTTGTGTTTCAGTGTAATCAAAATGCATTAAAAAAGGAGCTTATAGGGGTTGTTTGAGATTTTGATGACCTGTCCTCAGGTTCCTCTCCTCTGGTGGCCACGGCAGCCTCTTCCTAGGCCATTGATGTGATGTTCATCCGTCACATTGTCTAGATGCAGCTCTGTCCTAATCCAGTGACCAGGGCTGAGGTGCAATACCAAGCACAGCCGTCATATAATGTACGGCACTGGGTTTGGTGAGCAGCGAGAAGGTCACAGCACTCACCAAAGAGTTCTTCAAACAGCTGATCGGTGGCATTGTCAGTAATCAGACCCCCACTGATCAGATATATTAAGGGCAGGCCATCAATATCAAAATGTCAGACAATCCCTAACCTTGGCTTAAATTGGGTCTCTAGGATCAAGCAATACTTCTTCAAAGCACCCCAAGAGATAGAAGTTCTCTTAAAGTATAACTGTCGTATTTTTTTTAATTTTTTTTGGAGTATTGGATTGTGGTGATTAATATCTCCTTGGTGGCCCTATTTCAACTTTTCACTGTGTATTCAATTACCCCTTAATTCCACATTTTTGTTCCCTGTACTGCCTACTTTTACCTCTGCTTAAAATCAGGTTGCTATGCAGGGTCCGTCTATGTGTTGAAGGACGGAGGAGCAGAAGCACGCAGCCTGCAGGGTCAGATTACTGACAGCCAGGGAGTGTAAGTAAGTGATGAAAGCCAGGTCCTCCCCAGCAGTTGATAACAGTGCCTGGGCTGTGTGCACTTCTCCCTGTCCCTGCGCTTGGCAGACGCTCCCTCACTCAGCAGACTTGGACAATGCAGAGCCTCTGCCGTCTGCTCAGTGTATACATGAAAGCAACATGTGGTAAGAGGACCCCTTTGTGCTGCAGGAGATTAACCCTTTAGGGGGGAGGGCTCTGGTTACTGACACTTTTGGGGGGTTATTGTTACTGGCTAATGAGGGCAGAAGGGATTAGCCTCAGGGTGAGGGCAGTGGCGGCTGTAACTGATTCTGGAATATCATGTTATTAGTAACTACATATATGAAAATTGAAATTAGGGTCCAAGTGTGACAGTTATCCTTTAAAGTTCAATTTTCCATCTGAAAAGCTGCATGAGGGCTTTTTCTTTTCAGGACAAGTAGTATTTAAAGTTTCCACTCTGGTACTAAGAGGTCTTGTTACTAACAACAACCATACAGAGACCATTGGGGTCATTTATCAAACTGGTGTAAAGTAGAACTGGCTTAATTGCCCATAACAACCAAACAAGCCTTTCATTTTTGACAGCTCCTTTGGAAAATGAAAGGTGGACTCTTACTGGTCGCTATGGGCAACTACAAGCCAGTTCTACTTTACACCATTTTGATAAATGACCCCACATGTGTCTTTTTTTTAGTTTTCAGAAAATAAAAGCTGGACTTCATTAAAGGGGGTGTCTCAATTCAGAAAATGGCATTTATCATGTACAGAAAGTTAATACCAGGCCCTCACTAATGTATTGTAATTGTCCATATTGCCTTCTTTCTGGCTTTATTCATTTTCCCATCACATTATACACTGCTCCAGGGGTTACGACCACCCTGCAATCCAGCAGGGGTGGCCATGCTTGCATAATGTAGCAAAAAACACTGGCCTTTCTGGTGGCTGGGATGGGGCGGGGCTTGCATAGGCACACATGCGCAGCAGCTCCTGTCCTGACCACCTCATATCTGTGCTGCAGCGATACAAGCGGTGTATAATGGGATGGAAAAATGAATCTAGCCAGCAAAGGAGGCAATATGGATAATGACAATACATTAGTGCCTTGTATTAACTTTCTCTACATGATAAATGCTATTCGCTGAAGTGAGACACCCCCTTTAAAGTTACTATGGAGAGTGCTGCTTGCTGTCTGAGACATATTTGAAGCTTAAAGGGGTTGTGGCACTTTAGCAAACGGCATTTATCATGTAGAGAAAGTAAATAGAAGACACTTACTAATGTATTGTGATTGTCCATATTGCTTACCTTGCTGGCTGGATTCATTTTTCCATCACATTATACATTGCTCGTTTCCATGGTTATGACCACCCTGCAATCCATCAGTAGTGGCTGTGCTTTCACACTATAGGAAAAAGCATCAGCCTCTCTGGTGGCCGGGACCATGGGAGCGCACATAGGCTAGTGCTTTATCCTAAATTGTGCAAACACAACCCCCACTGATGGATTGCAGGGTGGTCTGTAACCATGGAAACGAGCAGTGTATAATGTGATGGAAAAATCAATCCAGCCAGCAAAGGAAGCAAGATTGAAAATAACAATATAATAGTAAGTGGCTTGTATTAACCCTTAGTGACCAGCCTGTTTTGGGCCTTACTGACCAAGCGTTTTTCTTCCTTTTTTCATTGTCGCATTTTTCTGTCTGAGGGCTTGTTTTTTTCGGGACAAGTTGTAGTTTTTAATGGCGCCATTTTGGGGTACTGATAATTTTCTGATTAACTTTTATTAACTATTTCTAGGAGGGAGATTGGAAAAACAGCAATACTGCCACTGCGTTTTTACGTTATAAATTTTACAGCGTTAATTTTTTGGTATAAATAACATAATATCTTTATTCTCTGGGTCAGTACAATTACAGTGATACCAAATACATATAGTTTTTTTTTTACGTTTTACAACTTTTTTGCAATAAAACCCCCTTTTTTTCATATGTGTCTCAAAGGAGTGTGCAATCTATGTATGTAACAAAAGACACAAGAAATGTCAAGTATTAGGGTACTTTCACACTAGCGTTTTTCTTTTCCGGCATAGAGTTCCGTCACAGGGGCTCAATACCGGAAAAGAACTGATCAGGCATATCCCCATGCATTCTGAATGGAGAGTAATCCGTTCAGTTTGCATCAGGATATCTTCAGTTCAGTCGTTTTGACTGATCAGGCAAAAGAGAAAACCGTAGCATGCTACGGTTTTTTCTCCGGCGAAAAAAACTGAAGACCTGCCTGAACGCCGGATCCGGCATTTTTTCCCATAGGAATGTATTAGCGGAATGCCGGATCCGTCGTTCCGGCATGCGCATGCGCAGATCGGTAAAAATGCGAAAAATGTACAAGACGGATCCGTCGGTCCGCATGACAAGCGGAGAGACGGATCCGTCCTTGCAATGCATTTGTGAGACGGATCCGCATCCGGATCCGTCTCACAAATGCTTTCAGGCAGCGGCAGATCGGCGGATCCGGCGGCCAGTTCCGACGACGGAACTGCCCGCCGGATCACACTGCCGCAAGTGTGAAAGTAGCCTTAGTTCTAAGGGTACTTTCACACTTGCGGCAGAGGATTCCGGGAGGCAATCCGGACGCAAACTGATGCATTTGTGAGACGGATCCGGATGCGGATCCATCTCACAAATGCATTGCAATACCGGATCCGTCTCTCCAGTGTCATCGGGAAAACAGATTAATTTTTTAGAATTGTGCAGACCGGAAAGCCGGGTCCGTTTTGCTGGAACACTTAATGCCGGATTCGGCACTAATACACTTCAATGTAAATTAATGCTGATCCGGCATTCCAGCAAGTGATCAGTATTATTGGCCGGAGAGAAAACTGCATAATGTTGCGGTATTTTCTCCATCCCAAAAAACGTAAGAGGGACTAAACTGATGCATCCTGAACGGAATGCTCTCCATTAGGATAAAACTGATCAGTTTTTTTTTCCGGTACTGAGCCCCGAGGACGGAACTCAATACCGGAAAACTTTAACGAGAGTGTGAAAGTACACATGGTCCTCCATTATGCTACAAACATACTTACACAAGCCCATGAACTCAATGCTAATAATCATTTGCAAAGGATCCCAACCCAGAGATACCTAAATAGGAGATAATGCACACTACAAGCAAGAAAAGGCAATGGAAGGCCCCCAAGAGGACGCAAGGCGAAACGCACGTCGGGGTTGGTGTCCCCTGAGCTCCTGGTCTGTATATGTCTCTCTTATTGTGCTACTTGTTAATACTGTTCATTGCCCTCCCATTGCCTTTTCTTGCTTGTAGTGTGTATTATCTCCTATTTAGGTATCTCTGGGTTGGGATCCTTCTCAAATGATTATTGGTATTGAGTTCATGGGCTTGTGTAAGTATGTTTGTAGCATAATGGAGGACCATGTGTAGTTAGAACTAATACTTGACATTTCTTGTGTCTTTTGTTACATACATAGATTGCACACTCCTTTGAGACTCATGTGCTGACCTATTGTGGCTGGGGGAACCGTTTTTTGTCATGGCACTTTCCTGTATTGCTGCTAGTTTATTTATCACTGTGTGTTGTATGTCTTTGTATTAATAAAGGATGAAGTTACATTATATGTGTGTTCTTCTCATTTTTGGTGGGTGTCTGAAATAAAGCAAGAGTTTGGACATTAAACCCATGTCTGCAAAGATGTCTGTGAGTGTGACCCCCTGAAAAGAGATGATCCCTTACAGTACGCATTAAATAATTTCTTCAGTTGTACTCTGATCTGCTGTGTACAACCTTCCCTGTTGGTATCTCTAAAACACTGGCCTACCATAAGAGGAGCACAAGTAGAGCAGAGAGAGCTCATAGCTGCTGAACATGGGGGATGTTGGATCTACTATATTTCAGAAGCGGCATCACCGCTTCCTACTTAAGCTGCAGAATCCTCAGCAGCAAAATTTTAAGACATTTTTGATGAAGATAATGTAAAAAGCTAGTTCTTTTTCCATTTATAAGAAATGAACCATCTATACAAATTCAATGTGACGTTGCCCTTGGCTTTTAGCCTTCAAAACAGAGTACATGTCACCAAACATGTCACTGGGAGATCCAAGGGCAGTTCGCCACCGTCTAGATGCTGCAATCAAGTTTCCATATCTCAGGCTCCTAGATCCCTGTAGGTGTCATAAAAGTGAGGTGGAATATTGGCGCTAGCTGCCTTGAAATTTCAGGTTTTATGTGAAGATACTGTGACATCATGAGCCCATTTGTCTTCTTAGGTGTCTCACACAATATCTGTTGGAAACAGAATTTATTGTCGTCCTCCCCCACGTGTCTCACAAACTCCTACTCTATTCTTTACACTCAACAACTGTGCAGTCATATGTAGAATATCTATTACACAAATAAAGTGCTTCAAGGTCATCAAATAGGATGCTATCAAAAGGCCTCCTACTGCATGATGTGTATGATCACAGAGCTACCATTAAGTTGATATACACATATTTGACCGCTTCCTGACGCAGCTAATTTCAATTTCTGCATTTTTGATTTTCACTCGCTGCCTTCCTGGAGCCATAACTTTTTTAATTTTATGTTCATGCGGCAATGCCCATGATGTTGATTTTCTTTTTTTTTTTTATTATTTAAGCATTTTTACTTTCATCAGATTGCAATTTGTATAGAGTAATGGAATTTTCTACATTATCCTATACAGAAATTTCTATATTACAATTCAGTGCTGCCACCTGCTGGCCTAAATTGTAATATACAAGTAATGAGCCTGGAAGCCTAGTACAGACTCAGGCTCATTATGTACATGGAATGCCTTACCTGATTTCCGCTCGGGGGAGGTGTTCCTACCCAGGAAATGTGTTCTTCCGGCTGCTCAGATGCTGTGGTCACCATGGCATCTGATGGGTTAAATGTCTGCGATTGGTATTAGCGCTGATCATGGACATTCTCATCAGGTGTCTGCTGTATGAAACAGCATGCACCCGCTAGCTATGGTGCTCGCTTTGGAGTTGGCGCTATCTTTAAAGACTCGACATCTGATGTCGGGAAGTGGTTAGTCAGACTAGAGCGGTGACAAGTAAATAAATGTCTGTATGCTGTATATTTACAGTATAACATTGGTAATTATTTAATATGCACTAGATGTACCAATGAATACACCACAGTGGTACAGCTTCTAAAATAAGAGAATGATGAGAACGACATTAAGGGCACGGTCACACTTGGCATATAACTATGCAGATTTTCTGCAGCGGAATTGTGTGTAGGAAAATTTGCAGCGAGTACAGTTGAAGCAAAGTGGATAAGATTTCGAAAAATATCATCCATGCGATGCAGTAAGTTTCCACAATGGAATCCACACATGACTTGACATGTTGTCCGAGTCTGAAATCCACTGAAAATTATGCCGTGGATTTCCACCACGGATTTCACCATGTTGAATGCTGAGGGTGAAATCCGCAGCACATCCATGTCAAAAGTGCACACCATACACAGCTGATTAAGGTCAGTTGAACTTGCCAATTTACTAATGTATTGTAAGGCCCCTTTCACACGAGCAAATTTTCAGCGTGGGTACAATGTGTGATGTGAACCCATTGCACCCGCACTGAATCCTGACCCATTCATTTCAATGGGTCTGTGTACATGAGCGTTTTTTTCACTCATCAGTTCTGCGTTTTTCACGCAGCCCTAGCCCCATAGAAGTGAATGGGGCTTCAGTGAAAAACACATTGCATCCGGAAGCAAGTGTGGATGAAATGCGTTTTTTCACTGATTGTTGCTAAGAGATGTTGTTTGTAAACCTTCAGTTTTTTATCACTTGCGTGAAAAATGCATCAAAACGCATTGCACTTGCACGGAAAAAACTGAACAACTGAACGCAATTGTAGATAGAACTGACTGAACTTTCTTGCAAAATGGTGCGAGTTTCGCTGAACCCTGAAAGCATCCGGACCTAAACCATCACGCTCGTGTGAAAGAGGCCTAAAGGGGGACAGGATGGATTGGGCAGTTGGATTTCAACATGCCTAGTCTATCTTTTCCTGGGGAGATTAGCCCACCTCCAGAGGTTTCTGGCACGGGATCCCCATTCACAACACATGCATTCTTGGCAGAAGGGGAACAGGAGATAAAGCTGTTGGACAAATAAGGGTTTGCCCAAAAACGTTATAGTTCACAATTCAGTCTACGTTGCTTTGGCAGACCCATTCCAAACAACAGGGATGAGCTCTTGAAATGCAATGCAACCTGAAAGGATTTTCACTTTGTACATCCCATTATTGTGCAATGCCTGGTGTTAAGACTACACTTCCCAAAACCCAAATCACGTTCTGTGCAGACACTGAGCCAGACGCAAATAGAGGAGGATGTGAAGAGTTCAGGATGATTAGTACCGGCTGAAACTCAGGATCAATAAAAAGTATATGAAGCAAACAAATTGTAAAGTTTTTTTTTAAAGATCTTTATACTGTAGGCAGATTACATCAAGATGTGAAATGAAACTGGGAGTATACACTTACCCAGGCTCGGACTGGCCCACAAGGGTGGCCCCCTAGTCCCCCACCCCCTGCACAAGTGGCACATAACACAGTAGTCTTACTGTACTACATACATATATTCAATGTACAGCATCTAAACCAGCCTGTGTTCATATAGAAAAACGTGATAGATTATTATAGAAACTCCCCAGTTTATTATTATAGACCCGATCAGAGCGGAGATTATTTCTAGGTGTAGAGGACGTTACCAGTGTCCTCCTCTCCCCCTGCAGGGACCCCCATATTCAATCATCTGGTAGCATCTTGCTGCTTTGTGAGCAGATAATATTTAAATGTATCCGTACGGTGGGCCCCGAAATAAATTTTACTGGTGGGCCCTAGGCACCCCAGTCCGACTGCACTTACCATTCACCAACATAATAAAAAAAATAGGTAGATTTTATGTACATAGGGGCAGAACATTGAATCTTTGCCTAGGGAAAAAGAAATCATAGCTCAGCTATAACTGAGCAATAGGCAAACACTTAATAAAGCCAGATCCCGACTGCAACAGAAAGAAATCCTCTGGAAACAGCTCTATTATATAGTTTCTAAGCCCGTCTCCCAGCTTTTGCTTTATACTACGACAATCAGAGCCCGAAAATATGTTTTTCAGTTCTGTCATGCTATCTGGATTTCTTTTCAAATGGCTGACACAGTATCATTACTTTGTGACCTTCACCAAGTACTTCACCCTCCTTCCAAATGTAAAATTAGAACTTGACGGAGCAGCGCTGTATTAGCTTCTTGTATACTTGTCAATGTGATGATTGAGAGAAGGGTTTCGAGCTGAATCAGCAGGTGTACTCCTCATTCTCGATACTCCAATGTGTATGAGCCCAGAACACTCAAACGTGTTTTCATACTTTTATTCTAACCAAAACTTCAACCACTAGAATGCATATCCATATCCAGTTACTCCCAAACAGGACACAGCTCACACATACAGTTGGCGTCCCTCCAGGATTAATACAGGTCATGAATGGAGGGCTTTTTTTCCTATCAGGTCATACGGGGGCCAGACATTGGCACAAAAGCCTTTTAGATGCAGATATCACACGTGGGTGTTGGTATTCAACAGATGCTAATGTCATTAAGTATGAATGTTTTACCATAGTAACATCTCTACACAGATACTTCTGTAATCAGTGCGAGCAAGGGCTTCCCTGAAGCACAGTAGGTGCCGGTCAAAAAATAATGAGGTGACAAGTTCAATCCAAGGCTGGGTTCACATGACATGTTTAACATATATCTGGGAAAATAAGGATGCAAAAACATAGTACACTGCGCTTTTCCATACTGAGGTGTCTGCCCAAAAAGTTACATGTTAATGTATATATATATATATATATATATATATATATATATATACACATACAGGTCATTCTCAAAAAATGTACTGATAAACATTATACTTTCATATATTTTAGATTCATTACACACCAACTGAAGTAGTTCAAGCCTTTTATTGTTTTAATATTGATGATTTTGGCATACAGCTCATGAAAACCCAAAATTCCTATCTCAAAAAATTAGCATATTTCATCCGACCAATAAAATAAAAGTGTTTTTAATACAAAAAAAGTCAACCTTCAAATAATTATGTTCAGTTATGCACTCAATACTTGGTCGGGAATCCTTTTGCAGAAATGACTGCTTCAATGCGGCGTGGCATGGAGGCAATCAGCCTGTGGCACTGCTGAGGTGTTATGGAGGCCCAGGATGCTTCGATAGCGGCCTTAAGCTCATCCAGAGTGTTGGGTCTTGCGTCTCTCAACTTTCTCTTCCCAATATCCCACAGATTCTCTATGGGGTTCAGGTCAGGAGAGTTGGCAGGTCAATTGAGCACAGTAATACCATGGTCAGTAAACCATTTACCAGTGGTGTTGGCACTGTGAGCAGGTGCCAGGTCGTGCTGAAAAATGAAATCTTCATCTCCATAAAGGTTTTCAGCAGATGGAAGCATAAAGTGCTCCAAAATCTCCTGATAGCTAGCTGCATTGACCCTGCCCTTGATAAAACACAGTGGACCAACACCAGCAGCTGACATGGCACCCCAGACCATCACTGACTGTGGGTACTTGACACTGGACTTCAGGCATTTTGGCATTTCCCTCTCCCCAGTCTTCCTCCAGACTCTGGCACCTTGATTTCCGAATGACATGCAAAATTTGGCTTTCATCCGAAAAAAGTACTTTGGACCACTGAGCAACAGTCCAGTGCTGCTTCTCTGTAGCCCAGGTCAGGCGCTTCTGCCGCTGTTTCTGGTTCAAAAGTGGCTTGACCTGGGGAATGCGGCACCTGTAGCCCATTTCCTGCACACGCCTGTACACGGTGGCTCTGGATGTTTCTACTCCAGACTCAGTCCACTGCTTCCGCAAGTCCCCCAAGGTCTGGAATCGGTCCTTCTCCACAATCTTCCTCAGGGTCCGGTCACCTCTTCTCGTTGTGCAGCGTTTTCTGCCACACTTTTTCCTTCCCACAGACTTCCCACTGAGGTGCCTTGATACAGCACTCTGGGAACAGCCTATTCGTTCAGAAATTTCTTTCTGTGTCTTACCCTCTTGCTTGAGGGTGTCAATGATGGCCTTCTGGACAGCAGTCAGGTCGGCAGTCTTACCCATGATTGCGGTTTTGAGTAATGAACCAGGCTGGGAGTTTTTAAAAGCCTCAGGAATCTTTTGCAGGTGTTTAGAGTTAATTAGTTGATTCAGATGATTAGGTTAATAGCTCGTTTAGAGAACCTTTTCATGATATGCTAATTTTTTGAGATAGGAATTTTGGGTTTTCATGAGCTGTATGCCAAAATCATCAATATTAAAACAATAAAAGGCTTGAACTACTTCAGTTGGTGTGTAATGAATCTAAAATATATGAAAGTCTAATGTTTATCAGTACATTACAGAAAATAATGAACTTTATCACAATATGCTAATTTTTTGAGAAGGACCTGTATATATATATATATATATACTGTGACACAGTGAGGGGTTGTGTCTGGCAAGGCAAGTTGTCAGGATTCGAACCAGTGACCATCCATGTCTCAGGCAGTAGCTCTAGCCACTAGACTACCAACCCTTCTGGACATTTCCTTCTACTGAACTCTTTGATCTACCTTGTTCCAGCCTTGCCTTGTTAATCTCTGTGATTCCTTGCACCTACTACTTCCTCTTTATAAGCCCAGCCTCTTGCACCAGATCCCTGCTGGTTATTGTTCTTCTGGACTTGATCCTGCTGCATCTACCGCTGTTCCTCTGTTGCTACTGCTACCAACTTGACTATTGCCGACATCGGAATTGTCCCCGACTACTCTTCTGCTTGTCCCTACCAACTGAACTGCTACCACCGTTCCCGATCTGGATTGTCTGACCACGCTCACTGCCGCCTGCCCTGACCCACCATCTGCCAACGGATTACGCCTCTTCCCAATTCCTGCAACTACAACCTGCCTGCGGTCCTTGCCACTGGGCTCCCACCTCCAGCCAGCTGTCCTCTGACTCAGGTGAGCCTGTAGGATTGCAACAGAATAACCAGCCCAAAAATGGAGTCCGCGATGGCCACCCTGCGCAAACAAGTCTCCGAACTTCAGGAGTTTGGCACCTCTGCCCAAAAGGAAATGGCTCAACTTCAAGGCGCAATCCAGAGCCAACAGAGGTAAATTATCGACTTGCAGCGTCAACTACTGGATGTATGCGGCGCGGTCACAGACACCCGCATGCCTCTCCCGTCAAAGTTTAATGGCGATCGGAGCCAGTTTCGGGGGTTCCTCAACCAGTGCCGTATCTACTTTCAGATGCAGCCGGGCTCCTTTTCCTCGGACAGAAAGAAGATCCTGTTCATCATTAACCTTCTAACTGACGAGGCCCTGGCATGGGCATCCCCATATGTGGAATCCCACAGTCCCTTATTAAATAACCTAGACAACTTCACCGCAGCCATGAGCCGAGTCTTCGACGACCCTAACCGCTGCGCGACTGCCGAGGCTAGGCTGCACAGTCTACAGCAGGGAAGACGCTCTGTAGCCGAGTATACCTCCGAGTTCCGCCGCTGGGTCACGGACACCACCTGGAACCCCGCTGCTCAGAAAAGTCAATTTCGCCGCGGACTCTCCGAACTTATAAAGGATGAGCTCGCCAGGGTAGACGCCCCAGACGATCTGGATGACTTCATCCAACTGTGCATCCGAATTGACTGGAGACTCGCGGAAAGAAGGAGAGAAAGACTCTGGTCCTTAGATAACAGACCCGCGTACCCTTTCACTCCAATGACTCAGCCGGCTCACCAACCCTCCACCGAACCGATGCAGGTCGACACACTGCGCAAGACTCTATCGGCTGCTGAAAAGGAGAGACGACTGGCCGCAGGCCTCTGCCTTTACTGTGGCGAGCCAGGGCACTTCGCTATTAGGTGCCCCAATAAGACTCGCCGAACCATTGCTGTCACTGAATTACGGGAATTACAACAAGCCACAATTTCACCCTTGGCCTCTGAAACCATGGACACTACAGGTACCGGGTCCCACTTCATTGTTCCAATCCTTATCACCATTGGGGAATGACAGCTTCCCTGCTCCGCAATGCTTGACTCTGGGGCCGGCGGAAATTTCATGGACTTGACCTTCGCCTATGAGAACAACATACCACTGGTAACCAGGGCAGCCCCCATCGATCTGGAAACCGTCGATGGGACCCCGCTCTCTTCTGGGCCGGTTACGCACCAGACCGCTGATCTTTAACTCCTCGTCAAACCCGATCATCAGGAAACTATTCACTTCTCCCTGATCACCTCCCCTAAGTTTCCGGTGATCCTAGGCATCCCTTGGTTGGAAACCCACAACCCCTCGGTGGACTGGGACGCCCGCTGCATACGGTTCCGCTCAGACTTTTGTTCTCAGAACTGTTTACGTGAATCCGTCCCTCCTCCGCCCGAAGAACCTACCATATTCGGACTATCCACCAAGGAGCTTTTACCCCCTCAATATCGGGAGTTCCAGGACGTCTGTGACAAAAGAAATGCAGACAAACTGCCCCCGCATCGGCCTTATGACTGCCCGATTGAGCTGCTACCTGGAGCCGAAATACCCTTCGGCAGTATATACTCCCTCTCCGAGCCGGAACTAAAGGCCCTGAAGGAGTACTTAGACGAAAATCTAAAAAAAGGTTTTATCCGACCTTCCACATCTCCTGCAGGGGCCCCTTTCTTCTTCGTGGAGAAAAAAGACTCTTCTCTACGCCCTTGCATAGATTATCGAAAGCTCAACAACGTTACTGTGAAGAACCGGTACCCTCTCCCCCTGATTTCTGAACTCCTTGAGAGACTTCGGGCGGCAAAAGTCTTCACTAAGCTCGATCTCCGAGGAGCCTACAACCTGGTCCGAATTCGCCTGGGGGATGAGTGGAAAACCGCCTTCTGAACCCGCTACGGTCACTTTGAGTATCTGGTCATGCCTTTCGGCCTCTGCAATGCCCCTGCTACCTTCCAACATTTTATCAACAACGTCCTCAGGGACATGCTTGACCAATTTGTGGTAACATATCTGGACGATATTTTGATCTTCTCAGAAGACCCTGAACAACATCGTCGGCATGTCCGCAGGGTGCTACAGAAACTCTGTGAACAGTCTCTCTATATTAAAGTGGAGAAATGCGAATTTGAACAGACTTCCACCCAATTCCTCGGCTATATTATTTTCCCGGAGGGCTTAAGTATGGATCCCCGGAAGATCCAGGCCGTGACTGAGTGGCCGCCCCGAAGAACGAAAAGGAGGTCGAGAGGTTTGTAGATTTTGCAAACTTTTATCGGAAGTTCATCAGGAACTTTTCGAAAATCATCGCCCCAATCACTCAACTAACAAAAAAGACTGTCCCCTTTGTGTGGACTCCGGAGGCACAGGAGGCCTTTGCTAAACTGAAGTCCCTCTTCACCTCTGCCCCGATCCTGGCCCACCCAAACCCTGAATTACCATTTACGGTCGAGGTGGAAGCCTCCGACGCTGCGGTGGGCGCAATTCTGTCTCAACGTTCAGGGGAAAAGATGCTCCTACACCCTTGCGCTTTCTTCTCCTGCCAGATGTCCCCCGCTGAACGGAATTACGACATCGGGAATAAGGAACTTCTGGCAATCAAGGACGCTTTCACCGAGTGGAGACACTTGCTGGTGGGGGCCCACAGTCCCATCTCTGTATACACCGACCACCGGAACCTAGAGTTTATCCACAGTGCCAAGAGACTCACCGCCAGACAGGCCAGGTGGAGTCTGTTTTTCTCCAGATTCAATTTTGTTATCTCCTATCGCCCTGGGTCGAAGAACGGCAAAGCAGATGCTCTCTCAAGGATGTTCTCTGAACCCTCTCAGATCAATGAGGCTCCGGCCGGTATCCTTCCCGACAGAAGCATCCTAGGAGCCACCTACTTGAGGGAACTCCTGGGTTCCCTCAAGGAAGGGTATGAGAATGATCACCTCCTCACCTACCCACCTGGAGCTGTAAACCTTACTCTCAAGGGTGGCTACTGGTTGTACCGGGATCAGCAGTTGTACGTACCAGAATCTGCACGACTTGACGTACTTAAACTCAACCACGATTCCAAACCGGCCGGCCATCTCGGTATCAGAAGGACCCAGGAGCTCCTCTCCCGTTTCTTCTGGTGGCCAACTTACAGAAAAGATACCGAGAGGTTTGTCTCCTCATGCACGACGTGCGCCCGCAACAAGACCCCCCGCTCCTCCCCCGTGGGCTTGCTATGTCCACTCCCGGTTCCCTCCCGCCCCTGGGGTTCAATCTCCATGGACTTTATTGTGGACCTTCCTCCCTCCAAGGACATGAACACCGTTCTGGTCGTCGTCGACCGTCTCACCAAAATGACCCACTTCATCCCCTGCAAGGGCCTACCTACCACCAAACAGACGTCCGATCTCGTACTCCGACAGGTTTTTAGGCTACATGGGGCCCCGGACGATGTTGTTTCGGATCGGGGAGTACAGTTCACTTCCAGGTTCTGGAGAAACTTCTGTCAAGCCCTTGGGATCAAGGTGAACCTGTCTTCTGCGTTCCACCCCCAATCCAATGGGCAGACTGAGAGAACGAATCAAATCCTCAAGCAGTATTTGCGCTGTTTCGTCACCCATCTGCAGGACGACTGGCTGGACCACCTCTCTACGGCCGAGTTCGCCTATAACAATGCGGAGCACAGTTCTACACAATACAGCCCGTTCTACGCTAACACCGGCCTACACCCAACCTTAATCCCTCACTTGCCCATTTCCACCACAGTCCCAGCTGTGGCCGAACGTCTTGCAAGTCTACAACAGGCACAAGAAAATATTTGGGACAATCTACATCGGGCCCAGAGCCGCTTCAAGCAGGCAGTGGATAAACACCGCAAACCCACTCCGGAATTCCAGGTAGGAGACAAGGTGTGGCTCTCCACCAGAAACCTAAGCCCAAAGGTTCCCTCCCGGAAGTTGGGCCAAAAATACATGGGTCCTTTCCGGATCACGGCTCGAATCAATGAAGTCACCTTCCGACTCGACCTTCCCGACTCCATCCGAGTGCACCCGGTTTTCCACTGCTCTCTCCTGAAACCACATGTTGAGAACACTTTCCCAGGCCGCCACCCCCCTCCTCCTCCGGTAAGAGTACAAGACCAGGAGGAATACACTGTGGACAAGATCCTTGACTCCAGACTCCACCGTGGAAGGCTGCAGTATCTAGTTGGGTGGAAGGGCTATTCCCCCGAGGATAACTCCTGGGAGCCGGAGGAAAATGTCCATGCCCCCAGACTGGTAAAAGCTTTCCACCAAAGACATCCCGATAAACCATCATCTGCGGTGCCCAGAGGTCACCTTGGAGGGGGGGGGGGAGTACTGTCAGGATTCGAACCAGTGACCAGCCATGTCCCAAGCAGTAGCTCTAGCCACTAGACTACCAACCCTTCTGGACATTTCCTTCTACTGAACTCTTTGATCTACCTTGTTCCAGCCTTGCCTTGTTAATCTCTGTGATTCCTTGCACCTGCTACTTCCTCTTTATAAGCCCAGCCTCTTGCACCAGATCCCTGCTGGTTATTGTTCTTCTGGACTTGATCCTGCTGCATCTACCGCTGTTCCTCTGTTGCTACTGCTACCAACTTGACTGCTGCCGACCTCAGAATTGTCCCCGACTACTCTTCTGCTTATCCCTACCAACTGAACTGCTACCACCGTTCCCGATGCGGATTGTCTGACCACGCTCACTGCTGCCTGCCCTGACCCACCGCCTGCCAACCGATTACGCCTCTGCCTGACTTCCTGCAACTACAACCTGCCTGCGGTCCTTGCCACTGGGCTCCCACCTCCAGCCAGCTGTCCTCTGACTCAAGGGAGCCTGTAGGATTGTAACACAAGTATTCTCCTCCCAGCATGTTCGGCTGGGCTGGTTTTCAGCCAGGTGAGGTCAAATACCGGACCGGAGTTCAAGTGCCGTTCCGGGTTTTGGCAGCACCTGGCTGTCCTTAAATAGGCAGCTAGGCTCCGCAGAGATATCTCTGTTTTGGGGATCTGAGGCTTAATGCAGTGCTGGAGGGCTGATAGACGCACGCTGGGGAAACAGGCCCCCTAAAGCCTGCTGTGGACTACTGGAGGCAGAACTGCCAGCAAGGTGACTTGTGTTATATGAACTTTCTATTGTGTGTGAATTAACACCAAGACTGCAAAGCTACGTGCTGTTTTGTGCAATTGCCTCAAGTGTGAATAAATAAACACAGACGTTCTGAGTTAAGAACTTTTTTGCCTGTGCACTGCGCCCGCTTACCCTATCTACCAGAGCGAAACCTCACTATATATATATATATATATATATATATATATACACACAGTGGATATAAGAAGTCTACACACCCCTGTTAAAATGTCAGGTTTCTGTGATGAGACAAAGATAAATAATTTCAGAACTTTTTCCACCTTTAATGTGACCTATAAACTGTTTGAAAAACAAACTGAAATCTTTAAGGTAGAGAGAAGAAAAAATATAAAAATAAAATAAATATGGTTTCATAAGTGTGCACACTCTTAAACTAATACTTTGTTGAAGCACCTTTTGATTTTATTACAGCACTCAGTCTTTTGGGGTATTTTGAGTCTATCAGCATGGCACATTTTGACTTGGCAAGATTTGCCCACTTTTCTTTGCAAAAATACTCAAAATCTGTCAGACTGCGAGGGCATCTCCTGGGCACAGCCCTCTTCAGATCACCCCACAGATTTTCAATCGGATTCAGGTCTGGGCTCTGGCTGGGCCATTCCAAAATTTTAATCTTCTTCTGATGAAGCCATTCTTTTGTTGATTTGGATGTATGCTTTGGGTCGTTGTCATTTTCAGCTTTCTAGCAGAAGCCTGAAGGGTTTGTACCAATATTACAAATATAAAGAATAGTTGGCTCACAAGAAGTCAAATATAACTTATTTAATCCTGACTATTAAAATGACACTTATGGATCAGACCATATAAAAACAAAGGCATTATTTGATATCAATATATGATGACAATAAAATAACATAAAATAGCAATATCTTAAAATGATCACGATCCCTTTCCACAAGTTATTTGTGTTATGTACAATTTTTTGTGCCAATATTGACAGGTATTTTGAACTGTTCATAATTCCCTCTAGCTTAATTAAGGCCCCAGTTCCAGCTGAAGAAAAAAAGCCCCTTGGCATGATGCTGCCACCACCAAGCTTCACTGTGGGGATGGTGTTCTTTTGGTGATGTGCAGTGTTGTTTTTGCGCCAAACATGTCTTTTGGAATTATGGCCAAAAAGTTTAACCTTGGTTTCATCAGACCATAACACCCTTTCCCACATGCTTTTGGGAGACTTTAGATGTAGCCTGGCTTGGATGTTTTTCTTCGTAAGAAAAGCTTTTCGTCTTGCCACTAAACCGCATAGCCCAGACATACAGATGTAGCGGGGTTAGCACTCCAGCTCTTACCTTAAATTTCTTAATTCATTGCGTTATCTTGAGACAAAAGCCATTGAAAAGCAATTGAAGGAGTTTGCTTAAATTAGATAACACAACTCAGAAATCTCTGAAAATCTCTGAAAATCTCCATCCGCATGAAGAATACGGGAGATTGTTGTCACATATACCACACAGCCACTACTTGCCAGATATTCCTGCAGCTCCTTTAATGTTGCTGTAGGCCTCTTGGTAGCCTCCCAGACCAGTTTTCTTCTCGTCTTGTCATCAATTTTGGAGGGACGTCCAGTTCTTGGTAATGTCACTGTGGTGCCATATTTGTCTTCACTGTGTTCCATGGTATATCTAATTATTTTGTGCCCTTCTCCTGACTGATACCTTTTAACAATGAGATCCCTCTGATGCTTTGGAAGCTCTCTGTGGACCTTGGCTTTTGCTGTGGGAGGCGACTAAGAAAATTTCAGGAAGGACGAACTTGAGCAGCTGAACTTTATTTGGGGTTAATCAGAGGCAATTTACATGATGGCTGACTCCTATTTAACATGATTTTGAATGTGATTGCTTAATTCTGAACACAGCTACATCCCCAGTTATAAGAGGGTGTGCAAATTATTTTAGTGTTTTTTGTTTTCTTCCCTCCACCTAAAAGATTTCAGTTTGTTTTTCAATTGATTTGTACAGTTTAGGCTACTTTCACACTAGCGTTCGTCGGTCCGCTCGTGAGCTCCGTTTGAAGGAGCTCACGAGCGGACCCGAACGCTTCCGCCCAGCCCTGATGCAGTCTGAATGGATGCGGATCCGCTCAGACTGCATCAGTCTGGCGGCGTTCAGCCTCCGCTCCGCTCGCCTCCGCACGGACAGGCGGACAGCTGAACGCTGCTTGCAGCGTTCGGGTGTCCGCCTGGCTGTGCGGAGGCGTGCGGATCCGTCCAGACTTACAATGTAAGTCAATGGGGACGGATCCGTTTGAAGATGCCACAATATGGCTCAATCTTCAAGCGGATCCGTCCCCCATTGACTTTACATTGAAAGTCTGGACGGATCCGTCCGAGGCTATTTTCACACTTAGCTTTTATATGCCAATATAATGCAGACGGATCCGTTCTGAACGGAGCCTCCGTCTGCATTATTATGATCGGATCCGTTCAGAACGGATCCGATCGAACGCTAGTGTGAAAGTAGCCTTATAGGTCACATTAAAGGTGGAAAAAGTTATAAAATGATTTATCTTTGTCTAATTTTTTTTACAGCACAGAAACCTGATTTTTTAACAGGGGTGTGTAGACTTTTTATAGCCACTCTATATATTTTTTTTTACAATGGAACACTATGGTGGTGGATGCCACTGTATGGCATCTGTCGGAGGCTTCAAGTAAACATATACCTTTTATCTATACGTTAAGCATAAGGCAAAAATGTGCTGTGAACACAGCCTTAGCAGTGATGAGTAAGCTTCACTTTTAACTAAGGACGATAAAACGTAAGTTGAAATAAACTATTATAGTGAATCCACAGGCTTCAGGCTAGTTTCATACTAGTGCTAAAATCTTCCGTCAGGCTGCTCCAGCGAGGGCAGAGAACCGCCTGGCCCTATTGACTATAATGGGACCTGGTGGAGATCTGGCCTGTTTTTGGCACTAGTTCTGGAGCATCTTTTTTATCTAACTCTATGTTGTGGAAATCCTCTGTTCCATTTAGAAGTTAAAGAATAAATTTCCAGCAGGTTAAACGGGGAACTACCAGTTGGGGGGGGGGGTGTCCCTGCAGAGTCTGAAATTATCCAATCCGTGCTGCCAGTGTCAGAATCTACAAGGACACTCCCCAACGGGTGAGAGGAAAGTGACTTGATGAAATACAAAATGAAGCAGTTTCACCATATTCTAAGAACTACAACTGTTTAATAAAAGTCTGTTTAATAACACGCTGCACTGGCATTTATTTTTAAAATAAAAAATTGTGATGGTCCCAAAAGTATCCCTTTTTGGTGACGCCTTCTCTGTCTTCAACTATTTTGAAGGATTAATTTGTGAAATGAATGGAGGGGAGGTGTAATTCATTCATTTGATTAGTTTAGAATCATTTTGCTTTCGAATTGGGGAAAATTTGTAACTAATTTGATTAGTTTAGACTCGCTTTGCTCATCTGTACATATGACACATTGCTTTCCCACCCAACAGAATGATGCAAGCTAAGACAAGCCTGTTTTCTGCAGCCATCTAAAGAGTAGTTATTTCACTGCAGCCAGTTTAATTAATCCATCATGACCCTCTCTGCAGTGCGTTATCCCTCTCTGTGCTGCTTAACATCTTCTGCCTTTTAGCTCTGCAGAGATTGAAACCTAATGTACTGCACCATCTGAGTATGCCAGAACACTGCAGAGCACATTCAGAGACATAAATCAGAGCAGCTGCCAAATCCATCTAAGGGACACTTGTGTGACGTCTACTTTTTCAATCATTACTTGTAACTAAAAGGATTATCCTCAGTCATCACAAGTAATATAGGAAGACTAGACATTTAAAAGAGTCTTTTAATGTCTGGTTGGTAGGAATCTATCCCCTCGACTCCCACCGATCCTGAAAACAGTTGTAAGGCCTCTTTCACACGGGCGATTTTTTCGCGCGGGTGCAATGCGTGAGGTGAACGCTTTGCACCCGCACTGAATCCGGACCCATTCATTTCTATGGGGCTGTGCACATGAGCGGTGATTTTCACGCATCACTTTTGCGTTACATGAAAATCGCAGCATGTTCTATATTGTGCGTTTTTCACGCAACGCAGGCTCCATAGAAGTGAATTGGGCTGTGTGAAAATCGCGAGCATCCGCTAGCAAGTGCGGATGCGGTGCGATTTTCATGCACGGTTGCTAGGAGATGATCGGGATGGGGACCTGATCTTTATTATTTTCCCTTATAACATGGTTATAAGGGAAAATAATAGCATTCTTAATACAGAATGCATAGTACAATTGAGCTGGAGGGGTTAAAAAAAAATATTATAACTCACCTTAATCCACTTGATTGCGCAGCCCGGCTTCTCTTCTGTCTTCATCTTTGCTGTGCACAGGAAAATGACCTGTAGAGACGTCAATACACTCATCACATGGTCCGTCACATAATCCATCACCATGGTAAAAGATCATGTGATGGACCATGTGATGAGCGCAGTGAGGTCATCAAAGGTCCTATTCCTCAAAGAAGAAGACAGAAGAGATGCTGGCTGCGCAAACAAGTGGATTAAGGTGAGTTAAATAAAAAATTTTAACCCCTCCAGCACTATTGCACTATGCATTCTGTATTCAGAATGCTATTATTTTCCCTTATAACCATGTTATAAGGGGAAATACAATCTACACAACCTTGAACCCAAACCTGAACTTCTGTGAAGAAGTTCGAGTCTGGGTACCACACTCAGTTTTTTCAAAACACATTGCACCCGCGTGATAAAAACTTAACAACGGAACCCAATCTCAGTCAAAACTGACTGCAATTGGGTACTTACTCGCGCGGGTTTGCCGCAACGCATCCGGACCTTATCCGGACACGCTAGTGTGAAAGAGGCCTAACTGGTCACCTGTGGAAAGCTTACATTGTATTATAGTTTTTGAGATATACAGAAACAGCAAGTGAGCTTGCACTGTTGTTTCTATACTTCCCATTCACTAGTAGTAAGTGTGCCTAGAAATGTACACCCACCGCCAGGGCCGGCGTCATAACCCGGCATCCCTGGGCAAGTGACGGGGCCCAATGCTCCTGGGGGGGCCCAATGAGCTGCTATGAGCACTTCCATCAATACAGATGGGAGCTCTCACTGCTGTCATTTCACTTACGCAGTACCCCCCTGGTGGGCCCTCTGAGCTGCAGAGACTCAGAACACGCCCCCTCTACACAGGACACACCCCCTCTACACAGGACACGCCCCTCTACACAGGACACATGCTGCCTGAGGAGAGAGACCGGAGGGCTGGAGCTGGAGCAGAAGTGTGAAGACAGTCTGTGAGTGAGTCTGCACTGTGACTGTCTCTTGTCTGTGGGACAGAAGGAAAGGGGGGACTCTTCGATCTGCTGCTGCTTCATTCTATTTAGTTGTGTTACTGTTTCATTAAGCAGTTTGTCTCCATGACACCTGCCCCCCCCCCACATATCCTGTCCTATCTCATCCTCATGGGGCCCCTGCTGTCTCCTTTCCTCCCTCATGTATCCAGAGCTCCTGTTTCACCCTCCTATCTCCTATTGCTGCCCTGCACAGACCTCCTGCCCCTACTTGTTGTATTAATCCCCCTCAGAGCCCCTTCAACCTACTTGCTGTGTCCACCCCTCCTGTCCATCCAGGGCCCCTGTCTCACTCCTCTGCCTCTCATTATGGTGGCATCTGAACAGCATTCACCATAAGGACCTTCTAACGTCACAGGGTCATGTGACTGTGCCCCCCACCCCATACTGTGCCCCTTTATACCCTGCATTGTGCCCTCTTACCACACCCTGTGCAGTGCCCATAGTCATTCCCTGTACTGTGCCCTCTTATACCCTTTTATCCGGTCACTGTATGGTGGTTTTATCATTGTATGGCGGTGTTATCACTATATGGCGGTGGTATCCAATAACTGCATGGCCATAACTGTATCCCCTTCCATGCCCACACCACTTTTTTTATACCTGGCATGAGCAGGAAAAGATACAGATTGTGGTGTTAAGGACTTTTGCGCCACAATCTGTGTCAGAAATACGCCTAATATAGACGTATTCCTATATAATAAGTGACCCCCTAATTGTATTATTATTCGGGGGTAGGGCTAATATCTTTATATTATATAGATTCTAGTGTATTATACTGTGCCCTGTATTTCCCAGTAGAAAATGATCCTTGGGAAGCACAGTCCTGACCACTGACCACCAGGACCAGGTAGCGCTCTGTCAGTACATGGCGGCCTCCCCTCTCCGCCACGCTGCTCCGCTGTGTACTGGTGCTTATTCTGACACTGGGGCTGGGTTCACATCCCATTTGTGCCATCAATTTAATGTATACCAAAAATGTATGCGCTAACAGATGCCTCAGACTGATGCCGTACAGTGGCGTCCGGTCACCATACAATCCTCAGACTGATGCCGCACAGAGGCGTCCGTTCACCATACAGTTCCATGGTAAAAAAACATAAACGTTAATGTGTGCATTTTTTACTTGACTCTGCAGGATACAAAAACGTGGAGTGCTGCACATTTGTATACATCAAACCGATAGGAAAAATGTGATGTGAACACACATTGGGGGGGAGGGGGGCGCGTACTAAAATTTGCTGTGGGGCCCAGTCAGTTCTAGCTACATCACTGCACATCTCCTTCTCTCCTCCAGGCCTGGCTCACTGCTGCAGCGGGCCGCCGGAGAGAAGGAGCGCAGGGAGCTGCGGTTAGTGGATGACAGGACCACCAGCTCCCCTACAATGATAGGTATGTGAGGGGGCCACTGGGGGGTCATTCATCACACTGTGAGGGCCCCTTACACAGTATAATGACTCCCAGTGCCCCCCATTTAGTATAATGATCCCCATTGACCCTCCATTTAGCATAATGACCACCAGAGCCCCCATTAAATATAATAACCCCTCGTGCCCCCTCCATACAGTATAACCCCCAGTGTGGGGGCGACTGGGGGTCATTATTCTGAATGGAGTGTCACTGTGGGGTCATTATACTGTGAGGGCCCTTTACATAGTATAATGACCCCCAGTGTCCCCCATTTAGTATAATGATCACCAATGACCCCCAGAGCCCCCTCCATACAGTATTCCCCCAGTGTGGGGGCTACTGGGGGTCATTATTCGGAATGGGGGCGACTGGGGGTTATTATTCTGAATGCAGGGCCACAGGTGGTCATCATACAGTGGGGGTGGGGATTGGGGGTTCATTATACTGTGTGAAGGGCCACTAGTAGTCATTATACTGTGTGAAGGGCCACTAGTAGTCATTATACTGTGTGAAGGGCCATTAGTAGTCATTATACTGTATAGGGGCCACTGGGGGTCATTATACCGTGTGGAAGCCACAGGGGGACATGTCAATGTAAAAAAATGCCTCATGGGGACCCACTGGGATTTATCGCCCAAGGGCTCACATGAACCTGGAGCTGGCCCTGCCCACCGCTTTGTCCGGCATAGAGTGCCAGGCTTTCCCATTCTCATGAACTGGTCTGAGAGGCAAGACCGCTACCAATCAGATATTTCTGACATGTCCTGGTAATGGCAAAACCTAAAGGGGTTGTGTCACTTAAGCAAATGGCATTTATCATTGTAGACAAAGTTAATACAAGGCACTTACTAATGTATTGTGATTGTCCATGTTGCTTCCTTTGCTGGCTAGATTATTTTTTTCATCACATTATACACTGCTGGTATCTATGGTTACGACGAACCTGCCAACCAGTAGTGGTGGTCGTGCTTGCACACTATAGGAAAAGGTGCTGGACTTGCTCACTCCCACAGTCTTGACCAACAGAGAGGCCAGTGCTTTTTCCAATATTGTGCAAACACGGCCACTGCTGCTGCTGGATTACAAGGTGGTCGTAACCATGGATACGAGCTGCGTATAATGTGATGGAAAAATGAATCTAATCAGCAAAGGAGGAAATATGGACAATCACATTACATTAGTAAGTGCCTTGTATTAACTTTTTATACATAATAAATGTAATTTGCTGAAGTAAGACAACCCCTTTAAAGATGTTTTCTGGCTTCAGTATATTGATGGTCTACAGTTACAATACACATTGCTTGCTTGAGCATTGTGGCCCCTTCAAATACCTGATCATAGGGGGTGCTCTGAGTTGGAAACCAACTGATTTGATATCAATGACCTATCTTAAGGACAGGTGTAGTATTGAGCAAATCGAGCTTTGGATCCTAAATCCAAAGTTGATTCGATCAAAACTTTGTTTTAATTCTGTACGGAGACCAGTGTCCATACAGCATTAAAATGTAGGGGCTCTGGTGAGATTAAGTCAGTTATCACAATAACTTTGGCCATCGATTTTTACACTTTAAAAACATTTTAAAACATGGATCCGAAGTAGGTTTCGGTACCGACTGATTGTCATGGAACCATGAACCAGACGTACAACAGAGATAGGTGGAATAAGAAGGCTTTATTGAAAATCAAGCCGTAGCTAAAGTCCAAACGGATGGCTAAACTGAAGCAGGGTCTTGCGTAGACGGAGGTCAGGAACCAGGAGGGTAGTCAGACGTAGCCAGGATCAGGAACCAACGGGGTAGTCAGACGAAGCCAGGATCGGGAACCAACGGGGTAGTCAGACGAGGCCAGGATCAGGAACCAGAAGCAGCAGCAGTCTTTGAAGCATGTGCACACAGGAGGACCAAGCAAGGAACTGAAGCCACAGACCTTCTATATATATGAGCTAGGCATCCAGCTCCTCCCAGTGGGAAGGAGGAGCCGCAGGGTGGGAGGCTACAAGAAACCCAGAAACCAAGATGGCCGCCAGCACATGTCAAACGAAGGAGAACAGTGAGAAGGTAAGACCATGACAGTACCTCCCCCTCAAGGGCCCCTCCTCCGCGGAGTAAGGAACGGTTTCAGAGGGAAGCGTGCGTGGAAGGCTCGGAGCAACGCAGGAGCATGGACATCTGTGGAGGGAACCCAGGAACGCTCCTCTGGACCATAACCACGCCAATGGACCAAAAACTGCAACCGACCGCGGACCAGGCGTGAGTCCAGGATATTGCTCACCTCATATTCCTCATGATTGCCCACTTGGACCGGACGGGGCCGAGGAACCGAGGAAGTGAAACGATTACACACCAATGGCTTCAACAGGGAGACATGAAACACGTTGGAGATCCGCATGCCAGGAGGAAGCGCAAGGGCATAGGCTACCGGGTTTACCCTGTGAAGCACTCGGAAGGGACCAACAAAGCGAGGCGCCAGCTTGGGAGTGGGCACTCGAAGGTTGAGGTTGCGGGTGGACAACCATACACGGTCTCCGACCTGGTAGGAAGGAGCGGGCGCTCGTCTGCGATTAGCCTGGAGTCTCTGGCGTTGCGCAGAGACCTCAAGGGACCTCTGGATCTGTACCCAAGAAGTACGTAGGACGGAAAGGTGATCCACAGCCGGAGTATCCTGGGGGGAGAATACCTCCGGTAACACGGCAGGTTGGAACCCATAATTGGCCATGAAGGGAGACGTCCCAGAGGAAGAGTTCACCGCCGTGTTCCTGGCAAACTCAGCCCAAGGCAGGAGGTCAACCCAATTGTCTTGGTGATCGGAGACATAGCAACGAAGGAATTGCTCCAAGGCCTGATTGGATCGTTCTGCGGCCCCATTGGACTGAGGGTGGTAGGCCGAGGAGAAAGAGAGATGAATCCCCAACTGGGAGCAAAAGGCGCGCCAGAACCTGGACACAAACTGACTCCCCCGATCCGACACAATCTCCTTGGGCAAACCGTGCAACCGGAAGACCTCCCTGGCAAAAATCGAGGCCAACTCTTGTGCAGAGGGTAACTTCTTGAGAGGAACACAGTGGCACATTTTGGAAAACCGATCCACAATCATCAGAATGACCGTATGGCCTCGGGATGCAGGGAAGGTCCACAATGAAATCCATCCCCAGGTGTGACCATGGACGCTCCCCGGTGGCTATGGGTTGCAAAAGGCCCAACGGAAGGTGCCGAGGGGACTTACTCTGGGCACAAACGGAGCATGCCGCTACATATGCGGCGATGTCGGAACGTAGAGAAGGCCACCAGAACAGACGTGAAACCGCCCAGGACAGCTGATTCTTTCCAGGGTGCCCCGCGGCCTTGGAGTTATGGTAGGTTCGCAACAACCGAGTGCGCAACTCCTCAGGCACAAAACATCTGCCGTTGGGTCTCCCAGAGGGAGCACCAGATTGAGCCGCCAAAATCTGCTCACCCAGAGGAGAGGTCAGGCTGGTGCGAATAGGCAGCCAGGATCTGATTCGGAGGGTATGACCGTAGTCGGAATCGACTCCTCCCCGGACAGCTCGGAGTACTGCCGTGATAAGGCATCCGCTCTGATGTTCTTGGAAGCCGGGTAGGTAGGAGACCACGTAATTAAAACGTGACAAGAACAGAGCCCATCTGGCCTGACGTGGTGTCAATCTCTTGGCCTCAGAGAGGTAGGTCAGATTCTTGTGGTCCGTCAGGATGAGAACCGGAACCACCGAGCCCTCGAGCAAGTGCCTCCATTCTTTAAGGGCCTGCACGATGGCCAATAACTCCCTGTCACCAATCTGATAGTTGCACTCCGCGGAAGACAGTTTCCGGGAGTAAAACCCACAAGGAAGCAGAGGACCCTCTGGTGTTCTACGCTGAGACAGGAGGGCGCCTACTCCCGTCTCAGACGCGTCCACCTCGAGGACAAAAGGCAACCCAGGGTTGGGATGCGACAGAATCGGAGCCGACACAAAGGCGGACTTTAGAGCCTCAAAAGCTCGGATGGCCTCGAGCGGCCAGACCTGAGGATTACTGCCCTTCCTGGTCAGATCCGTGAGAGGCTTGGCTAGCATGGAAAAGTCCCTGATGAACTTCCGATAATAATTGGCGAAGCCCAAAAAGCGCTGCAGGGCACGAAGCCCACTGGGCTGGGGCCACTGTAAGACAGCCGAAACCTTCTCAGGATCCATGGAGAACCCCTCAGCGGAAATGATGTAACCTAAGAAGGTTACCTGGGATCGGTGAAATTCGCATTTCTCAAGCTTACCGAACAGCTTGTTCTCTCGTAAGCGTTGCAACACTCGTCTGACATCCAGAATGTGGGCCTCCATGGATGCAGAATATACCAAGATGTCATCCAAATAGACCACCACACACTGCTGCAACAGGTCACGGAAAACATCGTTGATGAATTCCTGGAAGACTGCGGGCGCATTGCACAACCCAAAGGGCATAACCAAGGATTCATAATGACCGGTCCTGGTGTTAAACGCGGTCTTCCACTCATCGCCCGCCTTGATCCTTACCAGGTTATATGCCGCCCTCAGGTCGAGTTTGGTAAAGACCGTGGCCCCTTTGAGGCGATCGAACAGCTCGGAAATCAAGGGTATCGGGTAAGCGTTCTTGATCGTGATGCGATTGAGACCCCTGTAGTCGATGCAAGGCCTCAACTCACCGCCCTTCTTTTTCACAAAGAAAAATCCAGCCCCTGCCGGGGACGAGGATTTGCGAATGTGTCCGCGTGAAAGCGCCTCCCTCACGTACTCCTCCATGGCCTCATTCTCCGCTACCGACAGTGGATAGACTTTGCCACGAGGAGGAACGGCACCAGATTGTAACTCTATGGCACAATCGTATGGGCGGTGCGGAGGTAGGGCAACCGCACGCACCTTATCGAATACATCCCGGTACTCCTCGTATTCAGGAGGCAACAGAGAGTCCGAGGAAGTACACAGCAACTTGACAGGCCCATGGATGCAACTAGCCCCACACTGCGGTGACCACGAGAGGATCTCGGCCGATCTCCAATCGAAAGTCGGATTATGCTTCTGGAGCCAGGGGTACCCCAAGACCACCGAGTAGTGTGGAGACTAAATAACCTGGAGACAGACCGACTCTCTGTGAACGGCACCAATGGCCATCCCCACTGGAAGGGTCTCCTGAGTCACGTGTGGCGGCAGAAGGGGTCTGCCGTCTATCGCCTCAAGAGCCAGTGGGGAACCTCGAGGCTGCAGAGGAATGGAATTGGCGGCAGGCGAACACACTATCAATGAACAAGCCACCAGCACCAGAGTCCACCAACGCCTGGGTCGTCACCGAGCCCCCGACCCAGGAGAGGACAACAGTAATCAGTGGTTTGTCAACACGGGAAACCGGGGACGAGGAGACTCCACCCAAGATCTGCCCCCGACAGGATCTCAGGTGCGAGCGTTTCCCGGACGGTTCGGGCATGCCAACCGAAAATGCCCACCGAGACCACAGTACATGCATCGGCCCTCGCGTCTCCGGAGTACCCTCTCCCCCTCGGACAGGCGAGCAACCCCCAGCTGCATGGGTTGACCCCCAGACCAGTCATCCCCAGGAGGCGTGGGAGGAGAGGGAGGCACGGGTGGGACAGCAAACGTAGGCGCCAATCTGTTAGAAGGCCTCCGCAGGCTCTCCTTAAAGGAAGGTCTCTCCCTGAGTCTGGTGTCAATCAAAATCAGGAAAGAAATAAGGGACTCGAGCTCCACTGGTAGGTCCTTAGCTGCAATCTCATCCTTCAAGGCATCCGAGAGACCATGAGAGAAAGCAGCGACCAGAGCCTCATTATTCCAGCCCACCTCTGCTGCCAGGGTACGAAACTCAATGGCGTATTCAGCTACGGATCGTGAACCCTGTCTGATGGACATAAGGAGCTTCGCAGCAGAGGCAGCACGAGCCGGCACATCGAATACCTTCCGAAGAGAAGCAACAAAACCGGAAAACTCGGCAACCACCGGATTGTTGTTCTCCCATAAAGGGCTGGCCCAGGCCAAGGCCTTGTCCGAGAGCAGCCAGATCAAGAAGCCCACCTTTGATCTCTCAGTAGGAAAGGCATGTGGCAGCAACTCGAAATAAATGCCCACCTGGTTAAGGAAACCTCGGCACTGAGTTGGCTCTCCCCCAAAGCGCTGTGGAAGGGGGGCAGAACCGGTCATACCCCGAAACACCGCAGGCGCAGCAACAGGTGTCGGGGTAGACTCTGGCGCAACAACCGGAGCGGCAGTAGGAGCGGGCCCAGGAGCGACAACCGACCCATCGGCAACGGAAGCTAAATGAGCCGTGCGTTCAAGCAGGGTTTGCAACGCCACAGCGAACCGACCCAACAGGTGATCCTGCTGATCAAGTCTGGCAACCAGCGTAGGTAGCGAGGATGGCCCTGTACCGTCAGAATTCATGGCTTGGTCCTAATGTCAAGGAACCATGAACCAGACGTACAACAAGAGGTAAGTGGAAATAAGAAGGCTTTATTGAAAATAAAGCTGTAAGCAAAAGTCCAAACGGATGGCTAAACCGAAGCAGGGTCTTGCGTAGACGGAGGTCAGGAACCAGGAGGGTAGTCAGACGTAGCCAGGATCAGGAACCAACGGGGTAGTCAGACGAAGCCAGGATCGGGAACCAACGGGGTAGTCAGACGAGGCCAGGATCAGGAACCAGAAGCAGCAGCAGTCTTTGAAGCATGTGCACACAGGAGGACCAAGCAAGGAACTGAAGCCACAGACCTTCTATATATATGAGCTAGGCATCCAGCTCCTCCCAGTGGGAAGGAGGAGCCGCAGGGTGGGAGGCTACAAGAAACCCAGAAACCAAGATGGCCGCCAGCACATGTCAAACGAAGGAGAACAGTGAGAAGGTAAGACCATGACACTGATACCTCGGTACCAAAGCCGACTTCCAATCCATGTTTTAAAATGGTTTTAAAGTTAAAGTTAAAAACGCAAATCTTGAAGTTATTCAACGAAGTCCCGCGAGAATTTGGTTATAACTCACTTCACCTCGTCGAAGCTCATACATAGGAACGCCGTACGGAGATGAATCTCCATACGGCATTCAAACAAAGTTTAGAACAAATCGACTTCGGATCTAGGATCCAAAGCTTGATTTGTTGAACACTAAATGGGTAATTAGATGAAAAACACCTTTAATTAAAAATAATTTATTCTTATACTTTAAACAATAAGCTTACCAGATAAATTATACTTAAAGGGCATCTATCAGCTGATTTCTACCTATGACACTGGCTGACCTGTTACATGTGCACTTGGCAGCTGAAAGCATCAGTGTTGGTCCCATGTTCATATGTGCCCGCATTACCGAGAAAAATTATGTCTTAATATATGCAAATGAGCCTCTAGGGGCAACAGGGCGTTACCGATACACCTGAAGGCTCAGCTCTCTCTGCAACGACTGCGCTCTCTTCACTTTGATTGACAGGGCCAAGCAGTGCAAAAGTGATCACACCTGCCTGGCCCTGTCAATCAGATGCAAGTCTCTCTGCACTGTCCCTCTCTAGAGATGAGCGAATCGAATCCCACGAAGTGGAATTCAATCCGATTATCAGGATAAATTAGATTCGCCTAAAAGCCTAATTTCCTCGTGCTTAGTGTCAGCGAATCGATTTAACCTGAAATAGTGTAAAAAACAAAAAAAAATTCAAACTGCCTCCCCTATTTGCTCGTGACGGGCCGCCAGCCTCCATCTTGATTGAAGATCTCGGTCGAAATCCTGTGCGTGTTAACGTAATCTCGTGCTGCGCGAGATTTCGCTCCAGATGTTCAAGCAAGATGGAGGCAGTAAGTTTGATTTATTTTTTTATGGTTAATTTTACACTGTTTTTATATTTAGATTCCGAGATCATGTATGAACGTGGCATCTGAGGGGTACAATGACGGGGACGGCGCTATAGGAGCTCCCTGTCATTGCACCTGCTACTTGCAAAAAAATTTGCTTAGTGACTAAGTAATTTGCCACAAAGCGAATTTTTCTGTAAAATTCGGTGAATCAGCCGAATCGAACTTTTCAATTATTCGTCTCTATCCTCTCTAATATTCTTCTATGAATCATTTTCAGCAACACTGTCCCTAGTGCATGATCGCTTGCCACATCTCTTCCTATGCTCAGCTCACAGGACAATGGCAGAGACCGCGCAATATGAGGGTTTTACAAGAACGTGACATCATAGGGGATGACCATCAGTGGATTGGCTGGCTGAAAGGCATTATGGGTGATCTAGCATTCCCAGGGTTCTTACTTTCACCTTGTAACATATGCAGCTGTCATTTTAGGAAAAATGTATTACCATGAAGCACGAGGAAAAATCGGTTTAGTTGCTTATCGAAGTTTTCCTAAACTTCGGAATGAATTTTGCTTTGAATGCTTAGCTTCACTAATTTCTTTATTTTTGTATGTCTAATTAAACCCATGGAAAAGGTTATTTATTGACAATCAAGGTTTTCTATGCTTAGAAAGCTAATACATATTGCTAGTTTATTCATAGGTACAATATATGATTATAAAAGGCACCAATAATATATATTCGCTTTCTAAGCATAGAAAACCTCCATTCTCAATATTTTTTCCTATATTATATTTATTATATTATTTTTATTATATTAAATTATTATGGGTTAAATGGGGGGGGGGGGGGGTTGACTGAAGAAAAAAATCTAGAAGTCTCTCCTGGGATTTGTACCTGGGGTATCTACATGCAAGGGTGACCACTTACCTTCAGGCTACAGTCTTATCATATTGAGAAGGGTGGTTTTCTATACTTAGAAAGCTAATACATATTACTGATTTCTTTATGATCATATACATGCACTGTGCCTGTGAATAAACCAGTAATATGTAAGGCTATAGTAAGTAGTGTATATGATATGTACAGGCTATGACACAGCTCTGCTTTGTCTAGCATGCTAATGTTTAGCCCTATCAATTAAGGGGTGCTACAAAAGCAGTGCTCCATGGATTTAACCCATCCCTGGTGCTCCAACATGCTTATTTGCATATGAATAAAAACACATATCTCTACAGCTGTTTAGTATACATACAAAAGGAAGGTATCATTTCAATTAACATAATCAACCCTACCAGTCAGTATGCTTGGTTTTATATGAACTGATCATGCTGACAAAGGCTCTTTAAAATTATTATGCCCATATCAACTTTAAGGTGTTGTAAGCTCTGTTGAAGCAGCTTTCTCTAAGGTATGAAAGGCCCTTTAAAGGGTTATTTACCCCTGGTGGTCTCTCAGGCAGATGCCACAATGTGCTAGACCTGAGAAGGAAGCCACACTTATCTCCCCCCCCCCCCCCCCCTGCTGGGTTCTGGCACCTTTGTTTCCCCACTGGACCGCTGCAGCTCTCAGTTTGTCGTGGGTCATGTTGCTGCTGCAGCCAATACCGGAGAGGCCCTCAAGGGTAAACAGGGGTAAACAACCCCTTTAAAGGCAATGGACTCCTTTGAGGTTTTATTACTGCAGGCTACTGAATTTGTGCTACAGATAATTTTTGCAACTGATATTTATTAAAAACGTTCAACAGCTTTTTCTCTACATCTTTCAGTTTCACTGCATCTGCAGACTTGCTTCCTTGCACAGCCTGACACTATTGAATCATTGCTGAGACTGCATAAGGGTAGGTGAAAGGTCCTCTTTAAGCTGAATTCTCGATCAATTTAATAACAATTTAACTTAAACAAGTGTTTGAGTTGTGAGGAAAGTACAGCCTACAGATTCAGTAACACAGAAAGCTGTAGAGGAAAAAACTGCTAACAATTCTTAATAAAGAACAAGTTTGAAAAAATATTTTAGCTCAAAATAAGTAGTATACAAAAATAAAAATGCCCCAAATTTGTTTATGGCCTTGATAGTGGTGAGTAAATCGATGTTAAATAAGTGGACTTCGATTCAAATTTTAGAAAAAATTTGATTCGTCACAAAGCCGAATTTCCTCGCGCTTCGTGGTAACGAATAAATTTTTCCTGAAGTGGCGGTAAGAAACAAAATAATGCATACTCACCTCATCCATTTGCTCACTGATGACGTCACCGCGCCTGACCAGAGTGATGATGCGGTGACGTCACACGCCAGAGCTAGTACGTTTTTGCATGTTTTCCTCAATCAAGATGGCCGTGACGGCCTCTCCGTGGGCAAATGGATGAGGTATGCATTTTTGTTTTTTAACCCCTGATTAACCACTGAAGGGCCTCAATGTGACTGTCAGATGCGTTGAACACAGCATCTGAGGGCTTCAATTAGTATATTATATGTCTCCGAGGTCAATAAAAAAAGTTGATCTGGGTCTGCTAAGAAACAGCAGCTCTGCTCAAAACAGCAGGCAATCATGTGACTGGCTGATCAGGAAGCAGCCTAGCAAGCCTCATTTACTCACTACACTCTCTACTCTACTCACTGAGTGCTATGCACCAAGGAAAGGAGAAGGTAGAAGCAGTAATAAAACAGTATTGTTTTCTCCTCAGTAACAGCCAGGTACCCAAACTGCTCCTCCTAGATTGCAAGAGCTTAAATCTCACAATGTACATTCAGGATGCACTGGATTATAGCTCAGCACCAAGTGTCATACATGTACTGCTCTTGGTCTCTAAGGTTTCTCGAGCTTAGAAGAGTCTAGACATACCATATGTGCAACCTATGCACTGCTACCATGGGAAAAAAAAAGATAGTGCTTTATTAAATCTATTAGATGACATGTAAGGGGCTATGTTACATTCTGTCCATGCCGCACAATTACTGGTGGACTGGTACAGTGATGAATGATTGCTCGGAGGGCCATGAATGAAGTGGACAATGACTAGTATTCCATTATTCCAGTATTCCAAGCTAATAACAATTATCTGCGACCACTAAACTTTTGCCTGTTGTACCCCAGCCTCATCTACTTTTGTGGATTTGTTCAAAAAAGCTCTGTACTTGAATGATTATCATCCATGTACAGACGCTGCATCTAAAGCTAAGCCAGGGCGATACAAGTAAAGATAAAAGAGGGCTTTTGTTTTTTGTGCTGTAATTGCACTATATGTTACACAGTGTACACAAATTTTACATTGCTATGCATGGGAGAATCAGTGGATTATTTTTATGGGATTAATATTTATTGAACAAACTACCTTAAAGGTGTTTTCCAGGATTTTAATATTGTTGGCCTGCCATGCCGATCAGCTGTTCTGGCATTGGAACTACACAGCTTCATCCATTGTTTAGTGGAAGGATATGGTTACTGCAGCACTGTTCCCACTGAAGTGAATGGGAGCAATGCTGCAGTTACCAGCTCTGTCAACTACACAACAGACGGAGCTGTTTAGTTCTGGCGCTGACTTTGAGCATCATTGATGATCGGCAGTGTGTGGAGTGTCAGACCCTTCCCATTCAGATACTGATGGCCTGAGGATATTACAATCCTGGAAAACACTTTTAAAATATAGCATGTAAAAATTAGGAAAATTTGTATTTTTTTATGTTTCTATTTTGCCATGAATACAATTTACAAAATAATTCAAAATCTACTCCAATTTTAAATAATATTTTATTTATTTATAATAATCTAATAATTTAGCATTGACAGGGCAGGAGTGCCAATATTATTTCTTCGGATATGACAGATTGAGAAAAAAAATAACACAATCTCTTACTTTGGCTTCTGAAGTTGGTTCAAGAAAGCAAAGTCGATTCCCAAGTCCCTCAGCTGCCAAACAGAACTTCCTCTGCTCCTTATGGATGGTGGCGACACACTGAAGGACAACTTCATCATCCTATGGAACAGAAATTGACGGTTATTTAGTTTACAGTATTGCATAATCAAATCCTATGCAACCTAAACTGAGATTTTAAGATCTTCTTTCAAGTACCGGAAACTGCCGAGCCTTCAGTAGGAAGGACAATAAAAAAGCACATTAGGTGGAATGTATCACCCCTGGATTCCAGAATTATGGTCTTAAAAATTGCAAAGGGCTTTTGTAACATTTTGGGGTTACTTGCACAAACATTTTAGACTTTTTGCATTTTTACTCTACTCCAGTTTTGAAAAGCATATGGGGAAGTGGATGTAATTAGCTAGGTTAAGGAGTTTCACTCCAGATTTACAAATTCAACTCTTTAAAAAGTCGCTAAAGTAAAGAACTCAGTCCAGTAGGGGAATATACAAACTGGAGGAACATATCTAGACAAAAGTTAGGTTTCACAATGCACCAAATTTAACAAATAATATTTGACATTTAATAAATGTGTTGCAAAGTATGCCAAAACAAACTCAAGCCAAACTGACTTCAAATATTACTCTCATGATAAATTCCCACAGTAATGTATTTCCATGCTTCCAGTTATTCAGTATATTGGCTCTTATTTTCCAGCCATTTAGTAGAGACCCAGCAAAGCTATAGGGAGAGGGGCTTGATATATTTAGGCCAGTATAGCTTGGTGACATTTGTGTCGTCGGTCACACTGATCACATTGGTTGCATGAGTAGGTACCACAGGAGAGTGATGTTTTCCCTCCTATAATATTATGATGCATGGAGAATGGGCACAGGGTACTTTTGGCTTGAACCCATATTGCAAACAGATGTAATGTTTTAGATATGACAAGTTTTGCTGTTGCTGTGTTGCTACATTGTATCTGATATCACCACAATTAAGCTCTGGCCACAGTCAAACTGAAAGGGATCAGAGTACCACAGGATCCTCCCGTGGACCTAGGACTCCTAAAACCAGAGTGGGCCCCAATGGTCCAGAATAAGGAAAAAAATATTTGGCTTCCTTTGGAGGTAATCACTTGTCACCAGGGTCTAATTAGTTTATTCAAAACCTATTAGACTTTATTGATGATTTTTGGGCTCGAGAATCATTTCCTCTTTTGGGAAGATGGAACCCCAGTGGCTCTAACCAATAAAGGCAATGTAATGAAGCTCCAAATAAGTTCTTCAATGTCATTTTTTTTATTGCAGCCTTCAAGTAGTATAATCTAAAAATATGGCCTTATGCCAAAATAAGGTTGTGTAGCACAGGCAGCAATCTTACTCAGATCTTAGTGTCTTAGTTAGCCCAAAGGCGCCTCTGTCCCACCAGTATTATAAATGACTCAGGTTAGCCACCACAGTGGCTCAGTGGTTAGCACTGGGGTCCTAGGTTCAAATCCAACCATGGACAACATTTGCATGGAGTTTGTATGTTCTCCTCCAGGTTCTTCGGTTTCCTCCTACTCTTCAAAGACATACTAATAGGGACCTTAGATTGTGAGCTCCACTGGGGACAGTGTGATTGCCTCCGACGCCTCTCACCCTGCTCACTCCATCTTCCAGCCTATGCCTTCAGGAGTGAGATACCGTTCAGTGGCTACTAAAAACTTCCAGGCACAGGAACAGCTTTTTCCCTCAGGCAGTTGCCTTGCTTAATGCAGAACCACGCTAAAGCTGCTATGACTTGGAAGCATTACAGCATAGAACTGAAAACAAACACTTTTCCCTGTTTATTTCCACTAAAACTCACATACTGTCCTTGTCCTGCACTATCCATACTGTCTGTCCTTGTCCTGCACTATCCATACTGTCTGTCCTTGTCCTGCACTATCCATACTGTCTGTCCTTGTCCTGCACTATCCATACTGTCTGTCCTTGTCCTGCACTATCCATACCGTCTGTCCTTGTACTGTTTTGTTTGTGTCTGTCAAGCAACTGCCAAGTCATATTCCTTGTAAGTGCAAACTTATTTGTCCAAATAAATTGATTCTGATTCTGATGCTAATGCCTGTAAAGCGCTGCTGAATATGTCAGCGCTATATAGGTGCGTAAAATAAAAAAGTACAGAATGTGCATTGTAAAGGGTGAAATCTCTAGTGGAAATCTGCATACAAATGCTGTGGATTTACTAAATCTCATCCACTTTGCTGGTTTTGGAATACTTTGTGGACTCCCCTTGTTCCCTTGACATCTTGCCTGGCCCCATCAATCTTGTGCCTGCACCATTGCTCTGAGTAGTGGTGGAGTGCAGATGCCGAATGTGCATGTGCCACTACACTTCAGGCACACTCAAAAAAAATGTGTAGCAGCACCCTTCTTTCACAAGGGATTAGATAACCAGGGGCGTAGATAAGGGGGGTTCAAACCCCTCCCAGAGTGTCTGTCCTCAGCAGGAGTGGCGGATTTACGGATTACAATAGGGACGTTCGGGTCGGCAGTCCCGGGCCCAACGCTGACCCGAACGCCCACATAGCGCATAGCGCATAGCTCCCTGTCCCGTTGCCGATCACCGCCATAGGCTTCAGGCCTTGTAGGCCTGAGACCTATGCGGTAGTGAAATCCCGACACAAGCGTGTGTGATGACGTCATCGCGCGCCTGTGCCGGGACGCAGCACTGTGACGTGCCTGACTCATCCCGCCTTCTTCTGCGAGCAAGCGCCTGGCCCTGGACATAGGTGAGTATTTAGCTTTTCATTTTTTGTTAATTTTTTATTTTTTTATTTCATGTGCCTACTTTGGGGGACATGTGGGGGGGGGGGGACACACAGGAGGACGTATTAGGGAAGATAAATAGAGTACATGGGGGGGGGAATGTGGGGGCTGAATGGGGCCAAATTATTATGGGAGGGAATACTATGTGGGGACAAATTACTATGTGGGGGCAAATTATTATGAGTGGGACTACTATGTGGGGGCAAATTACTAGATGGGGCAGTGTGGGGGCAAATTGCTATGTGGGGGCAGTGTGGGGGCAAATTATTATGGGAGGGAATACTATGTTGGGACAAATTACTATGTGGGGGCAAATTATTATGATAGGGACTACTGTGTGGGGGCAAATTACTAGATGGGGCAGTGTGGGGGCAAATTATTATGGAAGGGACTACTATGTGGGGGAAAATGTCTATATGGGGGCAGTGTGGGGGTAATTGCTATGTGGGGACAGTGTGGGGTAATTTCTATGTGGGGACAGTGTGGGGAAATTGCTATGTGGGGGCAAATTACTATGTGGGGGCAGTGTGGTGGAAATTACTATGTGGGGGCAGTGTGGTGTAAATTACTATGTGGGGGCAGTGTGGTGGAAATTACTATGTGGGGGCAAATTACTATGTGGGGGCAGTGTAGTGGAAATTACTATGTGGGGCAGTGTGGTGGAAATTACTCTGTGGGGGCAAACTACTATATGGGGGCAGTTTGGGTGAAATTACTGTGTGGGGCAAATTACAATGGGGGGATTACTATGTGGGGGCAGTGTGGTGGAAATTACTATATGGGGGTGTTTCTTTTGGGGAGGCACTGTAGGGGCAATTCTATTATTTCTGGGGACACTATACAGGTATTATTGCCTGACGCACAATAGAGGGTGTTATTATTACTGGGGGCACTCTAGGGGACATTATAGCTGCTGTGGACACTATAGGAACATTTGGGGTAATTTATCAAACTGGTGCAAGTTGCCTATAGCAGCCAATCAGATTCCACCTTTCATATTTGACAGCTCTTTTGGAAATCCAGTTCTACTTTACACCAGTTTGATAAATTATCCCAATGATGTCTATTAGGGTCACTATTTTTTCAGCAGTATAGTTCCTGGGGCATTGGGGAGCACAATGGGCACAGTATTGGGGGTGGCAGGATGACACTGTGGGGACACCAGGATGAGGAGGTTGATGGAAAAATTGAGAAATCTAACGTGTCTGTGTTACAAACTGTAGAGATGAGATGCGGCTAAAAGAATTTGCCATGGTGGTCTGGGTCAAATGGAGGAGAAGAGGAAAGAGAACGTCTACATGACAGGAGATGTCACTGGATGTAAGAGGTATGTGGTGCTGTATTCTCCTCCATGTCTTTTTTATTACAATTTTATATGTATTTTAAATTTGGTGACCAAATTTTTCAGTTTAGGACCCAATTTGGGGTATTTTAAGTTAGTGATAGATTATTAGATAGTAGTAGTACATATACTTTGCACAAGTAGCTCACTTAGTCACTTACATAAGGAACGGCGGGTCCGTCTTACAATAGGGACACTGTCAGGGACACTGTTATGGGGGGGGGGGGGGAGATATCTGTGGATGTGGATGATGACTCTTATAATTTGAGAAAGCTGAACCCCCCCAGGAAAAAAAAATTATCTACGGCCCTGTAGATAACAAGCATACTTCTTTCCAAAAACCTCAGTTCAATGAGCTGAGTAGCAATACCAAAGACATCCCATACACAGGTGTTCAATTGTTTCTGGATCTTTTTTTATCCTATACCACCCTTCGATTAGATGAAGACCACAATGCTAAAGAGAGCCTTTTTTAGGGATGCCTATTCATAAACATTTGTACAGAGTAAAAAGGTATTTTGATTACAGGCGTTAATAGCATATATATGGTACTTTATAAATGTCTGATAAGTGGTGGGGTCCCACCTCTCATGGCTTCTGGAAAATGGCTGATAGCAGCCAAGAGAAGGAGAGGAAGAAAAGAACAAGCTGTGCATGTGCGTTATGCTCACTATTGTAGTCTATGGAGCGGATTAGGAGATGCAGACAGAGAAGAGCCTGCACAATTTGGACACCTCTTGACCCAAACATGACTAGAACCATGAGATGATTAAAATAGCTTTATTGATAACCTTGGTGAAAATGCATTTCAGAGTATATATACTCCTTTTTCAAATCAGGTTTGAGAGTGCGGAAGGACAGTTGAGCCTCCTGACTAGTGGCCTAACCCGCTCTGTATACCCCGTACCGGAGGGTTGGCCACCCCATGGTCTGAGAATTTGAGGACATCGGCAGCACCAACCTGCTGTATCCACAGCACTCACTAGTGTTATGTCTACACATAGAGAGGAGCATAATCATTCAATATCTTTCTTCAAATACCAGACATATGTCACCGCCAGATCTCTGAGAAGTTCTGATAGATGTTCTTCAGTACCTCCTGCATGATGTTATTTTGTTTTGGTTTTACTTTGACATCTCTTCTCCCTCTCCCAGCTGTTATCTATTAGCAGTGATTGCCTCCCTTTATATCCCCTCCCATACTGCCTCACTTTGCGGTTTATACTACTTCCTGGATTGTGCTCACTGCTAGAAGTTTGCTACTGCTGGTTTCTCAGATAAGTCTATCCCTTTATTTGTGTTTTCCTGTTGGCTTGATTCTAGGTGACCCTGACTCCCTCCGTATTAAGTGCAGGGAGCCGGTGGCTGTGTCCTTTCACTATTATAGGGTTTTCAGGTGTCACTCAGTCTAGGTACGTGGACATGCAACTTTCTATCACAGAGATCTTTGCATGGGCTGAGCAGTCAGGGAGAGCTATAGGGCTTTAATAGGGCTCACCCTTTTGTTCCTTAGTTTGGGATCAAGTCAGTCGGATCTTTATTTGTTACTTCTTGTTTTCTGCAACACCATCCGTGACAACATACTACCATATAATCGCCTTTCCCTTTCTGTGTTCGCCACAAATTATTGTAGTCAATAGGAGTTACAAAAAAGCACATACGTACTCCATGGTCTCTCCATTCAAACTCCTCATGAATGAGGTCAGAAGGGTAAGGAGGAAGGGGAGGCTCAAGAGATAGTGGGGGTCCCAGCGGGATTGCCCCTAGCAGTTAGTTAGACATTTATCACCTATGCTTTAAATGTCAATTTTAGGAAAACCCTTTTAATGACACCCTAATACCCTTTATAGTCTGGTCCAAAGTATATAGTGCAGAAGTTGACAGAATAGTGCCTGTAGTTCGGGCGGCAGTCTAGTGTTGCTTTCTATACTCTGCTTTAGATTCTTTACATTCTGCTGCTTCCTTCATTCTGGTAGCGTTCACACATTCCTGACTGTCACTTACTCAGATGTCCAAAATAGACACATCAATATCTGCTGTCATGTGGTAGAACACACAAGTCGCATGTTAACGTAGCCTTTATATGTTGTCATGCTTCATAATATAAATTCTGGCCGCTGAAAAATATGCACTACTATAATTATGACAAGACCATATGTCAGGGGACATCACCCTTGCAGCCGCACCTGATAGGACAACTGATGCGGACAACTGATGCGGACACAGCAGGTCTTATTTTTGCAGACTATTTTCACTTCAAGAAGCTTGAATCTTTGTGAAGATCAGCAAAGAAATCTGTCAGAGAATGTCAGGGTTGCTGCGCTTGAGGATAAAGTCTAATTACAGAGTCTACCACCCCCTAGGACGGTTTTATGTTTTATTGTAGAACATAATCGCTTTAGATTTTTCTGATATTCCTCAACAAAAGCAAAAAAATAAAAATGAAATGAAATGAAACTAAATTGATTTGAATGCATTAATATTCAATCCTGCAGCAGGATGCTATATCTGGTGCATTTCGTAGGGAAATGTGATGTTGGTTCGAGGTATTGGATTGCACCACGCATAGTACTTTCAGTTAACACTGGTCTCGTCATCCCACATAGGTAGCTTTTTCCACTGTGAGCTTGCCTCCAATAAAGGCATTGTGAGAGCAGCGTTTTCACAGATAAATATCTGGATTTTCATCTTAAAAGGGTTCTCTGGGCATTTTCCCTAATTAGCGCTTGTTAATTTTGCCCTGAAAACCTGGCAAGCAGGTCGTGTTCCACATGTATTAATCATTTTAGACACTCTTTGAGCCACCCTCGGCAAGGTGGCCGGGGCCCTGGGAGTGCACAAAGTCCAGCACGTTTTCCTATAGTGTGCAAGCACGGCCACCGCTGTTGGATTGCAGGGAGGTCGAAACTAGAGATGAGCCAAGTTCGCAAAAATTCAATTCGGCTGCTTCGCCAAACTTCCCAAAGAAATTTGCTTTGCGACGAATTATTTTGTCACAAAGCACATTTCTTTGTAAGTAGCAGGCACAATGACGGGCAATGCCTGTCATTAAACCTGTCAGATGCCGTGTTCATTGCTGATCATAACATAAAAAAAAATGAGGGGTTAATCATAAAAAAAAAAAAAGTAAGAATAATAATACTCACCTTATCCATTTCAGTGCAAAGAGGCCTCTGCAGTCATCTTGATTGAAGATCCCACACAAAATCTTGCGAGGTGCGTGATGACATCATCACGCTGGCCTATGTGGTGACGTCGTACATGACCGTGCACGAGATTTTGCTCAGGATCTTCAATCAAGATGGCCGCGGCGGTCTCTTTGCGCTCAAATGGATAAGGGGAGTATGATTTTTTTTTTTTTTTACTGGCATTTCGGTTAAAACTGATTCGTTACCTTGAAGCACGAGAAAATTCGGCTTCATGATGAATTGAATTTTCCCTGAAATACGGATCGAAGTCCACTTCACTCAACACTAGTCATAACCCCTGCATACAAGCAGTGTATAATGGGATGGAAAACTTGACCAAGCCAACAAAGGAGGCCATATGGACAATCACAATACATTAGTAAGTGCCTTGTAGTAACTTTATCTACATGATAAATGCCATTTTTAGAAGTGAGACGACCCCTTTAAGTCTACTTTGATACATATTTTGAAATCTAATAGGAGACATGATAGATGAGACTGATAGGATAGCTTTGCAGCGCCAGCACGGAGTGAGGGCACGTCTTGCCTGCAGACATACCTAACATGACAGCGACTGGACGTGATACTGCAGTGCTCTGAATTATAATACAGTGGCTGCTCCGTTCTGCAGTGGAAATGGCAGCTAGAATGTATCACCGTGTGTGCCGCACATTACCTCCCTTTCATTCTGTTTGCCAGAAAAGGAGTTACATTGTAAAGCTACTTGGCTAATCTGCCATGTGTCTTGTTATTCAATCAAAATTCACAATCAGTGTAAGTACCGGCATGAAATGTAATTCATAGCAGTTCCTCCCTTCCCCCCTGCAGCTTATACATTATTCAGGGCACAATCACAGAGATGCAGAGAGTAGAAACTGCAGAGTCACTTTACTGGATAGAAGAACGCTAAATAGCCTGCAACATCTTGTTTATGCATTATATATATATACACACACACTATCCATACTATATTATATGTGGCTACTAAGTTTTGGAGGGTCGGCTCTGCTATACTGTTGTAATGGGATGTCGACACTTGAAAAAAAAAAAATTGATGTATATTATATTTTCATTTGCAGTGTCATGTGACTGAAATGTCACAAAGTACGAATTGCCTTGAAAACCTCAAAGAAAAATAAGCACTGGTTTGTTTCAACTACGAAGTGGTGAAGTCCATTTCTGCTATATGGTAATTTACTCGCCATTAAAGGCAGTCTGTCTTCAGGAAATTAACGGATAAACCAGACACAATGCCTTGTGGGGCTAGCTTTCACTTCATCTAGTGCTTTAGGGCTCATGCACACGAGCGTAAGGGCTCAGTGCCTGTTTTGCAGAACATAAACAGGGCCGGTGCTACCATAAGGCAGACCAAGCGGCTGCCTTAGGGCGCACCCTGGGGGAGGGCGGAAAAATGTGACATGGAGGGGGAGAAATGTGACATGGAGGGCTGATGTGACATAGGGGGGTGATTTGACATGGAGGGGGAGAAATGTGACATGGGGGGCTGATGGCTTACATGGGAGCATGATGGATGGGGCTGATGGCTGACATGGGGGGCTAATGGCTGACATGGCGGCATGATGTCTGACATTTTGGCTGATGGATGGGGGCTGATGTCTGAGGTCTTATTAACATTGGGGGTCTGATTGGGGATCTGATATGAGGTCTGATTAACATTGGGGGTCTGATTGCTGGTCTGACCTGAGGTGTAATGGAAAATATTTTTTTCTTATTATCCTCTTCTAAAACCTAGGTGCGTCTTAGAGGGCAAAAAATACAGTCTTCAAACCAGCGATGGTCTGAAGCAGAGAAAAGATACCAGGACCACATAGAGAAGCAATCTGCTGCAGACGGGACCAGGGCCAGGTGAGCTGCAAGGGGGGGGCAAAATGTAGCTTCGCTTGTGTTGGCAAAAATCCTTGCACCGGCCCTGAACATAAACACCCAGTTCGCAATATACGGCCGCTGGCCGTGAGCATCCTCTGTGGCGCGGATGTGGACTCATTGACTTGAATGGGTCCGCAATCAGCAAGATAAGACCGAAGATAGGAATTCACCTATATTTTGTGGTGCTTTTGCTGGCTTTCTGGTCTGTGCCTCCGCACTGCAAAAGATGGAACATGTTCAATCTTTGGCCATATGTTGGCTTGATTTGAATGGGTCTGCATTCGCAAATGGAGTGCACACGGTCAGTGCCCGTGCATTCTGGACCGCTATTTGCAGTCCGCAGCACGGGCACTGGGCCATTACGCTTGTGTGCATAAGCACTTATTCTGGAGAAAAAGTACTTTTAATCCATATTCATATGCGCAGTTAAGCGCACAAATAGTGGGCCAAAGCCATTCTATGCAACTTTGCTCCTCCTGCTTGGTCTACAAGCCCCTTCCATCTCGTTCCTGCCCTACTGCGCAAGTGCTGACATTTTGAAGCATGATTGAGATTGCTGGCTGAGCATTAGCAATCTTCAGATGACTGGCCTTGTCAACCACTAAGGAATAGGAGGGGCTGAGCGAGCAGAGGAAGGGAACATCATTGCACCATGGGGGAATAGGCCCACCAACAGTGCGCCGAACAACTCATTTGCATTTGTGTTAAAAACCACTTTTTTTTTGTTGATTAAAGCAATGGTGATTATAATTATTTATCATTAAGTTTTCAGGAACAAAAAAATTGAGAAATGTAAAAATGCCAGACAGAAAAGAATCATGGCACAACCATGCGCCATATACTCTTAGGGCTCGTTCACACGAACGTGTGCTGCCCGTTGCCGTATTGCAGATCCGCAATACACAGGCACCGTTCCATGTGCATTCCGCATTATGGATGCGGACCCATTGACTTCAATGGGTCCAAAAATCTGGAGATGCGGAACGGAAGAACGTGGAGTGCTTTCTGGGGTTCCGTTCCGTGCCTCCGCACCGCAAAAAGATAGAACATGCTCTATCTTTTTGCAATTTGCAGTCCACAGCACGGGCTTCACACCATTAGTGCTCGTTCACACTAACGTATTTTGCGTTCCGTATATGGGCCGTTTTCTGCGTTCCACATACGGTCTGTATACGGAACCATTCATTTCAATGGGTCCACAAAAGATGCGGACAGCACTCTGTGTGATGTCCGCATCCGTTGTTCCGTTCCATGGCCCCACAATAATTATGAGTCCTGTCCTATTCTTGTCCGTTTTGAGGACAAGAATAGTCATTTCTATAATAGGCCTCCTGTTCCGTTCCGCAAATTGCGGAAGGCACACGGGCACCATCCGTGTTTTGCGGATCCGCAATTTGCGGACCGCAAAAAACGGCACGGTCGTGTGAATGAGCCCTTAGTCACAGCCTGTATCCACTCATTTTGCTACAAGTGATTACAGTTTCAATTTATTCTGCTTTTCTTTATAGGAATGAAAGGGACAAGCAATCAGCCATGCAGCGTGAATCACCTACAGCGAGCTCAGCACAAGGGAGCATTTTAGGGAAAATATCCTAAAGGGCATCTGTGTTTGTATAATTGATAAGCTGGTGAGGAAATAATTCTTATGACATTTTCCTGCAGAAAACACGTCTATGTCATCCAGCAAGTGGATAATAAGAAGCACAAAAAAAGTAAAGAGGTTTGTCATTCAGTACCATAGGGCGTGATATTACAATGTTTTTGCATCAAAGCTATGGGGTATTTTGGGGCAAAGATGTTCCACTGCAGTAGGTGGTTTAAACACCCATTTATAAAATGAGGTCGAAACCCATGTGGTGGGTAGAGGTATCCCCAATCCCATGTGAGTTTCTCATTTATTTATTTTTTGACCGCCAAAGAATTAAAAATTGTGATATAAAAACTAAAAACAATGTTGCATTTTCTAGAACATATCCTTTTAATAATAAAGTGATGCAAAAACCATTGTCAAACTAAATATAATGAAAATGCAGTTGTACCACATTTTCCCCAATTTGGTAGTATTAGGCTAGGTCTACACGACGACATTTGTCGTGCGACATTTTGTTGCACCAATGTCGCGCGACAATTTTTATAATGGCAGTCTATGGTGTCGCACTGCAACATGCGACATGCTGCGACTGCGATGCAACAGTCACAGAAAATCCATTCAAGATGGATTTTTCTGTGACTGTCGCGTCGCAGTCGCAACATGTCGCATGTTGCAGTGCGACACCATAGACTGCCATTATAAAAATTGTTGCGCGACATTAGTGCAACAAAATGTCGCGCGACAACTGTTGCCCCCTATCTGTTGCGCGACTTTTTGTTGCGCGACAAATGTCGTCGTGTAGACCTAGCCTTATGCAGCTTCATGGCAAACTTTTAAGACATGCCAATCAGATCAGTGGGTATCCAACATCTGTTTCCTCCCCACCATCCATAAGAAAGTACTGGATTCTAAGCACACCTGGTGGCATTTCTTCCTAGAAACCAAGGACTTAGGCCTCTTTCACACGGGCGTGAGTTTTTTTGCCCGGATAAGAGCCGGGTGCGTTGCGGGAAAATGCGCGATTTTTTCTGCGCAGGTGCAAAACATTGTCATGCGTTGCACTCGCGTGAGAAAAATCGCGCATGTTTGGTACCCAAACCCGAACTTCTTCATAGAAGTTCGGGCTTGGGATTGATGTTCTGAAGATTGTATTATTTTCCCTTATAACATGGTTATAAGGGAAAATAATAGCATTCTGAATACAGAATGCATAGTAAACCAGCGCTAGAGGGGTTAAAAAAAAATAAAAAATAATTTAACTCACCTTAGTCCACTTGCTCGCGAAGCTGGCATCTCCTTGTGTCTCCGCTGCTGATGAACAGGACCTGGGGTGAGCTGCTCCATTAAATACAGGTTAAGGACCTTCGATGACGTCACTCCGGTCATCACTCATAAGAGAAGAGTGGCGCATAGTACTGGAGAAAAGATGGGTAAGTCATAATAGTGCACTGTGTGGGCATCTCTGGAAACCCATATATTGGCACCCTACTGTATATATGGCAATCCACATAAAATACATGAGGTGGAGATGTGGCTGTTCATGAGTGTGGCTATCTTTATTGTACATGTAGTTCATGGGAGTAGTGAAACACTCAGCAACTCACATAAACTACAATGAAAAGAGCCACGTGCATACATGTACCTCTCCTTTCTACATTGTGAATGGTAAAGAAGAGGACTCTCATTCTCTTGACAGAGGAGAGTCCTGGAAATTGAACTAGCGCCTACCAGATATTTAAGTTACATATGTTTGATATGACACAAATATTTCAGTTGTTAATACACCTTTAAAGGGGTTATCCAAGACTAAAAAACTTACCACATATGCCCAATGAATATACTTACCTGACTCCCCGCAACGCTCCTGGTCCTGGCACCGCCGCTGCTGCTTCTCCCCGTGCGCAGATGAAAACATCCAGTGTTGGGGGGGGGGGGGGGGGGGAGCAGACAATGGCATGTGAGGACGGGGCTGGGGGAGCCTCCCTAGCATCGGCAAAGCTGTGGTGTTGGTGGTAGTAGTGGCACCTGTAGCCACGGAGGTGGTATTAGGGGCAGTGGCAGCGACGGTGGCACTCATGGCAAGTATAGAGCAGGGAATCGTGAAGGGGGCCACGAAGCCCACTATGACATAACACGGTCTGGCAAAAGTGGCGGGGGGGGGGGGGGGTGAGCACTATGATGATGATTGTTTATTGGACAGTACCTGTGAGCCAGATTGGGGTGGTGAGGAGGAGAGTGGTGGTAGCAGCAGCAGCAATAAAGAACATACGGTCAGAACTTCCTTAAAACTCCCAGGGTCAGATCTGCTTCTATTATGGTCAGCTTGGGAACTGAAGATGCAGCTGATACTGTTGGTGCAGGCTCATAACATGCCAAACCTAAGTTAAGCTTGGCTGTATCTCCCATGTGGCATTTTTCCTTTCAGTGCCAGAAGACAAAAGCATTGCTGTGTGCAGGATTTGTAGGATTAAAATAAGCCATGGGCGTTTAAAACACAGGCACCACGGCTTTACTGAACCACATGAAGCGGCATCACTCACTAGTTACTGTGGGAAATAGAAGTGGCCACCAGCTAGAGCAACAAGAGTGTCCTTATCCTC